>NC_061100.1:119116842-119131842 GCF_015104395.2 Macrobrachium nipponense
CTAAGGCCGGTTGGATGTGATTAGGGTTAATGTTGAGAGGTAAAGTGAGGTTTTCCTATGGACCATAACTGAAATATAAGATTTGCAGAAGCTGCAGATATGGTACAATTTGCATCGCAAGTATGCCTGCTTCTGACCATCACTTTGAATTGCTTAATTGCTTGGTAATTGGATCTTGTTTTGACACATATTTCTCAGAATTACAGGGAATGTCATGGCTCCGCTCTTAAGTTCGTCTTAAAAGGAAGTTCTTGTCCATTTTATAAGTTCTTCATGTGGATATGTAAAGGATCTTGACACAGGTTTCATGTTGTAAGGAGATAAGTCTTTACATTTCGAGGTCGTAAATTTTCCCTTTTCTTCTGATGTTGTGACGTTGGCTGTTATTAACGTGAGATAAATTTTGTAAACAATGTCAGTGATTGCGCGCCATGTACAAACGAAAGAGAAAAGGTGGTAAGTTCCAGTATGACAATATTTTTACGATAGTTATTTTTATATTTTTCATGACTTCGACCATAAGTGACTTATTTCAAAGACTGGGAATTGAAATTTAATTTATCATGAAAGTGGGGTGTTAAAAGGTCCAGAGTCCCTATTTGCTGCTATGGCACACTGTACAGAAACAAAGAATGTTGCTGGTAAAAGAAACCTCCAATCAATTGTTCTCAACTTTTTTGCCGTTTTACTTAAATTCTAGTACATTTTGACCATGATTTCCATTTCCAAATAGCTAGTTAATTAAGTTTTCTCGTGCAGAATATAATACATTCTGCCTATGGTGGATTTTCTTTCTAGACATTTTTATGCCCCTTCGATATCTGAGGGAGATATATTTCAAAATATTGGTATAGAATATTTTATCAGAATTCGTGTTCAATGAATATACATCGAGTTAGAGGTCTTGTAGTGTTGTTGAAATATCAGAGCAAGCTAGCATTACGTGTAAGAATTTTTAACACGTTGATTCATGAACTGGTGAAAATCACTTAGGCCTTTTGGATAGAGAGAGAGAAGGGGGTGGGCACTCATGCTTGCCCCACCCCCTGACACCCTTGGGGTAAGGCTTAACTGGTACAATTAATAATGTCCACATCAATGAATCTGCCCTTGCACACGTGTATCCTTTTGTGCAGTTTCCTCAGTCGTTGCATGTGCCCAAAGCGCTAAGGAATCCTGGTCAGCCAATTACCAGTAGTTACAAAGAAACCTCCTTTCATCTTTTCCTGGGAATTAACCCCAGTGGCCCAACTTCAAAGAAGGTAGTTTGCATTCGCGTTTTTCGTATCGTAATTTTTCTTTTGCTTTCTGCCTTTCATTTTTATGGTTAAAAGCAACAATAGATTGGTACCTTACTAATACCTCGGCATTATGTCAGTGTTGTGTTTTTATTATAAGGTAATGTTCACTGGTGTCTGTCTACGTGTTAGCTTGATTAGCAGCCTGGTGTTCATTGTTTGTAGGTTAGGACTTTTAAAGGTTTGTGACTGTTATAACAGTTAATATAAGCCCACTGTGTAAATTATCTCTCTCTCTCTCTCTCTCTGTTGAGTTTTCTTCTTATATGTTAATCGTTTTTTACTGAGTAACGGTACAATGTGGAAAAGTGCATATTGAAAATAAGGTCATGATGACACGGAAGTTTTTCTCTGGCCTTACAAAATACACTGAATAAATTCATTGTAAAGTGTCTTTTGTGTATCGCTTGTCAAGTGATATGTTCCTTGGCCTGGAAATTCCATCTGTTCAGTAGTCTATTTGTCATGGTTTTGTAATGCCGCAATTGAAGTAGATATCTTTGTATGAGTTGCTGTTCTTTTTCCTTGCTCCTGTAAAATGATGTGAAGGATGAAATTGGAACTATCGGGAGTTTAAAGAAGGATTTCAGAAATAGACGTTAATCTATATTATTATTATTATTATTGTTATTATTATTATTATTATTACACCTATATACATGAAAACGTTAGAACACACGTAGTTCGTTTCTTGAAAGGATGCGTTACACTTCAATTTTTTTATTATTTACAGTGCTCGCCTTTGTGTAACTTACTTAAGTAATGTTTATAACTGGAGGCAAATTTCCGAGATGTATACTAGTATTGCACCAGCCCCGGGTTTTTATTTTTTCATACCCTTGGTTTAGGTTTGTTCAATCTTGGATTCACGGGTAATTTGGGTGTGGGAAACATAATGAGATTATTTACAAGAAGATTCTGTGGTTAGCTTTGAAGATATGGCGTCCCGCTTTTTTCATGAAAGGTTCCGATACTCTGCTACAGTTCGGGAATAAGCTACCAGGAGAGGAATGAGAATATGAGCAATTGTAACGCTAATGTGCTCGTATACGGGTGTGGAATTGTAATAACCTTGAAAGTAGGTTGTGGTTTACAGTGCGTCTGTAACGACCATATCTTGAAAATGACATTGCCCCAAAATAAATGCCGTTACTCACCATTTCTTGTTCTGCAGAATAATATACCTCTTGTCTTGGTTAGTTGTAGAGTAGGCAAGTTACGAAGTTTTATGCAACAGTTACTCCCGCCAGATGTTCCTCGCCCTGAGAGAGACTGACCATCATGTGGCTTGGTAGAATTTGGGCTTACGGAGTTGAGGTTTTCTTTCTTCTTCTTCTTCTTCTTCTTCGTTTATAGTTGTTTAGCCTTGAACAGTATTATGAATTTCTCTCTCTCTCTCTCTCTCTCTGTTTGCACCTTTGCTCAATAAATTGTTAACATTTGTCGCTGCGTTTACACCAAGCGAGTCGAGTCGAGTCAAGTCAAGACGAGTCACATTTTGAATCTGTTGTTTGAGATTAAGCTGGCCTTATGCCAGCACGGGCTCTTGCTCCTAGAGCAGTCCGTAGGTCGAATCAGCGCCTTTCCCACTGGCTGAGTCAGAAAGTCTGAATCGAGCTCAACAGGGCCTATAGGATGGACGCAAACGCTCTCGCTGAAATACCGGTGCTATGGCTGGATCGGGGAAGGAGTAGGAGTAGGCGTCAAAAATTTATTCCCAGAGTTTTATGACTTCTTCAGAATGATAACCGAACAATTTAAAATGTTAGTGGAGTTAAATGCACCGTACATAAGAAAGCAAGACACCAATTACCAAACTAAGGATTCATAGTGCTCACCTCTCAGCGGACTCGCCGTGACTGATGGAAAAAAATGGGTCCGCCCGAGTCACTGACTTGAGTCGCCTTGACTCACCTCGACTCGACACGACTCGACTCGCTTGGTGTACACGCTATATTTGAATTAATGTGGCGATTCATGAAGAGCCATGAATGGTCTTGACTCGTATTGACTTGAGACTAGACTCGCTTGGTGTGAACGCAGTCACTGTTGTAATTCGTATCCGTCCACTTGAATTTCCGAAAGTACTTTAATTGACTTAACATTATTAGGAAATTTCCAGAGAGTCATTTGTTTTGGTGAAATATCTGAATAGCATCAATATTATGAGAGCAGTAATTTACTTGGAATTTTCTAAGCAGGTGTGAACAAGAGTTTTGCTTAACTCGTAAATCAAGATTAACGGTAGAAGGCATTCAGTATCGATGAATTGTAAATATTGAGATAAGGTTAAGTTTATTTAGACTTTTTATGAAAGAAAAGTCGTAACGTTGTTTTGGTGAATTTATTCCGAAATACCCGTCGGTTAAGAGAATGTAGGGGAAATGGAGTTGGATAAATGTAAAATTAAGTGAGACAAGTTTTAAAACGAATCATAACTACATGTAATTAATTTAATAAATTACCAAGTGCTGGACACTTGTGTCTCCTTCCCGTAGGGGGTTAGACGTCAGTGTACCTCGTGCGGTGCACTGTAGGCATTACTTAAGTTCTTTGTAGCGTGCCTTCGGCCCCTAGCTGCAACGCCTTTGGTTCCTTTTACTGTACCTCGTTGTATCTTGGGACATTGAAATACACTGCATTTTTTTGGGAAAATTATAGAAGAATTAAAAAGTGAAATCATCTTTATTAAAACAAAAAGCTAGTGCGTTTAAACACACACACATTCAATCTTTTCTGAACCTTACGAGTCTTGCTTACCCGTAAACAAAGTTATGACGTTATGCCATAGCTGCTTTAAGAAAGCAGGTTTGTTTTTGCTCTTTGATACCTTGCCTTTATTTCTCGGCCAACCCCACTTGTTGAACCTTGACAAGAAATTCATCTGGGAAACTTTTACATAAGTTCGCAGTTACATTGAAGGGTCGCCAGCTGTCATCATCATCGTCCTCCGAATTATTGTATAGTTCCCCCCTCTTAGAAAGTTTATCAAGTTTTTTTAAGAAGTGCTGTGTTTGGAAGGATTGTTGAACCAGCACTCCCTTATGGGAGGAAAGTCTGTATGATGATTGCGAACAAATGAAGGAAAGTTGTAACTGGAATATTTTTTGCTAGATATTTTTTGTTTGAAAGTTGTTGAAAAAATTATATTTATAGAGATTCTGGTCGTATGTAGAAGTGGTAAAAAGTTTAGCACCTTATGAAGTTGGATTCCGGTGTATAAGTTTAATGTTTGTGCATTTCGAGATATGCATCCGATATATTAGATCGCATGTTTAACACAAGCTTTAATATCATCATTCAAATGCCGAGACGACTTCTTAAATTACTCCAGCTGTAACGTTTCCAGCAGTTGTCTTGCAGTCCGCTATATGATAATTTAGTTCTTTTATGGTGCATAACGGAAGTTGTTTCTGGAAATATATAATGATATATAATGTATAATGTGTGTTTGTGTGTCAGTGTAAATATTAGGGCTTGTGCCTTGTATGATAAGGCGCCCTATGAGGTAATGTTAGACTAGCGATAATCTTACGCTAAGTCGGTTGGTATTGCACTTCCATCTTCAATGGAGTGTCTGGGGGTTTGTAGATCATTTACGAAGTCGGTATTATCTTGTTGGTTATTACGACGATGTGTTAAACTCATGGTGAGGAGGTTCTTGTAGAAAACACGAAATATAAAACTATATGTATTCTTCTGAAGTTTTACATGCTGAAGATCAGATATGATTGTAATTAGTCTTCTAATAACGATAGCTTGATCGCTTCTGCCAATGATGATGGCTAATCCTATTCCTCTACATGATAAAGCTTAGGTAAAGAGGTACAGGTCTTCTAATGACGATAGCTAACTCTGTTCTCCCTGTCTACCATCTCTGTTACAAGTTATGAAGGAGCAGACAGTAGTTCGAACATATGAACATGCATACAAATGACATAGTTTCATACAGAACTCACAATCAAATGAGACACGCTACAGATCACGTAGGCCGTTTGAATCATAGGTCGGGTAGTTGTCTCAAGCAGGGAGCTTGGACTAATGTTTATAAACAATTGAATGACTACAGGTGACGGCATGTTATCTTAGCCTACATACTTATTGTATACGTCATCTTTAGCGTCTCTAGTCTGATCACATTCCTGCAAGCAATCTTTTATATATATGGACTAACATTCCCATATTTTATTTTATAATTTAAACACTTACATCAGCTCGGGTCCAGCTACAAAAACCAAATCTACTGAATATTACTCAACTTGACTTGCATTTGACTTATAGGAGTGTGATATCAGACACTATGTGAATATATAGATATATATATATATATATATATATATATATATATATATATATATATATATATATATTAGTAAATAAAAATTCATGGTGTACATGAATTGATTCAAGTAATAAAATATAAAACAATGATATTGGTAAATAATAGTGATCACGTGATATATAATGATACAGTTTTTTCACTTCATCTCATTAAGATACATATGCTACAGAAAATACTAATGTACTCTGACAATTGCATAGAATGAAGATTAACATGATAAAAAATCATATTTTAACTGATAAAAAATTTCATATATGAATTGATAAAATTATTAATGTTTGTGCTAACTGTTATATATCTGATTCATTAATCAATATACTAACTCATATAACTGCAGATATTGGTATGATAAAAGGTAACAGATTGATTATAGGCTACCTGATTTGTTTTATACATATGTATATGGATTCATATAATTATGATTAATATATGTGCACTTTAAATAGATTCCTATTGCGTACACGCAAAGATATAGATTCTGTTATTTATGATCATTTATATAAGAGATTTCCTATTGCGTACACCGCAAAGATATATTTCAACTCGTTATTTATGATCTTATATAAAGAGATTCCTATTGCGTACACGCAAAGATATATTTCGACTCTGTTATTTATGATCAATTATATATAGGATACATGATACTTTATATATATAGGATACATGACCGAGGTTATACTACTTCACTTTTAACTAACGTTCGAACAACTTTTCGACCATTACACAGTTCCAGACAACCACCTATAGCCCAATGAAACGGCCTATTTTCACAGGGTTAAAACAAGGGGAAAATTTGCCTGGGCGGGTCCAACGTTCTATTTTTGCGCTCATACTTATTCTCTGCATCCTAACTACACGATTACATTCGCGATGAATAAAAAAAACCATCCCCAGCACGAGTCCTTCGCCAGCAAAGTAGAGTTGAATATCCTTCGGGTCGTAATTGTCGGAAGTATGTCCCTTTCGTAGTCGATTTCCGACAGTCGCTGGAGCGTTCCGCATTAAACGAGATTAACGACGAGATACGGTGTCGGTCGAAGAAGTCCATGAAATTCCTTTCACATTGTAGCGGGTTGTTACTTGACTGTAGTCGTCCGCTGCGACGAACGATTTTTTTTGAAGTTGCGATGTGAAACTCTCGTACTGCAGGATACTGTAACCAGGTTCCATTAATCAGCCTGCAAGTGAAATTATACTTGTCACAAGGGCAAAGTAAATTCAGACGCATCCAAATACAGGGGAGGGAAGAGAGCCATTTAGACCAGACTTAACCCACATGAATTCGCCGATATTTTGGAATTCAAAAGAGTCCGCTGTACAAACTTTTTTATCCATGGCATTAACAATGAGTGAACCTATCCAGGTCTATGATGAATTGTAAAAATATCCATAATTATAAAAAATAAATAGATATCATTACGAATCTCAAAGAAAATTCGATATTACTGGTAGTAAGTTACTAGACAAAGAAGTGGAAAACGGAGCTAATTGTAAGATTGCCAGGCAACATAAGAGTCAAAGAGAAGATTAATCATGATCTATGTGCCCTAACAAAAGTTTCATCATTAAATTTTCTCGTGCGCATCCTCTGAGGTTAACTTTTAACACATTATTAATAGGTAGGAGATGCAACGAAAAACCCACTATGTAACTTAATTTCTATATGAACGTTTGGGTTTTCAAGAAAAAATGTAACATTTCCCATGAATGTGATTTAACCTGGATTGTAATAAGCTAATGTTGCAAGTAAATAATCCATATCCATATCGTGATACTTCTAAATGTCTATGAGGTTCAGAAAAAATTAATTCATTTTGATGTTATAGAAATTCTATTTCCTTATTTTGTTTATTAATTTTAAAATGATTGCAAGTTGCATTGCGCATACCGATAGACACTTGTACCTAACGTCTGCCTTGCCTATGAGAAGTTCGGGCTAAGCATTCCTTTCGCCAGTCAATCTGCTTTTGCAAGCAGAGACGACACACAGATGAAGCCTGTGTAAGCAGATTATTGAGGTTAAAAGGAACAAATGCTGATACGGCAATGATGACGTCGTCACTGGCAGGAGATTGCTCTCAGCCAGCTAAGAGTTACGTTACTTGCTGTAATAAATACGACTTTAGTATAAATTTTTTGTTTTTTTAATACTCGACCCACATGAGAAGAATGTCTGAAAAAAAACAGTACCAAAATTGAACAATATATTAGTTTCATGTTGGAAAACTGCATGATTAGGTGAAATTAAATATTCCTTATTCAAACTATATGAAAAAGGTTTCCATACAAATTCTATATATATTAGTTAGCCCTGTATAAGATTCATATAGGATTATTCCATATATGAGATTTTCACTTCTAGACTTCCTGACTTTAAAATCTCTTTTCTTTTATTTTATTTTATTTATTTATTTATTTATTATTATTATTATTTTTTTTTTTTTTCATTGACTACGAATATAAATTACCGGGACAGACAATATGTCAGTAGGTTTTGATATGTGTTTGAACTTTTAGCTTATTTGTCATTACTAAAGCGTTATTGATTTTTATCGTGATTCCTTTTTTATTATAATTTGTAATAACCCTTCCGACTTCTTACGGAGTGATTATATTGACTCCACTTGTATCCATATTTATTTTATTTTTTTATATTTATTTATTTATATATTTTTTTATATATATTTGATAAATTATGGTTGGCTTGAATAATGTGGAAAAGTGTCTAGCGGGCGTACCGTATAAGGCTACTTTGCGGCATCAATTCTATAGATACAAGATATAAATGATAAAGGTATTTAAACCGCGAGAACCGCTATAATCCAGTTCGGATCCAATATCACGAGTTGTAACTCGTAAGACATTGACACTTCCTATTTAATTATCCGTTATTCTACCAAACCGATTGACTCTGGGTGATAAAATATATTATTGGTTTTCTAATGGAAAGGAATTCACACAACGTGTTAAGGAGATTATTATTGATTTACACCACCCGTCACAGATTATTATGTGTTGAATTCCATATTTTACTGATTTAGCACTCATAAATATTCCTAACGCACTCAATTGCGGTGTTTGTTTGTTGGTGCTATTAATTCATATAACGTTTCCAAGGAACTATTAACCCTAAGAAGTGTTTATTCCCTCTGGTTCAGACTCGGTAACTCTGTTAATAATTCTAAGTATATTCTTTCAAGGATTGATTTGGCACAGGATAGGCCCTAACTGACAGGTGTCTTAGTGTATCCATTGTTTTCATGACACGGGTTACAATTAGTTATGTGCTTTTTTTATATCTGTAAGCATTGTAGGCCCAGTAAAACAGTGATTTGGCTTTCTGTGACATAGTAGGGAACCCTGGATGACGGAATGCAACCAGTTTATGACGATTGGTATGAAAGAGATTATTCATTACTACCTGGTCGTTAGTCCTCTGCTGTGTTCTTCGGGTTTCCTCGTCACGACCTACATATAATATTACATTTGATTAACATTATTCTGATCACATACTTCAAATATACTTTTGCTTTAGGGTTTCTGCTCGAAGTGTTTATTGTTTGGTGTTTATTGTTTTTGCTTAGCTGCTGACCTTGTTTCCGTTCGAAGTGTTTATTGTTTGGTGTTTATTGTTTGGTGTTTATTGTTTTGCTTATCACTGTTGACACTGCTTTGTTCAGTTTGTAACAGTTCTGCGCTCCAACCCAGATAATTCAATGCTCGCGATCTCTTGGGTTAAAGAATTTTCTTGTTTAGATACGTTTTAACAATAGGCACGGATGTTCTATATCTTTTAGTCCAATTAATGGTTCTTTGCTGTATGGTGCGGGATGCGGGATAATGCGTCAGCTATGATAATTGCTTTCCCAGGTAGATATCTTATCTTGGCTCCAAGACCTGAATGATCATTTGTCACCGAGTTCCTTTTGGACTGTGATTAAAGCCTTTGAAAAAACTCGGTAAAGGACTCATGTTCAGTAAGGACTTTATCAGGATAGCCATAGATTATGAACTTAAAATGTACTAGTGAGTTAAAGATACCTAGCCCTTCCTTGCCTATTACTGTATATTTACTTTCAGAGGGCTTTAGTTTACGTGAATAAAAAGCTATAGGGAAGAACTGTTTATCATATTACTGAAGTAGTACCCCTCTTACCCCTTGGTCCTGAGGCGTCTGTTTGCAATAAAAAAAAAAATTCCTTATTTAATCAGGGGATTTTTAAGTTAGGTGAGCGCAAATTATTCGCTTTTAAACGCCTGTTGATGCTTTTTAGACCATAAAATAAACTACGCTCTTCTTCGTAAGATCTGTTAAAGGAGCTGTCATGATTGAAGAGTTACATATTTACATACGATTGTATACCCACTATTGCTCAAAAGTGCTGTATCCCCCTTTTACGTTAATAGGTACCGGAAGTTATGAATAGCCGACACCCCTTACCATGGATTACTTTAAGACCTTGACTAGACACATAAAACCTAGATAAACATGTTCGGTTTTTAAAAAACTCACATT
This sequence comes from Macrobrachium nipponense, assembly GCF_015104395.2. Taxonomy (NCBI): domain Eukaryota; kingdom Metazoa; phylum Arthropoda; class Malacostraca; order Decapoda; family Palaemonidae; genus Macrobrachium; species Macrobrachium nipponense. The sequence goes on from NC_061100.1 coordinate 119,126,999, forward strand.
TAGATATTTTACTCTGAGATTATTTGTCTTTGTCTCTGTAGCACTAGCTCTAGTTTATGTGAATGTACTTCTAAGGTATTAGAAAGGATTACAAGATCATCCATATAGGCATGTAGGGTATCCCTAAAAGTCTCCAAACACTATATTGTAATTGGGGTGCAACGTAAGCCGGAGGCATACGTAAAAAATTGATAATGTCCCCTGAGTGTGTTGAAAACGGTGTATGAGGTACAATCACTTAGGTAATGGTATCTGGTAAAAGCTTTTAAAGTAAGTCCAAGCTGGTGAAAAATTTATTCTAACCTAACAGAGATAAGATGTCGTCGCTACATGGCACTGGAAACTATCGGGAGTCGTTTCCTTGTTTAAGCGACAGAAATCTTACGCAGATACGCCAAGTCCGATCTTTTATGGCATGACGTTTTTTGGAGGGGAAAATTATATGGGCTATTTGATTTCCTAATGGCTCCTATTACTAACATATTTCAACTTCGTCATTTATCTCTATTTGAAATTGCAGTGAGAGTCTATACGAAGGTACGTATATTGCTTTATGTTTGTCCTTAGACCGTATTTTGTGTTAAATTATATCCGTTTTTTCCCAGAGATCACTCGCTAGTGGAGAAACTTCCTGGTATTCAGGTAAAAGATAAAAAAAAATTTCTGCTGAATCACTCTGCTTGAATGACTTTACTGATATTACTTTAGATGATTATCAGAGAGATTCATCCACGACTGGTTGGGGCGGGAGGGATTAAAGTTAGCAACAATAAAAGAAATGCGATATTTATATGTATAGGTTTTTGTGGATTACTATATTAACTTGTTTGCAGCGAGTCAACCGTGTCTAGGGCTTTGTTCGCGGAAATCGTTATATTTCAGTGTCGGGAAGGATTAAAATTTCATTTCCCAGCAAAGTCTTTTTACACGCACTAAGACATTCGAGGTGCATGCTTCTCGAGATTTTGCGTGCAAAGTGCGACTGCGGTTGTGGGAGAATTCTGTTGGTCATTTGAACAATGTTACGATTTATGAGACAAATGTATAGTTCCTTTATATAAGTTATTATTTGATTAACTGTCTCATTTTTGTTCAAAACGGATTTTAATATGTTTGAAGGTTTATAGGATTTCCCTTTGATAAACACGCCTTATTTTGCAGGGTGTAAGATAATATTTTGTATACCCCTAGAATGAATCTTACAATTACACTAGATACCAGACTCCAATGTGTTTTTTTATAACTATAGAGGTATCTGTAAGCGCTCGCTTATCGGACTTCTCATTAGGGAAGTTCGAACAACACGACGGTGAGGTCCGTAAATACAGGATATTACGTGTACTAAAGAAATAAAACAAGATATTCTAATTTTTACGGCGCGTACAGTCGGCTTTAATCCCCACTACTTATATAACTTACGTATTTAAAAAACAAAAAAAAAAAAACGAAAACCTGCTCTGATTACTTTATACGGTCGTGTGTTTCATAGGAAAAATCCTTTTTAATTCAAAAAGATATCGGTATGTATGAACCAACATCGCTTTTCCCCACTCTGCTAGAGTCGCTTATTGTATGGAATTTGCTATGCTTTGAACACTTCGGCAGTTTTTGACTGACCTTGACCGCTTGACTAGGTGACACAGTCACCGAGTTTGCTTGTTTGATTCTGAACGGGCTACTGTTTTTCTATTTCTTTTTGTAATAATTAAGATCCTTCTCTTTATTACCATCGGCAACGTATTGTGTGTTTTTAGCATTATGTTGCTGGTTATGTATAGCAATGAATGACGAACTATTAGGAACTGAGCGATTACTAATAAGACAAGTTATCACTACTGCATACAATATTAACTGTTTGTACTTCATTCTTTGCTAAAATTTGAAATAGTGAGGGATCCTGGTCAGCGCATTTAGCCTGATGAAAGTTTTTTACAGACATGTTTTATTCCTTGCAATCCAGCCCCATATTTTAAAAGTTAAGTTGAGTCATTGAGTTCGATATATATAACTCAAAAAACTCAAGGGCTAAAACTGCGATCGGGACTTTGCAAAGGAGCAATTTATTGTCATGACCCGAAATAGTGTTACCTCTAATTTATATAGATTTGTACGGGTGTTCCACTTGTTTTTTGTGTGTTTTCTAATCACTACGGTGCTTAACGACCCTATCCATGCATCTGTATAAATACAGACGTCCACTGCGTAAACGCATATTCACTGTTTAATATGATTTGTTACGTAAGGGATTAATAATCACCCAAATGATAAAATTAACATAGTATATGATTATGATATTTCAGTAGAACTTCTGGAAACAGACACTCAAAGATAAAAAAAACTCGCAGTAGCGAAATCTCAATGATGTAGATAATTTCTGTAAAAAAGTAAGATTAAGAATGTCTCGTAACGTTCAGCCACAGGAATAACGAAATTCGACCTGCAAAGGAACACTCAAAGTTTACTCCAAATGAATAAAAAATTGTACTTAGCTTGCTTTTGTGGGAAGTCACGGTGTTCCGATAACGACACACGGCCTTGGTCCTCCTTCTCTATTTAGCGGATGACCTGGTTTGGCTTTCAGTTTTCCCCCGTGCGCGTTGTTTCGATGATTCGAGCCCTTGAAAGATCCGATTGCTGCAGACACGTTCGGTTTGTTTCTTGGAGTGCCGGAAACGCTCACTAACAATGTTTTCTTGAATGATTCTAATGAGAGACGAAGCTTGCGTTGCCGTAGGAAAAAGACACGTCGGTTTTGTTTCTTGAAGTTATTCACTAAACGATGATACTAAGTTGGTTGTAGAATCTGTTGCTTTTGTCGTCGTTGAAGAGTTCTTATTGTTTTCTGAAGTCGCTCACTAACGATGATACTAGGTTTGCTTGAAGAATCTGCTGCTTCCGTCGTCGTTGACTTCTTATGATACATGATTTATTATTCTGGTTTTTTCTTCGTAGGACGTTGTAGAGTTCGTCTGGTACGCTGGCCACCAATATTAGGGCTTGTGCCTTGTATGATAAGGCGCCCTATGAGGTAATGTTAGACTAGCGATAATCTTACGCTAAGTCGGTTGGTATTGCACTTCCATCTTCAATGGAGTGTCTGGGGGTTTGTAGATCATTTACGAAGACGTTATTATCTTGTTGGTTATTACGACGATGTGTTAAACTCATGGTGAGGAGGTTCTCGTAGAAAACACGAAATATAAAACTATATGTATTCTTCTGAAGTTTTTACATGCTGGAAGATCAGATATGATTGTAATTTAGTCTTCTAATAACGATAGCTTGATCGCTTCTGCCAATGATGATGGCTAATCCTATTCCTCTACATGATAAAGCTTAGGTAAAGAGGTACAGGTCTTCTAATGACGATAGCTAACTCTGTTCTCCCTGTCTACCATCTCTGTTACAAGTTATGAAGGAGCAGACAGTAGTTCGAACATATGAACATACATACAAATGACAGTTTCATACGAACACACAATCAAATGAGACACGCTACAGATCACGTAGGCCGTGAATCATAGGTCGGGGTAGTTGTCTCAAGCAGGGAGCTTGGACTAATGTTTATAAACAATTGAATGACTACAGGTGACGGCATGTTATCTTAGCCTACATACTTATTGTATACGTCATCTTTAGCGTCTCTAGTCTGATACATTCCTGCAAGCAATCTTTTATATATATGGACTAACCATTCCATATTTTTATTATGTAAACACTTACATAAATACATTATCTTGTGTATCTACAGTGTATGTATGTATCTGTCTACCTATTATATATATATATATATATATATATATATATATATATATATAGATATATATATAATGTGGCGGTACTTACTTACTCTCTTTCGCACACAGCTCTAAGGTAACGTGCGCCGACTTGGAGGCTGTACTTTGGGGAATTAGATTTCTTACCTTGCTGAAAGCTCTTGATCTGCAATTAGTTAAAAGGGTTCTAATTTTGGATGAGAAATGAAGATTAATGTGAGCTTATTTCTTTATTCTTTGTTCGGGGTTCTTACAAAAGTTTTTCCACCTTCTGAGTTACTGGGTCTTCTTTACTGATAAAACGTTAATTGGCACTTGTTGCAATTACGAGTCTATAGGCACGAGGGAATTTCACAGAGTATTGATTGTCACTTATCACTGTTCTTTTGATTGATTCGCACACCACACTTTTGCACCTGTTCTTCTTCTCGGGATTCTTCTGTCCTTCTCTCCCTTCTCTGCCTGTTGCTGAGCCACTGGTTCTCCCCTCGTTCCCCTCTTTGTCGTTATCTTCTCTTGACTTCTCTGTTCCCCTTTTTTCTCTGCTCTCTTTCTTCTCTCTCTGTCTGCCCTTTTATTAGGAAGATATCTTCTTAGCACCGCCCTTGGATTTTGGGATTTTGACTGGGCGTGGTAACTTCTGAAAGACTTCTTGTGTCTTAGTGGCTACGGACATTAAACAAGGCCGCCTTCCTGTCATGTCTTCTACAATGATTCGTAGGCTTTGAATTTGTATACGCCTCCTTCTTGATGTCCTGGCTTCTTGGGGGTGTATCCATTTGGTAACCTCATAGGTCATTCGTTGATACCCCTTTTGGGCTGTCTTATGACCAACACTCATGGCTTTTGATTCGTCGATACTAGAGGCCTATCTTTGGAAGGGTGGAGCTCTGAAGAGTTTGGTACTTCCCTCTTTCTAACAACGGGTCATAGAATTCCCTTTTAACGTATGCCAGATGGCTCTTTCTGACCTGTTCACGAAGGGAACTGTGATTAGTCATAGGCACTAATGAGAGTAGTTTCCAATTTCTCGAATATGCCTGGTAGATATCGCTCGTCGCCCATAAT
>NC_061100.1:119134342-119174342 GCF_015104395.2 Macrobrachium nipponense
GCACATTATACTCGCACAACCTTGTAAAATCACATCTGAAGCATACAAGAATATCCTCTCCCTAAGTGGGGTTATTACCGTCAGTGCACCTCATACGGTGCACTGTAGGCACTTAAGGTTACTTACAGCGTGCTTTTGGCCCCTAGCTGCAACCCCATTCATTCCTTTTACTGTAACTTCTCTCATAGTCTTTCTCTTCCATCTTGCTTTCCATCCTATCCTAACACAGTTATTCATAGTGTAACTGCGAGTTTTTCTTCCTGTTACACCTTTCAAACTTTTACTGTCAATTTCCGTTTCAGCGCTGAATAACTTCATAGGTACCAGTGCTTGGCCTTTGGCCTAAATTCTATATTCAATTCTGTGTTCAAAAACCCTCAGCTGATCTAACACGAACATGGTAAGAACTGTGCATGATGATAAAAAAAATGCTCTTTGATCCTCGTTTCTTTCGTAGGTAAGGGGATCTAATTAGTCCATGTAAAATAATTGTTGACCCTGCAAGCCAACTCCAATGCAGATTGATGGGAAACTTTTTAATTTTGAAATGTAACTTTATTGACAACAGGTAACGTAAATTTTTTTCAATATAACGGTGATATTATTTTTATGTTGGGTGTCAGTTATTTTCCCTCTGTCAATCCATAGATTAATTGGTAGTATTATGCATAACTTGGCGTAACTGAATAGTAAAACTGTGTGAAAAATAGTTTTATTACCTTAACCTCTAACTTTTTTCCTTTTAGTTCAGTTTATTGTTCTACAATTTGACTTTGAGGTCATAAATTGCAAGTTGAATTAGCTGACCGTTAGCTAACCAACTATAATATGAGGATTTCCGTTCACTTCATATTGGTTGTCCAATTTGAATGGTATGTGTTCTTAAGCTTACGCATGCACGCACATGCTCGTACGCGCACGCGGGCTTTACACACACACACACACACACACACACATGTCTATATATATATATATATATATATATATATATATATATATATATATATATATATGACTGGTAAAAGTGTTCTGTAACAACAGAATTCCATCTAATAAAAGGAGCCCATAAAAACACCAAAATGTAGAAGAGAAAAGTACTATATTTCAGAGACTGCTGTCTCTCTCTTCAGTATAATGAATGAGAAAAGTTTACAGAAAAGGTGGTATTTATACAAGAGATTCGTCCACAAGTTAAAGCCAATTTAGGTCACCCCCGACTGATAATCTTCCTTTAATCTTCTTAATTAAGCGTTGGTATGAATGAACACTGCGTCGACGATGTCCGATGTCCAATTCCCTTTTGAGATGTTCATTACCTGCTTCTCTTTTATTAAGGCCGATTCCATCATTTGACTCTTGTACGTACCGGCAGTTGCTGCTATAAATTACACGTGACATATTCCAGTTTATTCTATGGTTATGTTCATTTATATGATTGAAAATAGCCGAGTTCTGTTGTCCATACCTAACTGACCGTTTGTGTTGTATTAATCTCTGGGGAAGTGATTTACCTGTAAATCCGATGTAAGATTGGTCACAGTCCTGGCATGGGATCTCATATACCCCAGAGTCTTTGGGCGATGTCTTTTGTTGGACGTTTAATCAGGGATTTGGCTAAGGTATTTGGGTAGGTAAATGCAAAAGGGTTGGATTTTCCCAAGGGTGTGAGTTACTCTCTTAATCGTCTCCAGGTGGGGAATTTTTTATTTTATTGTTGGGTGTGTCTCGGTCTTGTCTTTAGGGGTCGGTAGAAAATTACGTTTGCTTTTTGATTGCTTTCTCAATTATATGGTCAGGATACTTTAAAAGATGAAAGTTGCTTGCGAATTAGTTCAAATTCTTTTTCCAGGAAATCTGGGGAAACAATTCGTAAGGCTCTTAAGAATAGGTTGCTAGCTAGACCTATCTTGATAGTATTGTCATGATAGCTAAAGTAGTGAATATATGAAAGTGAGAACGTTGGTTTTCTGTATATGGTAAATTTGTATTCTGTCGTGTCTCTGATTATTAAAACATCAAGAAAAGGAATTTTGAATTGTCTGTTTCCCATTCAACTTTAAATTTGATGCTGGGCACTAATGCGTTTAATTTTGAGAGGAATTCATTAAAATTACCCCACTTATTATCCCAAAATGTTAGTATGTCATCCACGTATCTCATCCACAGCATGTTTTTGGGTTTTATTGCATTTATTACTGTAGTTTCAAAGTATTCCATGTACAGATTGGCTAAAATAGGACTTAAAGGACTACCCATACTACACCCAAATTTTTGCTTGTAGAATGATTCCCCGAATGAAAATACGTTCTTAGATGCACATAATTCAACTAACTTTATTATTTTTGTCAAGTGCCAAAGGGAAATGATCTGAATAGGGGGATAATTTTTCCCTTAAAAACTGAAGAACGTCCTGTACTGGTACTTTTGTGAATAGGGAGTCTACGTCCAGGCTTAAAAGTTTAATGTTGTGAAGTGGTATATGTGCTTCTCTGAATTTGTGACAAAAGTCTTCCGAATGTTTGATGTGACTGGGAGAAAAAGGGCCTAAAAAAGGAGAAAGGAGGCCAGCTAACCATTTAGAAATTTTTTGTAATTGAAAGCTCCGGCGCATGAAACGATGGGTCTGAATGGAAGATTGTCCTTTGTGAGTTTTTGGAAGACCATAAAAGTAGGTAATTTAGGATTAATTACTTTAAATTTCTCTAATAGTTCAATACTCCTTTTTGTCTTGGCCAATTAATCTTACTTTCCGAAAAAATTCTGTGGGAACGTTCTGGAGGGGATTTTTCGTCAGTTTTTCGTAAGTATTTCTGTCGCTAAGGAGCTGGTTGATTTTGTCGAGTAGAAGTCTTTGTCCATTATTACAATTTTGCCGTCTTTGTCGGATCTACTTATTATAACATCTAAACTTTTTTAGCGAGTGGATGGCTATCATGAATCTGCGGGGAACAGGATATTTCTTATGAAGGTCAGTTAAAGCATTTAGTAACACTCCTTTTAAACATATCTCTTCACGGCTGTAGTTTTTGTCAGATATGAATTTATCAAAAGCCACTATGAAGTCTAGGTTGTTTTTGCGGTCTGGCATTAGGGCAAAGGATAAGCCTAAATTTAAAACTAAATGTTGATTTACAGTAAGGGGGGTGTTGGATAAGTTTAAAACTTTGTCTTGTTGTTCAAGATTATTCCATGCGCTATTATCTATTAGGTTATTTAACTTGCGTAAAAGTCTGTTGGAATGAGTCACGCTATTATAGGTAGCAATGTCGGAACAGATGAAATCAGATACCTGTATACGTGGTCCGTAGTGAGGAGGCGAAGATTAGATTGAACTCAATCTAATCTTCGCCTCCTCACTACGGACCACGTATACAGGTATCTGATTTCATTCTGTTCCGACATTGCTGCCTATAATAGCGTGACTCATTCCAACAGACTTTTTACGCAAAGTTACAAATAACGCCTTAAATAGAATCAATAGCGCATGGAATAATCTTGAACAACAAGACAAAGTTTTTAAACTTATCCAACACCCCCCTTACTGTAAATCAACATTTAGTTTTAAATTTAGGCTTATCCTTTGCCCTAATGCCAGACCGCAAAAACAACCTAGACTTCATAGTGGCTTTTGATAAATTCATATCTGACAAAAACTACAGCCGTGAAGAGATATGTTTTAAAAGGAGTGTTACTAAATGCTTTAACTGACCTTCATAAGAAATATCCTGTTCCCCGCAGATTCATGATAGCCATCCACTCGCTAAAAAAGTTAGATGTTATAATAAGTAGATCCGACAAAGACGACGCAAAATTGTAATAATGGACAAAGACTTCTACCTCGACAAAATCAACCAGCTCCTTAGCGACAGAAATACTTACGAAAAACTGACGAAAAATCCCCTCCAGAACGTTCCCACAGAATTTTTTCGGAAAGTAAGATTAATTGGCCAAGACAAAAAGAGTATTGAACTATTAGAGAAATTTAAAGTAATTAATCCTAAATTACCCTACTTTTATGGTCTTCCCAAAACTCACAAAGACAATCTTCCATTCAGACCCATCGTTTCATGCGCCGAGCTTTCAATTACAAAATTTCTAAATGGTTAGCTGGCCTCCTTTCTCCCTTTTTAGGCCCTTTTTCTCCCAGTCACATCAAACATTCGGAAGACTTTTGTCACAAATTCAGAGAAGCACATATACCACTTCACAACATTAAACTTTTAAGCCTGGACGTAGACTCCCTATTCACAAAAGTACCAGTACAGGACGTTCTTCAGTTTTTGGAAGGGAAAAATTATCCCCCTATTCAGATCATTTCCCTTTGGCACTTGACAAAATAATAAAGTTAGTTGAATTATGTGCATCTAATAACGTATTTTCATTCGGGGAATCATTCTACAAGCAAAAATTCGGGTGCTGTAGTATGGGTAGTCCTTAAGTCCTATTTTAGGCCCAATCTGTACATGGAATACTTTGAAACTACAGTAATAAATGCAATAAAACCCAAAAACATGCTGTGGATGAGATACGTGGATGACATACTAACATTTTGGGATAATAAAGTGGGGTTAATTTAATGAATTCCTCTCAAAATTAAACGCATTAGTGCCCAGCATCAAATTTAAAGTTGAATGGGAAACAGACAACAAAATTCCTTTTCTTGATGTTTTAATAATCAGAGACACGACAGAATACAAATTACCATATACAGAAAACCAACGTTCTCACTTTCATATATTCACTACTTAGCTATCATGACAATACTATCAAGATAGGTCTAGCTAGCAACCTATTCTTAAGAGCCTTACGAATTTGTTCCCCAGATTTCCTGGAAAAGAATTTGAACTAATTCGCAAGCAACTTTCATCTTTAAAGTATCCTGACCATATAATTGAGAAAGCAATTCAAAAAGCAAACGTAATTTTCTACCGACCCCCTAAAGACAAGACCAGAGACACACCCAACAATAAAATAAAAATTCCCCACCTGGAGACGATTAAGAGAGTAACTCACACCCTTGGGAAATCCAACCCTTTTGCATTTACCTACCCAAATACCTTAGCCAAATCCCTGATTAACGTCCAACAAAGACATCGCCCAAAGACTCTGGGGTATATGAGATCCCCATGCCAGGACTGTGACCAATCTTACATCGATTTACAGGTAAATCACTTCCCCAGAGATTAATACAACACAAACGGTCAGTTAGGTATGGACACAGAACTCGGCTATTTTCAATCATATAAATGAACATAACCATAGAATAAACTGGAATATGTCACGTGTAATTTATAGCAGCAACTGCCGGTACGTACAAGAGTCAAATGATGGAATCGGCCTTAATAAAAGAGAAGCAGGTAATGAACATCTCAAAAGGGAATTGGACATCGGACATCGTCGACGCAGTGTTCATTCAACCAACGCTTAAGAAGATTAAAGGAAGATTATCAGCGGGGGTGACCTAAATTGGCTTACTTGTGGACGAATCTCTTGGTATAAATACCACCTTTTCTGTAAACTTTTCTCATTCATATACCTGAAGAGAGAGACAGCAGTCTCTGAAATATAGTACTTTTCTCTCTACATTTTGGTGTTTTTATGGGCTCCTTTTATTAGATATATATATGTGTGTGTGTGTGTGTGTGTGTGATCAACATTATCCTTGCCTCCTTCATAGTTCACAAAACTACCGTAACTGATTGATATAACCACTGATTTCCCATCAACAGGTCATCAAGCTCCCATTCTCTTAACATTTCACCTCCATCTTGCACGCACTCTTGACCTTATCAGAGATTAAGACCTCTCCTTGCCATCACCCCTTTCATGCCTGTATTCAACAATTTCTAGGTCCTACTAACACTTACGATTTAATATTTTCAGCAACCTATTGTCTTCCTATTTTTCATTTGACCAAACCATCGTAAAGCAAAATCGTCCATTTCTTTCCAATGTTGATGTTTTGACAGCTACCATATATCTTCCATATTTATCATCTTTTGATTATGCTAATTCCGTTGTGCCAACAGTCAGTCTCAAGAGCTTTAAGATTTGTTTGATTCACATAAAGAAGTTGTTCAAACATCGTCTCATACACTTCCATATTGCTTTCAATAGACAGCCATAGTTGCTTCCCAACCTTTTGCACACATCCTTCTACCTTCCTTGTGTCAGGTAGTATACAGTGACTTACTTGCTCTCCCGCTCTGCCATCATGATCTTTTTACTCGTAAATACGTACATGAAGCAATTGCATGCACTCTTCCACCGTCTATAGTATTTATATTCATTGTTAAATCTTCATGGTTTTCATTTACCGTCGTAACCTGCTTTTTATGCAAATACCTTTCAGACTTTTTTACTAGTTTATATATATTCTTTTCATTGTCCTCTGTCAGTGTTATATCAGCAGAAATATCAGCCCTTTCGCATTGCGTTCGCGACCCATTTTCTTATCCCATACCTTTGCACTTAAGTCGAATTGCCCCTGTCGGACCACTGCACATTATACCATCCGTAAAGATATTCAACAGCCTTGGAGACATAACACAACCTTTTCTCAGTTTCATGTTCACATCTAGGCAGTCACTGACCCATTTATATAATTGAACACAACCTTCCATCCCAATATAAAGCTTTTAATTCATATCACCTACTCGCGTACCATACAGCCTCAACGTCCTTCAAGTTGACTTTAGCATTTTATCATTGACTTTTTTTTATTTTTATTTCTTAAACTCTATGTATGTTTAGCACCGTGCACAGCCTTTCCCTTTTACTCAGGCTTCTTACGTAACAATTTCATAATAAACGCTTGCTACACACAGTGTGATCCTTGTCTAAGCCCATAATCTCTCTCTCTCTCTCTCTCTCTCTCTCCCCCTCTCTCCTCTCTCTCTCTCTCTCTCTCTATATATATATATATATATATATATATAATATATATATATATATATCGTGTGTGTGTGTGTATGTATGTATGTATGTATGTATGTATGTATGTATGTATAGATTTATATTTATTTGTTTATATGTTTTTTATATCTAACTGCCACTATGACCTTTTAAATCCTCCCTTGCATTGCGCTTTTTATGTGATACATTTGTCACCACGTCAGTGCAAGACTTGAAACCAAGTGGGAAACAAATGAGAAAGCTGCCACCTTTCGTGTAGGATTCGAACCCGTACATAAAAGGTTCCAGTGAGGACACTGTGTTATCAGGCTCCGCACCTTATCGCATTAGAAAGTGGAGGAGTTAAGGGGTATTATCTGGAGTTTTAGATTTTTATATTTCAAACGTTTTCGGCTTGCCGGTAATTGATAACCACGTGAAGCAGGCAAGAATAAAATCTTCCGGGAAATTTTAGCTTCTATCAGTAACATTTTCTTGTAAAATATCTCCTCCCCTTACCGACTCCCCTTCCCCTTCCCCTTCCCCTTCCCCTTCCCCTGGACACAATCCTCTCCCATTCACCTTTCATGGTGAACACGAGTTAACCCTTCTCAGTTTATTGTATACAAGGTGTAGAAGTTGTACTAACCCGGTTGAAGATTGTCATTTAATTTACATGGAAGTCAAACTCTGTATTGCTGTCGGAGCTTGACTACACGTTCCAAGATTTAAGCCTCGCACATACAGCAGCTTTCTCTCAAACCTGTCACTACCATACCTGTAACATCACAGGTATACCTTCTTACCTTTATCGAAATCGATAAACTTAGAGAAATTATGGAAATCTTTTCATTTTGCATACGCAGGTGAAATCCTACATAGAAAACGTATTTTAATTCGTATATATATAAAACTTTTTGTTTGATTAACAGTGATAGTCTATAGGTAATTAACTCCACGTTTAAACTAGCCGCCGCACTATTGGACCCTCTATAAATTTGCTGAATGGGAAAGCTTCGGTCCTTGCTCATGGACTCCTTATCTCGACCCTCTCATCTATAAGTCATCCTTGACTGTATAGGAACGGAAGTATGTACACTATACACGCACACATACATACATATAAAATTCCTTTTCCTCGCAAAGGAACTGTGCCAGATTGTGATAACCTTCCTGTTCTTAGCAGGCCTTTTTCAGATGGGGTTGATACCGCCAAGGTCGTTCTCTGACTCCCAGCTTAATTAGTACCCAGTCGAAGCTGGATCGGTTGTTGGTGAAGGCTGCGATCAAATTTAGAACCTTGTAAATGAAAACCATATATATATATTATAGATACATACGTACATACATAATATACATATATGTATGTATAAACAAATATATATACACACGTATATGTGTGTGCGTGTTAATCTCATGTTAAGGTTTTCTCAAGCTCCAGCGCTTAAGAAAAGAGAGAGAGAGAGGAGAACGAGGAGAGAGAGAGAGAGAGAGAGAGAGAGAGAGAGAGAGAGAGAGAGAGAGAGAATGTTAGTGGGACAAGCAACATATGGCTCTTACGAAGTCAGCTTCCGAAGATCGGAATAAAAGGAAGGTGCATTTAAAAGTAATACTTTTCCTGTTACTAGATGCTGTGGAGATTTCTCAATAATGCTCTTCTCGATTTCTTAAAGGAAGGAAATGCTGCTCATCGTTGATTTTAGTTAGGTACTCTTCCTCTGACCTCCACCATTGGGGATATACGTGATGGCAAAAATTCTATTATTAATATATATATAATATATATATATATATATAATACACACACACACATATATATATATATATATATATATTTATATATATATATATATATATATATATATATATATTATATATATATATGCATATATACATACATACATATACACATATACATACTTTATACACATAGTATAGTACGTACATATATTTTTGCATATACATGCATGAACGCACGCATGCTAACACTCACCTAAAAAGCAGTACCCCAATGTATCACTTGTGGCTAAGATGGTGAGATGTATCTGAATTCGACTGACATGTTTATGGTTGATGGGAATAGATTTACATCCTTTTGGCAAGGTGCGTTATGCGTCTCACTCGAAGCTCAAGTTTGTAGGTTCGTATTCGGTCACGGAAGAGGTGTATATATATATATATATATATATATATATATATATATATATATATATATATATATATATATATATATATATATATATAGGTAAGTCCGGGATAGATGGCCATAGTTTTTTTTCAAACCCCCAAAAGTACTACTTTTTCTGTCAATATTTCCAAAACAAAATCACAGCCGTTTCTTCAACGCATAAGCTTGCCATAGCATAAATGGCAACCTTTAGATATGTCATTAAGTAACCATAATACTTAATTTTTTAAAACTGTTCGTCGGGCCATCTGTCCCGAGGTGTCCCGGGAGAGATGGCCACAGATTTGTGGGATAGTTGGCCACACCATTATTTTAAGTTAGATGGCAAACGTCTAAATATAAATAATGATAATTAGGGGATATACAGTATACATAGACTCACGATTTTTAAAAAGTACTTTAATGCCAGTTGTATCCTTATTGCATAATAAAAATTAAAACAGATGTAGGCCTACTTAGACAGAACAAAAATGAAAATAGAACTGTATTCCTTATAATAGAGCACATCAGTGTTTGCATAATTCAGTGAAAACATAATTAAGAGCAAATGGAAAAGTATCAAAAACGAACAAACTTAAACAAAACAAAGAATGAAAATTTAGTTTTAAAATTTAAATTTGATTTTTAGTTATGATTTTGCTACAGACTGACACTCATCAGTATAGGATGTGCATGTTTCATGAAGCCATCTCTTCATTATTCAAGCCTAGTGAACCAATTGGTCCATCAATCCTTTTGCTGCATTGCCAGTTTTCAATCTTCGTTCCAGTGTCTTTCGTGGTATACTAAATAAACTTTGATGCTTGACGCACAGATGTACCCCTTTTTTTCTTTTTGGTGGCTTCAATAGCATCTTGCAGCCCCTTCTCACTCCATTTCCCACGAGTACTACCAGGCTTTGATATGTACTTATTTGGCATCTGAAAAAAGGGAAACACATAACTGCATTTTTCTACAAAAATAACTCCTCGAGGATGGCCATCTCTCCCATTTTCAAGGGAGAGATGTCCATAGACACAAACAGCGATGTTTGACTTTGTACCACTTCATATGAGGCAGGTATGTACAGAGAACACCAACTTGCTTATTATGATATTTCAGAGGTCAAGCTCACTAAAATATATAATCTTTTAGCATTTGTACAATGACAACAAAAATTATTCACAGTAAGAGAACAGATTTTACTAAAATACTCACAATTGCGATGTTTTTTTATGGTTTTTCGACATCAACCGACCATGTCAACAGTGCACTCACTACTTGAGAGAGCGGCAGACCATATGGTGAAATTATGTAGGAATTACATCGATGGGCATCTCTCCGCATGGCCATCTATCCCGGAACTTACCCTATATATATATATATATATATATATATATATATATATATATATATATATATATATCATTCATACATATGCACTTAACTATATTATTAAGCTATTTCCCCTACAAGAGGGTGACACCAAATAACCAAAACTGCAGTCACTGCCACGTTCATCCATCACCTGGTGAATGTAGGATGAATCGCTTGTGCAGAAAACTCACATTGTCAGGTACTTCATATTCATCCTCCTCTAAGTCATTTCAGTTGTAGAGTTTCCTTAGTCACAAAACTGTTTCTCTTCCGGTACAAACTGCGTTTTATAAATTGGCGCTAGCCTTAATCTTGGCAGTTGTTTGGGTTTCATTATACAGTTTTTAGTGTTGTGAGCGTCCACGTGGTACGGGTGCCCTCTGTATCATCATCCGACTGGCGTGCCAATGCTGACGCGGAAAGCTATTTACGGAAGTGGGGTTCTCGATAGCACTTCGTTAGAGATTTTACTCAGCTCTAGGAAGTACTTTGCAGCGCCTTGAATCGCCGGGTTTTTCCCGAGCATCTCTCTCGGAAGTTTTGAATATGGTCGATTGATGTTTACATGTTGAGGTATTTTTTAGTTGGACACGTGCCATCGCCTTTTATGTCTTGAACCCTACAGACACTTCCTCTCACTTGTAATATTCGTACTCCTTATTTTTTTTTATGTTGAGCTCGGATCTGATGTTTAGGAATCATAGTTAGGCTTAGAACAGTTTCTCTTTGGTTTTCGTATTTGGGCACCAATGGAAGACATTTTATTTAAAACTTTTATATGTCCATCCCTGCCGTGTAATATTAAAAGACTTTCTTTGTTTTTAGGCTTATAATTTTAGTCCTTTTAGGCTTGCATTTTTAGTCCTGTTACTTTAATATGTCGACTCGTGTAGGGCTCATAGTTTAGACGTAATTCAGCTTGACTAATATTTACTTGATATTCAGCCACAAATGACAAGGTACATCAGATGATCTTTGTACTGTTAGGTGCAATGTTGGTGCCTTTCGTTTGAAGCGAGGCCATTTGCCTTCCATATTTTTGTTCTAATGGATTTTTTTTTATTACTGTTAGCTAAATATTTTGAGGCCATAAAATGATCACCATTGGTTGCCATAATTAGGAAACTTTCTTAAATGAACTTGCCATGTGGTAGAGGTCTGTTTATATATGAAAATGCAAGTTACAATATCATCAAGTTTGTGCCGTTTTTATTTTCCTTATCTTACGAAATTGTATATATTAGAATTTGTGTATGTATGAATGTATGTATGTTGTGTATATATATATATAGATATATATATATTTATATCATAGATATATATGACATCCATGTAGTATAATTTTAGAAACCTCTCTCTCTCTCTCTCTCTCTCTCTCTCTCTCTCTCTGTGGTGTGTGTGTGGTGTGTGTGTATGTGTGTATATGTGTGTGTGTATATATATATATATATATATATATATATTATATAAAGTATAAAAGTACTATGTCGTACTTATCATAAATGTCGGGTAAATTCCACAATGAAATTCTTGTAGCAATACTTAGTATTTAAAAAAATATTATGCATAGAGCTTATAGCTTTCCTCCAACAGCTGTGGACTTGATCAAGTCCACAGCAGTTGAACGACAGCTATAAGGTCTGTACATATGTATTAGAATTTCACTGTGGAATTTATCTAACATTTATGATAATACGACATAGTACCTTAATACTACATATATATATGCATATATATATATATATATATATATATATATATATATATATATATATATATATATCAGAGAGAGAGAGAGAGAGAGAGAGAGAGAGAGAGATAGCGCTTTCTGAAACCACCTAACACATAAATACTTACATACATACGTACATTTATATATATATTATATATAGAGATAGATAGATAGATATAGTATAGATAGACAGATGTGTGTGCGCGCATGTATGCATATATGTATAAATTTAGAAAGCTATATTTCTAGAGTACAAGGAAAGCCAGAGCCCTCACATTCTTGTCGGATGCGAGGGAACTTTGGAGGCGTTTGCGGTCACGTCCAACAATCCTGCCTGATCACTTTCTGTCCCGACGCTATTAATTTGAGGACGCCCCCGAACCCACAACTATTCGGAGAATTCTTGCGTCTCCCAAAATATGCTTCCTCAGAAAGTTACATTCCTTGCCTCCCTCTCATGGAAATACTTGGAATTTTATCTCGAAGATTTTTCGAAGGTAATGCCATTAGGTTATGTTTTGTCAGGTTTTATTTTGCTGGGAACTGTACAAGTACTGTTTAGTATATTGTGGCAGCGCTGTTGGGCGGGTGCGCTGTAGTAGAAAAGTAGAATATGATTTTTTTCTGAAGAAATTTTTATGGTATGAAAGGTTAATGGTACTTAATTGTTTTAAGGGAGATGTGTATGTCAAATAACGAATGAAAATAAATCCTTTTGGCTTTTCATAAATGTGAGGTTTAATACAGTACAGCACCTCGAGGAAATGAGAATTAACAGGCTGTCTTGTGGGGGTATAAGTTTAAATGTCCTTTTTTTTTTTCCCGAGATCTTCAAAAGCAGAAAGTTTGTGAATTTCCGTTCTGATCAAGGGAAGCCTTTCCGTTTGCATTGCTTTTTTCCTCTGTGTGTGTTTTTTTTTATTATTATTATTGCTATGTCCCAGCCTGTGGACCAAACCGGTATGAGCAGCATTTCCTATTCGATGTTGATCCAATATTTGCTTGGTGGTAAGGGGCTTGCATTCCTTTTTAGGGGAAAGCCGTGGGCGTGTTAATCTACCCTTTCCCTATTCCCCCTTGGGTGGGTGGAACCTTTGGAACTGTTCTGTAAACAGTTTGTGTATAAGCAGGGAAGCGGTAATCTTTTAGCATGGCATACTAATAAATCACCTGCATCGTCTTATCCACGTTTAAAGCATGTCCGAAACGCATCAGAATGTCAGGTTTCGGAGCAAAAACTCTCAGAAGTACAGCTTAATCTCTGCTTAGGTTGAGAAAGGAAGAATCGTAAGAAATCTCTTGATTTCAATACCAAGCCTTGGCATTTTTTATCCTAACATATCACTATTCTTTTGCATTTCATTAGTGTGTATATTACTGAATTTTCGTTATTTTTTATTATTGTTGTTATTGTCTGAATATTTTCTTTTGTGCATAATAAGATTGCCTAGATATCTCTTTCCCTGCTATCTGGTTATAAAAGCTACGTATATAACTCCCAAGTGTCATTGCTGTGCCTCATCGCCCCTTATCTTAGAGAAAACGAACAACTTGGATTGATCTTTTTGAAGTGTGTACTCTCTAGAGACGTTAACTCCTAATTCAGCATTAAATGTCTTTTGTTTTTGTTACATCCAAAACAGTATATGGTATGCCTTAACTTTCCATGGGCTTATGCGTTTATTTGTATAAATGTATTCATAGTTTTTATTATATATACATGCATACATATATACTCATTAACACCCACGCACATATACACACAAGCACAATACGTTGAAGAGTGGTTGTTGCAAAATAACAAAATTCTTTGACCTTAATTTTCGACATTATTCTGCACCGTTTGTTTACTTATGATGAAGACTCTTTAAGTAATGTAAATAGCGCTTTATGATGATCAGTAAGAGAAAAATTGCCGTCATTATTAGTCTTGCATTGGAAGAAGAGTATAGAGGAAGAGGAAAAGAAATAATCTTGAATGTGGGTAGGCTGCTTAAAATGATTCTTATAAAACATAGCCTTGTGAGAAATCCTTTAGAATGTTGCTGAAAAGTTTTTTTTAGATATTAGTTGTGTTTAAAAATGTTTTATTATAAAACAAACTTTATTAGCGTGTGAAGTGTGAAGTAAAATGTAAGGTGACTCAGTATTCATATAGGCTTGTGTATACAGTGAATGTCAATTCTTTCAGTCAGTTAGTGATCGAAATAATACCAAGACAAGGAATACGATTTGATGTGGTGTGTTTGCTTGTGTGTGTGTGTGTGTGTATGTGTGTGTGTGAGAGAGAGAGAGAGAGAGAGAGAGAGAGAGAGAGAGAGAGAGAGAGAGAAGTGATTTTGTGAAGGAAAACTCGACGTGATGATGTGTGTGGCTCAAGTTGGCAGAGGACGAAAAGTTGATCGAGACACTAAAAGAGTAAGAGATTGATAACACTTCAAGTGTTGTGTTTACCAGAGAGAGAGAGAGAGAGTGGTGGCTGGGCTGTTTTTGTACTTCAAGTGTTATGTTAACCCACGAGAACGAGAAACCAGAGAGAGAGAGAGAGAGAGAGAGAGAGAGAGAGAGAGAGAGAGAGAGAGTTGCTCTGGTCTTGTGAGTATAGAATTTGATGCAATAAGCAGGAAGCGGCTGGAGGAAGGATAAGCCCAACATGTGTGACCTGGACGTACGCGTACCTGCTGCCGGGTGGAGTGCACGGGATAGAGATAGACTGAATTCTGTTGGGTGTCGACCTGGGTAGAAAGAAAACGAAGGCGGGTGTTTGAGGTCGTAGTGTTGCAACCGTAGCACGTGATGGGAGATCGTTTTGTGGCAAAGATGCTGCTGCGCTCATTCATGGTCAACAGGTCTCCCATTGGATCCTTTTTCTATTGTTTATTGCGAAGTTTAGTTTTTTTTTTTTCACATGTATTGCGTCTAAGGACTTTATTTTACTGAGGTGATTTTCACTAACATATGACTGTGAAAAGTATGTTTAGAAGGATATTTTAGTAAAGGAGCAAAATCATGAAGGCAGAGAGTTTTAAAAAGTAATGGAATATCCGAAAGTAGCATAAAAATCAGTGGAAAACTAAAATAGAATCATTTCCGAAGAACCTTGAAACTCAAATAACGTGGTGGCGAGACTTGAAGCTCTTGATATTTCAGATGAAGTGTTCATATTGACCGAAAAGGCTCTCAATGTTTCTGAAGTCTTGTTAAATATAGTGTTAAAAAGTGTGTTGAGGAATGGCATTAAGTGATGAAGAATAGATGGCTGCAGCTTAATAAGCGTCACTTCTGTAAGCAAGGGGTTTTATATTCGTGTTCGTCTGTGGTTGCTACAGAACTCATATTGTTTATGAATGGCTATAGTTTATATATATCAACTAGCGCGCGCTCACGCACACACACACACACACACACGCGCGCATATATATATATGTATATATATATATGTATATATATATATATTATATATATATATATATATATATATATATATAGGGAAATGTCTACAAATGTTAAGACTAATAATAGTCACCAAAGCAAATCAGTTTCAGCTAATTGCATAACTTAGAAGTATCCTTGAATATGACGACCCCAGCAGGGAAGCCGTCCACTCTTATATTTATTTTTCAGTATAAATATCCATGCACGGAAAGTTGCCACGGGGGGAATTGCCACTGGGATGATTGCCACGCGGATCATTGCCTAAGTGGGAGATTAAAGATTTATATGAAAATAATTCAGTACATAGAAATCATTTCTTAGTAAACATTCATTTGAATGATATGACCGTATTTAGAAATGAAGCTGATTTTATTTAAAATATGAAATTGCCTTATGCAGCCATTTACAACCATTTGTTACTGATGTTTCGTAAACTGGAAACTGGTATTTAAAATATGAAATTGACTTGTAAAACCATTTAAAACTACTTATCAATGATAATTCCTAAAATAGAAAGTAGTTTGATATTTTTTTTAAATGTAAGCTAAGACATACTATTACTGACTCATTTTTTATTTTATATAGGAACGGTTCAAGCTAAGACCGATAATGGCTCGTGTGATGAAAAGTGATAAGAGATATGCTTGTCGATGAATTCCAATCATGTATCACAAACGTAGCGAAAATAAGAGTGGCACAATTAATTGTTGGGAATTTTCTCAAAGAAAGCGAAAGAAATGCAAAGCAAGATTGGGCACGAACGCATGGATAGAAAATGTTGAAATGAGCACTGCCACTTTGCGACCAAGGATGTAGTTGAGGCCAAAAGTGTTCAAACAACTTTAAAAGCCACTCTGTAACATCTCATCAATCGAGTCGTGTACCAGTATCACAAGTGGCTGCAACCTTAGCTGAAGCTACACTTTCTCAATTACCTTCTGTAAATACCATTTGCACAAATGTTCGAAAATGATGGAGAATGCAAATTTTCCGGCTGTTCCGATGTCACGTACAGGATGCGCCATACCACAAGAATGTACAGTTCCCGACACGGGGGAGAAGTTCCTTCATATGATTCTACAGTCGAGCTGAACTAGCTCTACCCCCGTACCAATAACATCTGAAAACACCTGGGCAGTGTTCCCAGTGGCATTGTTCAGACATGGCCAATGATCCCAGTGGCAATACCCCCATATGGGCAATGCTCCGAGTAGCAGTCATCGCAGTGGCAATTTTCCCAGTGGCAGTTCTCCTAGAGCCATAAATATCAACAATTTATTGCTTGGTATCTCCTTGCATGGCGTATTACTTTGAAGTTACTGGTGAGTATGATTAGGAATTGCACTGAAATTAAGGTGCATGTGTAGTTCGTAGACTCTGCTAACCAAACGTTCACAAACTTTAAGAAGAATGATTAAACCCTTCATGAGCTATGGAAATTGCGAGGGATAGCTAGGGATAGACATAAATGAATATCCTACTTATAACTGTTACCAAACGAAGTTGAAGAAGATTAAATTATTAAAGTGTGCAAAAGGTAGATCCTTAAAGTTTACAGGTATAATCACTGATTTATTAGTCAGTGCTAACTATCTGGATTTGGTCTTTGAAGACTCGATTTACACCGTATAGGATATCTAGTCGATTAATGGTGTCGTACCCTAGTGAAAGAAAATTTGAGAGAGAGAGAGAGAGATAAACTATTTGCACCAATAGAGAAATAATAACCACTCTCAAATAGAATCTGGTATCACTAGAGAAAGGAACACACACACTTCTTTCATCTTTTGGAGGTGATGGCTAGTGTTATGATCATTTACTTTTTTCTTAACAGACTTTCAACTTTGATGTTAATTTTTTATGTTTCCTAAAGGTAAAAAAAATGCCAATGACTATTTATGTTTATGACCTCAGGTGTTACGTTTGTCACAGGTGTTGCAGAAATGTGTAACCCCTGTCACTTGATTTTAAGTACGTACTTGATTATTCATTTCTTGGAAACAGTTTTGTAGGAAAGACGAATGTATATTTATATTCAGATATACACACACACACACACACACACACACACACACACACACACATATATAGTATATATATATTATATATAATAATATATAGATATATATATATATATATATATATATATATATATATTATATATATAACACACATAAACCAGAGCTGCTAGCCTCTAAATTCTGATTATCTGGTGCCAGATTCCCTATTAAGTCTACAGAGGCTAAATGAGTATCAATGGAAATTGTCCATATCATTTCATCTTAGCTAGGGAGTAAAGCCCTGATCGTTTCACATTGAGACAGCTGTCCTAACCGTTATACTATGAAGTCTGTTTTATATACGTGTGTTTGTGTATGCATATATATTTATATATATCTATATATATATATATATATATATATATATATCATATATATACATATCTAATGGAAGGAGCCCATAAAAATGCCAAAATGTACAAAGTAAATATTATATTTCAGAGACCAGCTGTCTCTCTCTCTCTTCAAGCTGGTAATGAAACAGAAAACACACAGAAAAAATGGTATTTATACCAAGAGGTCTATGGGTCAACGTTTAAGTCACCCCAGTTGATAATTTCTCTTTAATCTTATTAATTACTGGTTGGAGGAAGATTTTATCTATTTTATCTATAATATCTGAATCCCAACCACCCCTGAGATCATTGTGTTTTTCTTTATCAAAGCTGATTCTACCATCTGGCTTTTGAACTGACAATTGCTGCTATAAGCTTTATGAGACAAATTCCAGTTTATTCTGTGATTATTGGTTATTTATGTGGTTAAAAATAGCTGAGATCTGTTTTCCATACCTAACTGAACATTTATGTATTTTTAATCTCTGTGGGAGTGATTTTCCTGTCGAGCCAATGTAAAATTTATCACAGTCGAGGCAAGTGATTTTATATGCTCCTGTGTCTTTGGGGATTGGTTAAAAAAGAATAAAACCAATTCCCAAAGACACAGGAGTATATGAAATCCTTTCCCTCGACTGCAATAAATTTTACATTGGCTTTATAGGAAAATTACTTCCCTGGAGATTAATACAACATAAATGTTCTGTTAGGTATGAACAACAGAGCTATGCTATTTTTTATCACATAGATAAGCATAATCACAGAATAAACTGAAATTTGTCATGCATAATTTATAGCAGCAATTGTCAGTTCAACAGCCAGATGGTAAAATCAGCTTTGAGTAAAGAAACAATGAATATCTCAAAGGGTAGTTGGGATTCAGATATTTTAAATAAAATCTTCCTCCAACCAGTGATTAAGAAGATTCAAGAGAAATTGTCAACTGGGGTGACTAAAACAACTGACCTGTGGACCTCTTGGTATAAATACTGCTTTTTCTGTATCTTTTCTCATTCATTACCTGCCTAAAGAGAGAGAGACATTTTGGCATGTTCATGGGTCCCTTTCATTAGATGGAATTCTGTTTTAACAGAAGATATTTCACACACACATAAGTAATGCTGTAGTATGTGTATCTAAATTTTATGAAACATGATAGGTAACCACTGTTGCCCTCAAGTGTTTCTTTTAAAGTAACTGATTACTTGCAATTTGTGACCATGTGAATTACCACTGTCTGTGAAGTTGTGAGATGTTTGTCTTATTTGTTTACAAATCCATTAATGCCCTCGTTTTCCTTTTCAGGTAAGTGTTCGTGTTTGATTTGTTCAACAGTTAGGTAAGTTGATAAGATTTCTAGAGTGGTCGTGTTGTTTCCCGTGGACATTCTTTTGGTAATAGAAGCGATACGAGTTGTAATGCAGTTGGTGATTTGTCGACATTTTTTCTTAACTATATTTATTGAATAATGTGTATTTAACTGTTTAGTAGCCAAAAAATTATCTATTGAATAATGTGTTTAACTGTTTAGTGGCCAAAAAATGCACTTCAGATGATTTCCTGAAAAAATCCGAATTTTGTTTTACATTGAAGTTATGTTATGATGATCTTAAATATAAATTTTTCTACGAAGCCGCATAGCTAACCGGCTTCTAGTTTACATCATTTTCTTACTCTAAATTAGTCCTCCCAGTCATTTTCACTATGTTACGGATAGAAAAGTGTTTTCAGAAATGTCAGTTGGTCGATATAGACCTGTCGGGAATCTCATTCCAGAAAGGGACGAAGAAAAATAGAGAAGCCTTCGGCCACCGTACTTTTTATCTCGAGTTTTTTTCAATTAAAACGAACTTCATGTTGAAAGGAATCTGTTCCCTGCGGGAGAGGGATCCACCCAACGTTTAGGATTCAACACGTCGTGTGTGGACATTTTTTAGACTAATTGAAAGTGAATGAGGTCATTTATTGGATTCCCGTTTTTAGTTTTCTGTAGAAGAAAACTATTGAGATGGCTATCTATCTATCTGTCGGCCCTCACGTCTGTCCTCTCTCTGATTTTGAAAACTACTGAGGCTAGAGGTCTCCAGATTGGTACGTTGATCATCCACAATCCAATCATCTGACATACGAAATTGCAACCCTCTAGCCCCAGTAGTTTTGATTTTATTAAGGTTAAAGTTAGCGATGATCGTGCGTCTGACAGCACTTAGGTGTCAACGATACAGGCCACCACCGGGCCCTGGCTGAAAGTTTCATTGGACGCGGCTGAGAGTATCATGGGTCGTGGCTGCGAGTTTCATACGACAGTATACGCTGTACAGAAAACTCGAATGCGCCGAAGCAAATTCGGCGAAAATTTTGTTTTTATTTTGTTTGTGTGACTAATGCGTACATTCAGTAACAATACATTTAACATTTTATTATCTGTAAGGGACACTAACTAGTAACCTCTAGAAAAAAAAACAAAAAACATTGAAATATTGTATGGGATAAGTAAGTATGATTCTCTACCCTTAAAAAATAGCCAAAGATTAGTCGTGGGTTCCTTCAAGTTTAAAACGGCCAAAATCTAGAGAAAAATAGGAAATACAAAGAAAAATATATTTATGAAATCTTGAGTCTTCACCAACGATCATGATTGGCATCGACAGTATATTATTTCATTGTCGATACTACAGCAAAACTGGTGTAGAATTGGAAATTTTATATCTTATACGGTAACTTATGAAATATTCGATATTTTTAACGGGCAACCTGGAAACTAACTCTCTCTCTCTCTCTCTCTCTCTCTCTCTCTCTCTCTCTCACGTCTCCTCTCTCTCTCTCTCTCTCTTCTCTCTCTGGAAATTTTATATCTTATACGGTAACTTATGAAATATTCGATATTTTTAACGGGCAACCTGGAAACTAACAAATCTCTCTCTCCTCTCAATCTCTCTCTCTCATTCCTCTTCCTCTCCTCTCTCTCTCTCTCTCCTCTCTCTCTCTCTCTCTCTCTCTCTCTCTGGAAATTTTATATCTTATACGGTAACTTATGAAGTATTCTATATTTCCAACGGGAAGTCTGGAGACTCTCTCTCTCTCTCTCTCTCTCTCTCTCTCTCTCTCTCTCTCTCTCTCTCTCTCTCCAGCTTCATAGGCCTAAACTTCTCATTAGTAACTCTAATGAGAACAGATTTGAAAAATCAGTGCAAGTTTTCAAAGTAATGGGGAATAGATAACATGTTTTTGTTAGTTTTTTGTCTCTAGTTCAAAGTTGAACTGTTTTACGCGAGGTATTGGCAATTGCTATTGTCAAGGATTGATGAGAATGACATCTCGTTGTATTTTGTAGAAATTGTAATTGAGTTTGGCGAAGAGAGAGAGAGTGAGATTTGGTGTGACAAGATTTTGTCTATTAAGTAATGCTGCATATATTTTTTTAATTTCTTTTCTGTCTTATTTCTAATTTGAAGTTGCATTCATCTGAATATTCAAAAGCCGAAAATAATGCTAAAATGCCGAAACTAGTACTTCCAGTACTAAAACACCGAAACTCAGCAGAGAGAGAGAGGATTATCAAAAGACTTATCGTAAAACAAGTTTATTTGTTAAACTGCATTTTGGCATTTCATTTGTTGACTTCATCCTGCTGTTAATTTTTATATCAAAATAAAAGAAAATGCTTCATAATGTTTTGCAGATATCTGGATCGTTAAAAGAACCTGTAATGTTTACAGCCACTAAAATATCAATGACTACAACTATTACTAATCTTAATAATATAAGTACTCCTAAAATTTAAGAGTAGAGTGGCACGATCAACTTTTTATTATGTGCGGTAAGGAAATAATTACCCGTTCACATAGGCGCTTGCTCCTCTGTTGTTAGGAGTGAGGTTTTTTTTATAGAATTTTATGGTCAATAAGACCGCCGTGGACTTCCTGTACGCGCTGGTGTGTCGGTGTGAGCTGTACACAACTGAATGAATACTTGCATCATACAGCAGTTGCCCCTCCCCCGATAGTGTATTTTTTAATCAGTAAATTTTGGAAACTTACTTTCTTGCCAGGGAATTCCTCTCGATCTCAGTTCGAATAACTATTCGCTTTCCCCATGTTTATGAGTATTTTTCAATAGATATTTTGGATCATTCCTAGTCGTTCTCAAGTACTAATATTTCTTTGAGGGTGATTATCTTCATGACATTTACAGTCTTTTGTTTATGTTTTTACGGTCATCCCCAACGGGCAAGTACTAAATACTCCGCAAAAGTGGATACGTACCGGGTTAAAACTTGCGGGGGTCACTATCTATTAAAGATCCGATACCTTTATAAATACTGAGACTTAATTGCTATTATTAATTTACATATGGTTTTCATTCTTACCTTTTGAAAAATCTTTCGCTTTCAACGACGTGTTACGTAAAATGAATTTTTACATTAAATATTAATGCATGTACAACTTGGTGTCAGTAATATATTAGTTTTAAGTGTGGTTACTTATTTCGAAATGCAAAGTATTATGCATTCGTTTGTGCTTACCGAAGTTTATTCCGTGATAGATGTGAAGTCCGTTCTCTAATATCTAACCAATGTATGGCGGCTGATCCTTACGTCAAGTTATATTATAAAGTCTATGGATGAGATAAACTGCTTAGGTAATGCAGTGTTTGTTTCCAGAAATATATCAGACGTTTATTACATTTCAGAAGTCTGATATATTTTCCTTTCTTCCTCATGCTGTTAGACTTGACGGTAATCGTGTTTGAAAGAATTCAACATTTTATTGCACGAGAAAGAGTGAAGTGTGTGTTTTTTCTTTCTTTCTTTCTTTATTTTTTTTTTTAGTGCCAATGAATTTTACCGTAGGTGTCAACAAATTTATTAGTGGTAGTCATCGTGCTTACATTTAAACACGCTAATAAATAACTAAAGTTGGCTGAAACCTTGGCTTATTTTATAGACAGAGCCAATTCTTTCTACTTAATAGTACCTTGTTTTTGTGTCAAAATTAATTTTGTCGATATAAATGGTGTGAATTTTGTTCTATGTTCGTTTGATTGTTTCTCTAGAAAAGTATAGTAGTATTTCGATCGATCGATAGAGAGAGAGAGAGAGAGAGAGAGAGAGAGAGAGAGAGAGAGAGAGAGAGAGAGAGGTTCCTGATAAATGTCTCTGCTTCGAGGTATGTCGGATTACCTCGCTGAGGTCCCTCTTTTCTGGTCATTAAATGGTGACGTATACAGCTATATCTATCCCGCTCTCCGCAACCTCAGTTCAGTACGCAACAGTCTACCGATCGGTAAATGAATAATTCACCGCTTAGGCCAAAACAGGCACATTTAAGTTCCACAGAGCCTATCCTGATCGAATCCCAAACTTCTAAGTCCTCACTACAGTCCCGTGACCCAGGGAAAGACTGTTCTATTCAGCTTTTTACAATTGAATAAAGTCTTAGGGGAGGGAATTTTAGGCAATTTATTCTCTCTCTCTCTCTTTCTCTCTCTCGTTCTATGGGTCACGGGATTGTAGCGAGGGCGCACTCGCCTTTCAACTTGGGTCTGGCCCCGTTCCCAGGAATTTAATGTGAATTATTTATCTGCTGATCGGTAGGCTGTCATGTAACGGAACTGAAGGTGTAGAGAGAGGGAGATATATCTGTACATGTCACCGTATAATTATTAGTAAGGAGAGACACCAGTGAGATAGATAAGCCGGCTCGCCTCGTTGCATAGCCATGTATCAAGTATTCTCTCTCTCTCTCTCTCTCTCTCTCTCTCTCTCTCTCTCTCTCTCTCTCTCTCTCTCTCTCTCTCTCTCTCTCTCTCTCTCTCTCTCTCTCTCTCTCTCATGCGCAATTTTCCTTTGGTTGAATGGTTTTCAGACGAAATACCTTGAGGAGTCATAGCATTTGATTCACACCGACAGTCCTGGTTCGTTGTCAACCAGGAATAGTTGTGGTAGGGCCACTAAGCGTTTGGTCCCTTTTGTGAAACAGATTTTGAGCCTTTTCATCGCGACCTTGACTCGGGGCTCTCACAAGGATGTTTTTGTTGGGTAGATTCGGGGATCTCGGCAATTTTTTTTTTTTTCTTTTTTTTTTTTTTTTTTTTTAAGTTCTCCATGTATCCACCTGGTTATCATACTAGTTCCCCACATCGATGTTCACCGTAGCTTTGTAGAATGTTTAAGAATTTATTCATTGAGAATGGTAATGGAATGAGAACAATGAGATGGCAGGAAATTTAACGACTTGTGCACACTTGTCCACAAATTCTCTCTCTCTCTCTCTCTCTCTCTCTCTCTCTCTCTCTCTCTCTCTCGCTCTCTCGATCTCTCTCTCTCTCTCTCTCTCTCTCTCTCTCTCTCTCTCTCTCTCTCACACATGCAGTTTTCTGTTGATGAACGTTTTGAGACAAGATACTATGTAATAATAATTTAGTTCTCACTGACAGTTGAAGTCTGTTGGCAAACGAAGGTTGTCTCCTTGAACCAGGAAGCGATATATTCCCTAACACTTGTGAACGTTTTTGAGACGACCTTAAGAGAAAGCTCACACTAGACACCTGTTCACTAGATCACTGGTTCTTTTTCATTTTTATCCTCACCTATGTACACACGGGGTGTCATACCAAATACCTGTACCCATTCCAACCAATCTAAACATGGAGTGATAAAAAAAAAAAAATTAAGAAAAATATCTCTTTAACATTTTGCAGTCTGAAACATAATGATTTTGGCTTTCCTTTGTTGCAGGCTTTCCTACAATTTTAGTTAACTTCTTGAAATCCCTACTGCATGACCAAACTAGAGCCAGCTGTCTGATGTTTTAATAATTCTCTTGGTTTTTTATGATGTCCCTGAGGTGTGTCCACACTTCAGTAAAACAAAAAACACGCGTAGGTAACTCATTGTACACATATCAAGGCAGGCTGCATATATATAATTTAACGACTTATTGATAGCCCTAACCAGGGCTTCACACGATTATCCAGCATTGGCTAGAGATTCGATATTCCCCTATGGTGGTCGAAGTCTTTTCAACATGGTTGTTGTATGTATCCGATAAGAGAAGAGACTACAATATAGAATTTAAGCCAAATGCCAACCGCTTGGACCTAAAAGATTATTCAGCGCCGAAAGGGGAACTGACAGTAAGGTTTGGAAGGTGTAAAAGGACAACCTCGCAGTTGCACTATGATATAATTGTTAAGAGAGGATGGAAAGTCAGAAGGAAGAAAGAGAATATGAACGGAGTTACAATAAAGGGAATGAAAGAAGTTGCAGCTGGGAGCCGAAGTGATACTGTAAAGACCCTTAAAATATGCCTTCAGTGCACCACGTAGGGTTCATTGACGGCACTATCCCTCTAAGATGCAGATGTGTGTTTAAGACACATTTTACTGCAGTGTGCCGTTACTTTTATCATTCTTTCTTGGATGTTCAGTAAAGATAGAATATCGGACAGATGCTGTTTATCGTGTCATCGTTTTTTATATCACGTACATCTCGTGCTTTGCAAGAGTAGGTTATTGCTTTGTTTGTTCGTTCGGTTGTATGCATATTTTTAACCCGCATTCCTGACCATGTTTTGGAATTGCCTTTTCACTTTAATGAAGTATCATTGTTAGTTTTGATGCCTTGCTGTTCAGGGTGAACTATTCTATCCACTGTGAGTTCCATCTATCTATCTTCTATAATAATAAAATCCAAGTGGAGCTTGTTTTTCCTCCCCCGGGTGACAGTAGGGGAGACATGACAGCCCTGGGTGGGCGGGGGTAAGTCGGAGAACCGAAGGGTAGTGTCCGCCCCGGGTTGGGCCGGGGTAGGTAGGGGATCGAGAGAGTTGAGGAGACAACAGCGCCGGGTTCCAGCGCACGCAGCGCTCGTCAACAAGCTCATTAAAAAATTATGTAGGATATATATATATATATATGATATTATATATATATATATATATATATATATATATGACCGTGTGTACAAAAGATTGTTGTCATGAATTTTAGGCCGAGATGACTCGCTCAATGTTCACAAACGTTACAATATACCTAACCTGACGGTTTCAGTGCCAGGTGATGACACCAAACTTTCATAAATGAAATCAAATCAGATCGATGTTCACAATGTTCAGAAGACGTGAATTGCGTTTCATCGAAAATTTGATCGAATGGTTATGATGAAAGCTTTAACTTGACCGGCTTTAATTAAATGTATAGATATCGCTTGGAGCTGAGCAAAATCCGTGTAGGAAGCTTAGACTCATCGGTCAGCACTTGGCTCATTGATCCCTTCAAGCACTGAATGACGCCAACGTCGTTACGCAAACATTCATTATTTGAACAGTTGAGTGGCCATTAAAGAATTCCAGAAAGATGTTAGTATGTAAATGTCCCCGTGTTACAGTTCCTTGGGAATACGATTGCGCACTTTTAATGGCTCTTCTTTTCTGTTATGCGCAAATAAGCAGCTTGTTATTTTAACAGACCGGAACTACTTTTCTTTATTAGTACTGGGAGGTAACTCTGTTAGTTAAGTCAAGTTTACCCTCTGCATTACTCAAGTTTGTCAAGATAGGATATATAATTTGTGCAATGTTTGAAAGCATATTGTATTAATGAGGGGAAATGAGATATTAGATACAAGTGCACATTTTGTGTCAATTATTTGGATCTTTTCGGGGGGTTGTTATCTAGGACTCATATTTTTGGGGGTTCATTATCGTTATAATATTTACAGTGTTTTGTTTATGCTTTCACGGTAATCCCAACGGGTTTGTCACGCCGCAAAGGTGGACACTAACCGGTCTAAAACTCGGGAGGGTCACTTTCTAGGAAAGATCCAATTATTTTCTGCAATAAACATAATTAGTATTTGCAAGATAGAGCAATGATAGTTATTATTATTATAAAATCAAATTTTAACAGTAACACTAGTTTAAATACCTAGAATTAGAAAACGCAGAGCTAAACCATTTCTGTTATGAAAATTGGTAACTGTATCGCCATGGAAATCGAATGGCGTTGTCCTTAACAAGTTATCAGTTACAGGGGAAAAAAATTCTTGGAAACCTGAATTCGAGTGATTAGGAGTTGGCTGGCCTCCCCAAAACATTCATGAAATTCCAACTGTGGAACAGGATTGGATTCAGTGTGTTGATTTTTGGTCTATGGTCGGGGTCAAAAAAAAAAAAAAAAAAAAAAAAAGATGGCAACAGGAGCGACAAGTTGAGTGAAAACATGACTTCCCTCTGGAGTTGATGGTGGTACCAGTCAGTAAACAATAATATTTTCTTCTGTATCTGTTCTCGTAAAGTTTTTGTACAAGTACAACTGCTGAATGTCTGCGAGTCGCCTTATTATATGTTGCATAATGATGTCTCAGGAAGAAGCGATGAAATTACATAAGTCTCCTAAAACCTGTTTCTTCTTCTTGTAGAACATAAGATTTAAGGAAGTGCGAGAATTGCGCAATAGTTTATGGTAATAAACCTGTTTAACTTGAAATTTTAGATTCGTTGCTGAAATTGTAGCAGAGTTGAATTAATGCCTAAGTGTGGAAGACAACACGGATGAGTAGGGGGAATTTATATTTCATTTTCAAGTTGTTAGTAATTGACTCGTTAAAACAGTGATATGTATGTTATTTAAATTTGTTTATGGCATTGTATGCTTGCATTCCTATTCACTATACATATCTAAGCTAAGGCGTTTGTTGCGTGAAAATCTATAGTAAACTTACCCTTCTTCTTCAAATGGAATCTGACCAAGTTGAAATGCAACTGCCTACTATCCACACACACACACACACACACACACACACATTTATAAATATATGTTTTTTTTTTCATGTCTGGCGTCCTTTTCAAACCCTTGTAACTCTTCACGTTCACTCCCCATACATTCCCCATGGTATTTGTATTTCAGTATCTAGGTTCGACCATTTTAGTGTTCTGTAAAAGAAAACTATTGAGATGGCTGTTTGTCCGTCCGTCTACACTTTTTCTGTCCGCCCTGAGATCTTAAAGGCTACTGAGGCTAGACGGCTGCCAATTGGCATTGATCATCCACCTTCCAATCATCACACATACCAAATTACAGCCCTCTAGTTTCAATAGTTTTAATTTATTTAAGGTTAGCCATGATCGCGTCTGACACCGCTATAAGTGCCAACAACACTGGCCACCACCTGGCAATGGCTGAAAGTTTCATGGTCCGCTGGTGAGAGTATCATGGGCCGTGGCTGAAAGTTTCATACAGCATTATGCACTGTACAGAAAACTCGATTGCGCCGAAGTTCGGCGTATTTTTTTTACTTGTTTCTTTTGTGCGCATTGTGCAAGAACGCCTCACTTGTGTTTAAAGAATAGATGGTTCCCTAGTCCCTTCCTACGTTCTAGTTTATGCTATGTGAGATATCCCTTCTTCTTTCCCACCATTATCCCTACATTGAGGGGTCGGTTGCCTGATGCGTCGTCTCCGCTGTCTTCTGTCAAAGGCATCATCAGTCATGGTTTATTGTTGGGCAAAGGAAGTTTTTACGACCACATGCCTTTGTTGTCATCAACCACAGTTATTGGCGGTGGACCTAGCCTCTTACTAAAAGTTACGACTGCAAGGCAGTAGTTTCCACAGTTATTGGCAGTGGGCCTAGCCTTTTACCAAAAAAGTAACACTGCAGGCGGCAGTTTCCACAGTTATTAGCAGTGGGCCTAGCCTTTTACTAAAAAAGTAATACTGCAAGGCGACAGTTTCCAACCCTACCCCACCTCACCCCCCCCACCCCACCCACCCTTCATTCACAGGTGTGTATTCTTTTCACATATGTCTTTTACACACTTGCTCCTTCTTGAGACTTCAATTCCCAGTGTTGGTCTAGCAATCCTTCGTCTTCCTTTCTCTACAAGTGACCAGACCACCTTAGAACATTCTTATACTTCTCTCTACAAACACTAACAGTTTTATTTTGCCATTTTTATATCAGTATTTGTCATTCAATCAGCCCCCTTTTTTTTTATTCTACATATACTTTGCCAAGAGTTCATCTCGGTATATACTATTTTCATTCACGTTCAGCATCCACACATCACGCGATACAAATGAATATTTATTTGCTTTGCCTGGATAGTTTTATTTTACCCTCTTGTGTCAATAGAACGAGATTGATTGAGTGACAGCATCCATTCCAGATTTGTTGGTCCCTTGTTGACATATCGGTGCCATCTGACATAGTAACCCAGCATCGTATTCTGTTCGCGTTACTCACATACAGACATACTCAGGCCGATGGCTTGTCGAAGATTGTTGTTCTTATTTCCATTCTTTGCTTGCCTGTTTAAATACATTATTGGTCCTGCTGTGTTATTGATTTAAGTTGTATTCTTTGAACTCGTTTCGAACCCAAGAAGTGTAAGTTTTTTTTTTTTTTTTTTTCTTTTTTTTTTTTTTTTTTTTTTTTTTTTTTTTTTTTTTTTTTTTTTTTTATGAGGTAGAATGATGTTTTGGCTGAGTCATTGGGGGAGGCAGGCGGCTTCTGAAAACGGGATCCTATTTGGGGGTTTACTCCCTGCGGGGTTTAAGTGAAATGTGCCAAGAGTGGGCTGTAGGGTATTAGGGTGGTAGCGGAGGGGGTTTATCCTCGTCATGCTGACGTCACTGTTGCTGCGTTAAGTCTCTCTGACCCCTCCTTCCAGCCCCCTTCCCCCCTTATCCTCCCCCATTTGAGAGATGTCCTTCTCACCCCATCCCTGAGATGCCCTGTTACCCTTCCCCTCACCCCCATTCTCTCTCTCTCTCTCTCTCCTCTCTCTCTTTGTGGCCTAAAGTTGATGTACGTCATAGGTTGGGCGGGGACGGGCCAACAGCAAAAGCATCGCTCTCTGAGCGTAGTATACTAATATTTTACTATTCGTTGGTGAAGTCTCCATATTTCTCTTTATAAGGTTTTCGATTTCCTT
Organism: Macrobrachium nipponense; assembly: GCF_015104395.2. Taxonomy (NCBI): domain Eukaryota; kingdom Metazoa; phylum Arthropoda; class Malacostraca; order Decapoda; family Palaemonidae; genus Macrobrachium; species Macrobrachium nipponense. The sequence continues at coordinate 119,164,282 of NC_061100.1, forward strand.
TTGGTAACGCACTGCAGCAACCAAATAATTTGACGCGCGTTTCGATTTTGCAGTGGTAGTTTGATTAATAGGGGGATATAGGTGAGATTCGATTCATTGTCCTTTTTATTTTATTTATAGTCGTCGTAACGTTTACTTTTACTTTGAATATTTTGAGAAATTAAGTCTCTTCATTTCCGGGTTTCAAGTGTAAATTGTGGTAACAAGTTGTTGAATGGTAACTGTTATACCTTTAATTGTACATTTCAACACTTGCATCCACAATGTATATAACTGATACCGTTCAACATTTTCAAGTCTCCATTACTAATTTTTCCCAAACGAGACTAATTATGTTGGTGTTGTGTCGTCAAGGTTTTAAATGATTTAGATAGCTGTAGAAACCAAGATGTTTTCGACAACACTGTCGTAGGGTAGTAAAACTAAGCTTTTCATTTTCCCTGATTACTGGAGCTTTTTTTTCAGAGTGAGGGATTAAAGTGTGCTAAACTATTATTAGTGAATGGTGAAGGAATTTAGACTGTCATTGCTTATTGCGAAAGATTCATCAACCCTCATCATTACCTAAGGTCGAGGACGCCTTGAAATCCCATCAGTAACAGGGAATCGATTTGTTCGACCCCTATTAGTGATGAGGTACCTAATAGTTTACTACTTTCATAAGCACTAAAGGGGTTTGAAATTTCATTAGTGGCGAGTCAACAATTGTAGTGTCAGTGATCTTTAATAATAAACGGAATAAAGTTGTCAGTGATCTTTAATATTAAAAGAAATAAAGTTTCATATTTTATCGTTACCGTGAACATTGTAGAATATACACCACCGTAATGCTGAAAAAATCTACCCGGCAGTAATGAACCGAGGTTTTTAGAAAGAGGGTTTCGGACCTATCATTACTAAGAGACCCAAATCGTTCATAAGCGGAATTTTCCTAACCATCAGGATTGAGATACATAGGATTTTTAGAATAGTGAATAAGTTTACGCAAAATAGGAATTGTTTTACACCTCGTCAGCCATTAATATAGCATGGACCTTTCGCGTCGTCCAGGTAATATTTTCAAGACTTGTTAAGGTTTTCACCAAAAACATTGGCATTGAGGAGAATGCAATGTCCTCATACACTAACTGTACTGATGACTGCTCGTTTAACGAAGAACGTTTCATTTTGTAAAGACTGGTATTTTGGGGGCTTGGTAACGAGTGACTTCTTCTCTGTTACTCTTTTGTAAAAACTCAGTGCAGTATTTGATCAGAATTTTTAGCATCAACGCCACCAGCGTTTATTTAATGGTTATTTTGCGAATGCCTATGAGAAGGATCTTAAGAAGATGCTAGCGTTATTGATACCTTCTGTTAAAGAAGTTTAGAGGTTATATAGTTATCCAATTCCCTATTTTTCCGTCTATGTGTCTGTCACGCTCTCTGCCAGGTGAGGGATTGCCATTACAATTCATTCATGACACAGGTTGCTCAGGGCAGATGTCGATAATGTGTCGATTTTTCATATAATTTTTTATTAAGGTCAGTTGACATAGTGTGATTCACGTTAATACACTGTCTATTCATGTTTTTGGTTTCCTTGGTCAGTCAGGGTCATAGGGAGAAATAGAAGGATAACTGTTTTTGAACCATAAGTTTCTGATGTAAGGTAGTATGTTCAAGGTAAGGTACACAGGAAAAAGAAAATTCTATCTGAACCATAATTTTGAAATGCAATGGTTGCAGAAAGCGCCATTTAATGCACGCGATGTATGTAATGACTTTGAGCCACTGTCATTTAAGCAACGGTAAAGTTGCAAGGAGAACCAGAGGGAAAATCATGTTTTGGCCAACACTTAATAGTCAGGGAATCTTCTAAACGGGAATCTTGGACAGCTTTCACTGTGGAGAATATTAATCCCGTTAGGGCAGTTCTCTGTTTTGACACAAAATAAGTGTTATGCAATGAATTTTAAAGAAATGGCTATGTGAGTGTAATGTATTCTACCTTCTAGGTAACGATAACATTTGTTTATATGTTATGTTATTATTTAAAAGCGAAGGACATGTAAGATATAGACTTTTGGGGAGAGAGTAGAGAGAGAGAGAGAGAGAGAGAGCGAGAGAGAGAGAAGAGGAGGAGAGAGAGAGAAGAGAGAGAGAGAGAGAGAGAAAATATGTCCTGTTTCAGCAAGGTTTGTTGCGTCCTGGGTGGCAAGTCCTTTAAAGGGCATGAGCGTCCTTGTGAATTTCACGAAGAGTCTATATTCCATATTTATATGGTGATACACTAAAAAGTAAGAATGCACATTGTTCATTCCGGGATCATATTACGCATCAGTATAGAGACAGCTGTTGGAAATTGGCCACGGTTGTGAATAACGACCCCGATGAAATAAATTTACTTGCGTTTTCACATCCCCACGATTTAAAATTATTCTCTCTCTCTCTCTCTCTCTCTCTCTCTCTCTCTCTCTCTCTCTCTCTCTCTCTCTCATTTATGCACTGTTGTTGAATACTGGATTTCTTTGGTGAAGAGTTTTTAAGCTTATATTGCCTTACAATTATGTCGCATGTCAGTGTCCATGTTTTATCTCGCACTACCAAATTTGAAAAAAATAATAGTACTGTTGACAGAGACCTTATTCACTTCTTTCTGTTACTTTCCCAAAGTGTGCGTTTGATAACAATTACACCCGATTGCAGTCGTAATAGTTTTACAGTTATAATAGCCATAATGTGCACATATATTTGAGAAATCTAAAAGATCATAAACTTGTCTTGCAAGCTGTCCCAGAAAATAAGTTAAGTGTATTTAAATGATAGACTAAGGCAAAATACAAATAAAAATGCATGGAAATAACAGACAAGGCGAATACGGTGATAAAGGAAAATGGCCATTAATTGAGATGTAAATGTCACATAAAGCTGCAGAAGCATTACGCCTTGAGGTAACGGTACAACTCTTAAACGTAGGTCATCACATTCAAGCCATTGCCCGGAGAACTGGAGAACAGCAGACAGACAGACAAATGCCCTCCAGTTGTTTATAACATACTTACGGACAAAGAACTGCTATAGCTCTGGTCAAAGGTTGTATAAGGCAAAATTCACTGTGAGGTAGCTACAACAACAACAACAACAAAACAAACAACAACAAACAACAACAACAACAACAACAAAAAACAACAACAACAACAACTTGCAGAATTTGGACTTCTCTTGCCTGGTGTTAGACTCTGTAGGGCTGTAGGGCCTTGACAGTTTTTTATTTTTTAAATATATGGTTATTAATCTGGAAAGATGTTTTTAAGGGACAGATATCTGATGTTCTAGAGAAAGGATGTTAGTATATATTAATAAATATTATTATTATTATTATTATTATTATTATTATTATTATTATTATTATTATTATTATTATTATTATTTCAGTAGATGAAACATATTGACATAGAACAAGCACACAGAGGCCATTGACTTGAAATTCAAGCTTCCAAGGATATTTAATAAAAATATACTGTATATTTTCCAGGTTTTTCCATATTATAAGCTATTCATGTAGATGCCTCTTCTATATTATTATTGGAAGTATAGCGTTTACATATAGAAGATAAGATAAATGTTGAAAATAGGGAAAATAGATATACCATACATGGATAGCACTATTCATATAGAGGCTATTACTGTATTATTATTTGAAGCATATCATTAACAAATAGAAGGTAGAATAAGCGTTGCAAATATGGAAAGTAAATATATCATAAATTGACAGTTTACTTAAAGGATTACTAATGCTATTAACAAAGATATCAGAATCCAAAGAATTCGTATGTTTCTGCTTTTTGCACTTTATAATAATTTTTTTACACGTAATGTGCTACTTGCAAGCTAAGATAATGTACAGTCATGAACATGCAGTGTCTAAGGATGAATTTAAAAATTTTTCAATGAAACTGGAAGCATTTCAATTTTTTTCGTCAAATGTGAAGTTAGCTGGCAATGAGAGTCAAAATAAATTCTTCAGCGAAAGGGTTCAATTCTCCCAGATGGGACGAGTTAACCAGAGAGTTTGACAGAGTCCGTTAAATAAAATATATTGATTTTCCAAAGAGCCCACCATAATTCATAATGGCAATCGACGCTGACACTAACTGTGCCAGAAGTAGGAAAGTGCGTTACTGGCAGCATGAAAAAGAATCGCAGTTATCTGGAGTCATTCAGAAAAATATGGAATTCTAAAGTGGGTATGATGTCCTGGTTTGTCACAGTTGTGACCAGTTTGAGCCAGTTTGTCTCGTTCTTGAACACTTTAAATTACCCTCAGATAACGAGATGCTCTGAGGTCAAGAGAGTTTGCCATAAACACTTTCCCTAGATTAACCATCAAATATATGAGAATTGCGTAAGATGCCACATATGTTTATGATAGTGTTTTATATAAAAAAAAATGCATCACAGTTGCATGGGGTATCAGTGAGAAACCCTATGATAGCGATTAGGAAGTGGTGCGTAATTATAGTTATGAAGTAGTTCAGCCAGGTAGGTTGCTTCCGTAATAAGTTTATAAACCCTTGTGTGCTAATGTTAATGAGTACTTTTTCTAACATTCATTGTTTTATAATTGTTATCTTATTGAGGATTTTAATTTCTTTAGCTGTTTCTTACGCACTTTACTGGAATATGGTTGTTGATGAATTGCCCTCCAAAGTGTTGGCATTAATTAATTTGCGTTGCTTATTAATTGATATACGATCCTCGTCTTGGGCGGTAATGGTATTTTTTCTTTTCGTCCGCCGGAGGCTTTTGGATAAGTGAAAAGCCTCGGTGGAAAATGAACAATGAGAAATCTTTGGTGAAAAGATGGAATTATTTTACTTGACAATTCTAATCTAGAAGCCGTAAATATTTAGAAGCATGACGATGAATGCGAATGAAGATTCTGCATTTTACACTGTAATCATGATTACAGCATAGAAAAAGGTTTTAACTGAATTAAGTCATCCGTTAGATCCTTGATTTTAAGTATTATGAAGACTAAGCTTAGAAATTTGCATCGGGGTTTTAGCAGTTCATTCCGGCTGAATTAAAAAGTTTATATATATATATATATATATATATATATATATATTATATATATACGAATGCTTTTACGTAAGACAACTGAAAGAGAGGTTCTGAAAGGGAGAGGTAATTTCTTGATCGTGTAAACATGTGGATATCTGTCAGGTTCCGTGTGTGTGTGTGTGTGTGTGTGTGTGTGTGTGTGTGGTTTGAGTGAATGAGTGACCTAGACTTAACACAGGTAAAAATGAAACACGGTATGCCATAACCGATTTCGTCGCTAATCTTTTTTAGACATCCTCCGTTGTCTTGACGATGTCTTAATAGCTAACAGACGAAATCGGTCAAAATATATATTCTGTATTTCGTTTATCCTTATGGTAAATCTGCATTTACAAGCGCCAATTCAGTAATATATATATATATATATATATATATATATATATATATATATATATATATATATATATATAATCTCATTGCCATATTCCTGATTCATCTCTACACATTAAGCTACAAATGTCTTTTAATATCTTAATTTGCTCTACATCATAGTGAAGGGAAATTTTTTAGTCAATAAAAAATTTGTCGGCTCATGGACGCGGACCATGGAACCAAGAATTCAGGACGTACAGTGAAGCGCTCTACACCACACGGCTATCACGAGAGGTATAAGTTAACGCCACTACGTGCGACAAAAGCACTACAAAGTTATAAAGGTCGAGGTGGGTTGATGCCAGCTCCAAAACAACGAATACCTGAGCACGACAGGGATTCATAGGTGAGAGGCGGCGTTAACTTATATATCTCGTGATAGCTGTGTGGTTTAGAACACTTCACTGTACGTCCTGAATTCTTGGTTCCATGATTCGCGCCCATGAGCCGAAGTATTTCTTATCAACTAAAAAAAATCTTCTTTAGTTAACGCATGTGAAAATATATTGATTCTGAGGTAGAGCAAATTAGATATTAAAGGAAAATTTTGTAGCTTAATGCATATATACGAATCATGGTAATGTGATTAGACTCATAGTATGGCTACATGTGACAAAAGGACTACAAAGGTATCAAGGTTGAGGTGGGTTGATGCCGACTGCAAAACAACAAATATCTGAGCGCGACACGGATTTGTAGGTGAGGAGGCGTTAATTTATACTTCTCGTGATAGCTGTGTGGTTTAGAGCGCTTCACTGTACGTCCTAAATTCTTGGTTCCGTGGTGCACACCCATGAGCTGACAAATTTCTTATCGACTAAAAAATTCCCCTTCGGTTAACATATGAAAATATATTAATTCTGTGGTAGAAATATTTAGATATTAAAGGATATACGTAACTTAATGGGTATATATATATATATATATATATATAATGTATATATATTATATATATTATTTAAATATGTATATGTATAATTACACTTGAACTAGCATTTTGTAGATGCAGATGTACCATAAGGAAAAACGAAATGCTAATAATAGATATATATATATATATATATATATATATATATATATATATATATATATATATATATATATATATGGAGACAAGGATTTTACATTTAATCCGGTGTTTTGATTTTGCTGTAAAGGAAAAGTGTAGGTCTTGGAAAATGAAACTGATCTTCATGCGAGTTCATGAAGGTGAGATATGAACATAATGAGACCTAATTTCAGTGTAAGTGATGAAAACGCGTTTTGCAGTTTGGATCCCAGTTACGAAGCTGTTGGTAGTATCACGGGATAGAATGGAAGCTAAAAACATTTGAAATACGACGTTGTAATATGCTTAGAAGCGGAAGTTGGAAGAGGTCATAAAAAAAATCGAAGTTGGCTTGGATTGCAACATGGAAATAAAACAGGTTATTGGCGATGACTGAGGAAAAATTGATGGTGCAACTTTGTCAAAGCAAATGGCTGTTAGATCGATTATAGATACCAGAAGCGGGAGGGACGCGTTTGATGAATTCATTAGGGGACGGACTGGGGAAGGAATTGTAAAACAGAACAGGGGAGGGCGAAAAGGGGAGGGCGAAAGCGACAGGTATCAATTGCTTGTCAGGGGTGAAACACTAATGATTGATAAATACGCCGTATTTACCTGGTAAAAAACAACTTTATTATGATGTTTTCATTTATCTTTAGACATTTGTCATGTCCCGTTGTCAGTGATTTATATTCATATTCAATGAGTTTGTTTCCGCTATGCTCGGGTTGTGACATTTTACCGTTTTCAAAGTAAGGAGTCATATAATTACGTTGTGAGACCTGAAGCTTTTCATAAAAAGTTGATTATTTTTATTATTAAATATTTTTATTATTAAATATTGGTAATTTCCAAATTTTAGTTTCGTGAATAGATGTCATTACATCATATTCATGGTGAATAATGATAGGAATAAAAACATGGAATAATTTTTACTATTATTAGACAAATTAAAACAAATATACCTCTAAAAACGCGAAATTTTTAATGTTCTGAATAACGAGGTCTTCATGGAGAGGGAAACAGACAAAAAGCGTATGTTCCATTGACGTGTTTTTGTCTCTTGAGTCCTGTACATAGAAATGCCGGAGAGAGAGAGAGAGAGAGAGAGAGAGAGAGAGAGAGAGAGAGAGAGAGAGAGAGAAAGGTGACGCAATATTCTCCTCACAAGAGCCCTCCAGTATTCAATTCATATCTTTATCCTCGTTGTTGACGTCTTGTTTTCGAGTTTGATTTCGTAACGTGGGTTGGAAAGGCGTAAATCTCCTATAGATGTGAATATCCCCCCCCCCCCTTTTTTTTTTATTTCCTTAGGGAGAATGGGCTTGTTTCCCTACTTGCCATTCATGAAAACACCTTTGGAAATTATAATTTTTCGTGCCTATTATGTATGGCTATATTACCGAACCTCCACTGAAGTGAGCAGGCTTTTGATTATGTGAAAAATGCGCATATACTATATTGTGTTAGCTTGTTTTGATTATATATACATATACATACATACATACATATATATATACATATATGTATATATATATATATATATATATATATATATATCTATATATATATATATATAATGTATGTGTATATTTATGTTTGTTTATATGTGAATTTGCGTGCATCATATCAACTAATTAGAAGGTAACCTTGTTTATTATATGCGGGCAGTATTTGTTAATAGAAAGTTAACTTTCTTTTTTGTGTTGATGACTTGTCCCTTTATTTTTCAAGACTGAGGGACATTTGCATGATTAGGCCGAAATCGAAAATGTCTATTCATGGTTTGTAAAGTTGTTTATAAGATACATTTTGGTTGGTGATGTTTAATAGTAAAACGAAAGTTTATAGTTTACTTTTATAATTCTGTCTCTTTGTGCTTATGGTTCCTAAAGGGGAAAAACAGAAACAATCTACCGTGTTTACGATATATATTAATGAAATACATTTTATATTAATGGACTCCAATTCTTAGATACAAGCAAAACTCAGTCTTGATTGGAACCTGGAAAAATAATTAGAGAAGGATGGAAATCAGAACTATATTCTACATAGATAGGGATGTTCGGCTCACTTGATTTTCACATGTAGAATAACAAAGGTTTATTTTCCTATTCTAAAATGCGTTTACTTCAGAATGAATAACCAATATCTTAAGAAAATGGGAAATGTTTTGAATGTTACTGACGAGCAGGTAAGAATTGAATCGCTGATTTGTACACTCTCCCTGACCTCGGAATATTCAGTTCAGATGTGATTGCTTTATCCTGACAATACTCAGTGAGACTAAATTTAAATCTCAAAAAAAAAAAAAAGTTTAGAAGGAAAGAAAAGGGTTTCGAAAGGGCGGCAGAATCATATACGTTGAAGAAAATTAGAATAGGAAGGGGATGGCAGAGCTGTTGGACTTACGAAGAACCAAGAATGTGGCAAACCCCATGCCCGTCCGATGAGAGGAATTAAACCTGTGCCCATATTCGACCCGATTTTCTTTTTATACATAAGTTCATGAACCTGGTTCCAGTCTTTTGTGTTATTTTGTCGTTATCATTTACAGACTGGTTTTTTGGTCCTTTGACTTGTGTTCCTATTAGATACTTCTTTGTTATATTAATTGCGGTATCCGTCAGTTACATCAAATGTTTGCTTTATCATCGTTGCCCTGATTTCTTGCTGGTCAATTCTTGCGATAAGGAATTGATAATGTATTGTCTCATATCTTACAAACTAAACTTTAAAAATTAACAGCGTGGTTATATATAAAATATACTATATATATATATAGATATATATATATATATATATACATATATATATACATTATACATAGTAATATATATAATAATATATATATTTTTTTTTTTTTTTTTTTTTTTTTTTTTTTTTTTTTTAAACCATGATCGTCTGACGTATAAAAGGCCCATCAAAACCCTCTGGTTTAAAGCTAAAGGCTATATTTCGGCATCACCTAACGGCATATGGCCCAGTATATATTTCGCCAATGTAACTTCTGTCATTCACTACTTGATGAGGGTGGGAGGCAGTCCACCGAAATATAGTTCTTAGCTTTAAACCATAGTGTTTTAATGGGAATTTTATGTTAGGTATATATATATATATATGTTCAAAAATATATGTATGTATAACTGAATCACAAAAAATGGGGTGATGAATATATATTGTAAATAAATACAGAAAAATTTTACGAAAGAAAGAGAAACGACGGAGTTCTGCAAGGCCTTTCGACTTCTTGCTAAGTAAAGGACAAGAGGTCGAAATGCTTTGCAGAACTGTTGTTTCTACTTAACTGAGTGAGTAAGCCTTTTCCAACTAAATTTCATAGCTTGACGTAGTTTGGGACTGCGCTGTATATAACCCTTTTTCTGAAAGACGCTTTCTGGAACTTCCGAGGACATAGTAAATAAGGGCCGTAAGTATACGAGAGACTTTAATTATTTGAGAGGCCAGGCAGCTCTGCCTGAGTTATTTTTTCTGACGATTGCACTTTAGTTATATATATCGCTCTTTTT
>NC_061100.1:119176842-119191842 GCF_015104395.2 Macrobrachium nipponense
AGAGGAGTATTAGTTGATTTGTTACCTCTAGCGACGAAGCACGACGGAGATGATGTTTTCGTACGTATTTTTCAGACTGTCCACATTTTACTTTAGAAAGTTATTGATGAATTTTATTCATTTTAATAATATAATTCTTGAAGGTAGGAGTTGTTGTAGGGCGTCTAGATAATGTTTCTTTCATGTTCTGAATATGGTCATGTTTTAGGTAACTGTGAAGACATGAAAAGAGTTGGTTCCTCCTCCAGTTGGAAGTGAAAACCTGTTGAGATTTGTCGGGAAAATCTATTGAAACCATATACACCTTTCACATCTTGCCGTAGAGTTTGTATTATTTTTATACGTTTTCGAGACTCGACAGGAGATGTAGCTTATATCATATTAAAATGTTTTATTGCAACCCGTATTCCAGGTCTCCTCCAATAGTATCTAAGATTTGTATTTCTGACCAGTGCTGTATAAGTTTATGAAACATACTGTCTGTACGAACACACACACACACACACACTTTTATTATTTTGCAGTTTTCGTACAGCTAATGTTTGGATTTATATAAATCTTACTGTTGTCGTATTGGAGAAGTAGAATTATTTGATTTTTGGTTCCGAGGTCAGCACCTATTTAGCTTCCAACCAAAATATTGCTACCGGGGCTTTGCTGTTTTGTGCTTATTGACTACCATTTACTCGTATTTGTTCTTAAAATTGATAGGAAAATGTTGCTGTGACAGGGTTCATTCGCTGATTCCAGCAAGTGGTAATTTCCCATCTCAAACGCTGATTTATTTTAGAATATGGATTAAAAGGAGTTAAGATATAAAGATCCTCTTTGTGGTGATTTTTATTTTTTCCTGTCTAAATAAATTCGAAGAAAATTTTAATGCTCTGATATCGCATTTGTCTCATACACTGATGTGTGGGTGTATGGGTTTGTTTTCTTTTGATATTTAATCAAATGAGCCAATCCATTTTCGTGGTGGAACGCCAAAAGTAGAACATGGAAATCTAGCTTGGTGGTTCCTATATTGCGTCAGTTTTCCTCTTCTTTTACTTTATGTAGAATATAGTCATTATTCCGTTAGTTTCAGATTTATTTTCGATGCTTTGTATAGGCGACATCGTGTAGGGCTTTGCCTTTTGATGCTTCATCTTGCAAGTTTACTGTATAGGAAAAGTTGCCTGTGATGATTAGAATATGCTGTTTTCCTGTGAAAAACCGTTGTGAACGATCTGCTTCTCTTTGTGACAAATTGAGGAATTTTTTTAAACGCTATTACTCTAGAAAAAAAATTGCCCACAGTATATGGGAAATTTCTTGACACCCTGTGAACGCTTTCATCTCCTGTAATAAATGAATTTCCGAAATAATGATATGTCAATGTTCTCAATGACCTTGTCTTTCATGCGTAGTTTAGTTCTTATGTAGGTTTAAATCAGGACCCACTTAGAGCTCTAAGTGGGTCCTGGTTTAAATATGCGACATTAAATAAGGCAATGAACGTCCCTTAAGTTTTCAAACTTTAAAATTTCTGCTTTCTTCTTTGTTTCCCAGCATGTAGTCTGACAACTTTTATGTAGCAAGTCTTTCTTTTAAATTTAGACCAACAGTTACCATTCCTTTTTTCCCCACCTGTGGTGTTTGGTGATTTGTGCGTTACATGATAGTTAGTTTCCAAATTCTTAAGCTTATTTCCGGGAAGGTAAAAGATTTGCTCCATTGAATTCGGAAGTCATTTTTAATTTATTCTTGAACACGAACGTAAGTTTTAATTTAATTCTTCTTCTTTGTTCTGAAGAGATGACCAATATGAACTATGAGATCAGCTTTTTTCATTTGTTGCATGTTTCCATCCTTGGGTCATTTTCATTTTGATTCCATGCGCATGCGCAGTAAACCCCATTTTTCCTTTACTAAAATGATATCTCTCAGTTCTCATACTCGTAAAATCGATTTACTACTTAAAAGATATATTTTATATAGCATAAGTTATGATAATTCTGTTTACGATGCTTGGTATACCTTCAAAACGTTGAGCCCTTTTTTATGTTGCAGCATAGCTCACTATAAAATATAATATTTTTATACTTCTTGACATGATTTTTGCCGTCTGAAATTACGCGTCTATGTGATTGTGAGTTTTTAAAGGAGGCATCAAACTAAGAACTTTGAAATCATTCGATGTCACTTTCATTTTTTGCAATCGTTGAATACCGTGCCTTGTAAATATGGTCGAAAATGTTGTGTGTCATTGAAGCACTATGTGACCTCCTAGTAATCCGATTTGCATCATAACATGACCAACCCTCTCTTGCATGTCTCGTTATGCATATTGATACCTAACAAATACGATTGTTATTCCCTGTTTGATTAAAAAAAATAGTTCTGTTAGAACAGTTTGCCTTTTTATTTTTCGAGTGTTTTGTAGATCTCTGTGCATTTCTTGCTTGTCCGCAACAAAAATCTTCACTCTAACCTTACTGTTATCAGTTACTTAGACTGTCGATCTCAACAAGTTCTAGAGCGCGCGCGTGTACACACACACACACACACACACACACGATCTCAAAAGCAGTAAAAACAGAAAATTGTGTATTGATTTCTGTAGATATTACCAAATTTGACTAATGTTTGTAATAAGCATTGATTATCAGGATGACCAGTCGCACTTGCCTTAATTCTCCTTTTATCATAACATTAACTTAGTTCTTACTCATTCGGCTGTTTGTACAGTTAACGAAAGGTTATTAGTCTTGAAAACTATATTGACCTTTCCAAACTCAGCGCAACTTTATAACATTTGTGATTTATTTTTCTTCCCGTATTAAATTACAATTGTACTACACATGCTCCACTAGGTATTCATAAATCAGGCGCATAACTGCTTCATAATAAGTAACTGATTTGGTTCATATAGATTCATGTCCCTTGTGCCTACAGTCTGTAGTCGTGATCGCACCTTTCTAAGCAAGGCTGTGCTTTGTTTGCCTTTTTCCTGTCTTCTGCTTACCATTCCTAGGGACGATTGATTCTTTCATCCGTTGTGTAATGTCCGTGTATTTATCCTGATCCCATATCCTGGCCAACCATCAGCTTTCCTCTTGACAGGTAATTACAGTACCCTTTGTAATAGTAATGGGTGGGTAGGGACGGTGTCTACCATTCGCTAATCATCCACTAACATTCGTAAATTATAATCTTTCATGAGACAGCTTTTCATGATCGTTTTCCATCATCATGGTTTTTTCTTTCTTTTTCTTTTTCTTTTAAGGGAGGACACGAAACAACATTACTCTTTCCCTGAATACATCCAGATATTCTCCAAAGCGCTTGTCTTTTTCTTCCTCACTTCCTTCTCCCATGATCGGAGTATACTTCAACCTTCCCCTCTCATTTATTATTTTCTCATACCAGTGGCTCATCTACCCTGTAAGTATACACATCATGTAAGTATACACGTCCATGATATGATACTTTCATATCATATCATGGACGCTTATTTCATGTTGTTACAGGTGTTGTTCTCGCTTATCAAGTATCTAGATTCCCCGCACGGTGCATGGTGGGTCAAAGCTCGCTCGTTCTCTCTCTCTCTCTCTACTGTCAAACAAGCGCAATTTATACTCCATCCACTCCCCTCTCTTGCAATTTGTTTTGCCTCCAGTCTAACTCATATGTCTAAATGGTATTCACGTCCACGATCACAACTTCATCCCTTTTGTTTTGGTCTAATAAAAGTCTTTTCATGCCTAGTTCCAGACACCAAAGGTGGTGTTATGAAGTGGTATAACTACCTCTTGACCTAAGATAGTTATGAGCATTGGGACACAAAATAATAAGTACTACGCTTCACGTGCTAGTGTAATATTCATAATTCGAATTACTCAACCAGCCTTCTCAGAATGATTGAATAATCTGATTTTTATTTTTGTTTCTCTTTCCCATTCCCATGTATACTTACATGTTTCCGTGAAGTGTGATTAAAGCAATGCTTCATTATATACGCTGTATATTATATATGTATACGCACACGCACGCACACACGCACACATGTGTGTATACATATATATATATATATATATATATATATATATATATATATATATATATATATATATATATAGACGGAATACGTTGGCGCCAGCAGGCCACAGCATATAGAGAGACAGGGTGACAAGGAGATAGCCGGTCATCAGCAGGTGATACATTTAACATTTATTGCTTTATCGTTTTGTAACACATAGTACATCATCAAGACTAAAAGAGAAAGCAACACAGATTAAAAATGCTTGGAATAACATTGGCTTTAAGAGTCTCAACAAATATACAAAAACATACATAAAACTAAGCAATTTAAAAAATACTACCTCTAGATAAAAAAAAAAAAAAGTTGAAGACTGAATGATAGGGAGAGGAGGGAGGAGCACTGTACAGAGGAGGTGTGTGAGTTCAATATGGGTACTAACTGCCTAATGAATAAATAACGACTCTAAAATGAGCAGTTCGTGTAAACAGCTTGTTTGGCTCAATACAGAGAAGTCAGCACAATTGATAGTGGTATTAAAAATTTTTGTGTGATTTCTGATTTTAGAAAATTCAGGATTGGACGCTCTGCAGCCAGTACGATGACTGACACCATTATGTGAATCAGTTCTGACTTTTAGCAATTGTTTAGTCAAACCCACGTAAGTCCCCAAGTAACATCTGGGGCAAGTATATTTATATACGACTGAAGATTTCACTATTGGGCAGAGTCTGTCTTTAAATTTAAAAAGTGGTCCTATTATAAGGGAATTTTTTATATTATTTTTCGTCTCCATTTAACACGTCAGTTTCACCTCGAATTTTGACTTTTTCGCCTCTAAAAATTACCCTGGCAAATAACACCTATTTAGCTTTCAAATGGCACTGAAGTGAGTATCCTAGCAAGAAACGTAACTTTTCTCAGACCAAAGAAAGAGAACTTTCGCTAAGAGCAGATACTTTTTATCCGATTTTATCCGATTATTAACTGAGGTAATTATACAGGTTCTGAAACTGAAGTTTGCAGTGAAATAAAATTTCACCATATACTGTGTCTGTTACAATTCACATTAGGCTATTTTAACCGTACTGTGCAAGAGACGGATTAGTTTTCATCGCTCTTGTCCTTATTTCAGTTTTTGTTTTAACTTTCTTATAAGGATTAAAAATTACAGTTGACAGTTGTCAGAACTCTGATGCTTAGAGTTGTTGACATAGGCTATATCCAATAGTAAGGAAAATTACTTTTTTACGTCTTTTATATTTACAGGATTATTTGTGCGCATTATAATTTATGAATGTAATTACTACATCTCGACGTCACTGAGTTTCATAATTAGAATATTTCGAGCTTCAAAACCTTATCAGACTAGTCGAAAGGTAACTATAAGGTTAGTTAGGTAACTGAACGGAGTGGCTTGACAGGAACGTGTTATTAATAAAGTGTTTCATACCATCTCTCTCTCTCTCTCTCTCTCTCTCTCTCTCTCTCTCTCTCTCTCTCTCATCAACCGTTCACATTAGTTTTCCCCGATATCCCCTTTGGAGTGCAAATAGGAGGGCTTTAGATGATTTACATATTTACCATGTCCGAAGAGTCTACTCAGTAATCTGTCTCATATGTGTATTGAGCTGTAATCATGAAGGTAAGATAATTATTGAATGAGTGGCTGATGATGATGTTCTTTATGAAGAACTGCAAATGTGCCATAATTTGCTGATTATTATATAATATACTTATATATATATATAATATATATATAGATATATATATATTATAATATAATATATATATAATAATAATAATAATAATAATGATAACAAAAGGAGCCCATAAAAACACCAAAAAAATATAGAGAGAAAAGTACTATATTTCTGAGACTGCTGCCTCCTCTTCAGGTGATATATATATATATATATATATATATATATATATATATATATATATATATATATATATATATATATATATGACTGGTAAATGTTCTGTTACAACAGAATTCCATCTAATAAAAGAAGCCCATAAAAAACACCAAAATATAGAGAGAAAAGTACTATTTTTCAGAGACTGCTGTCTCCCTCTTCAGATATATGAATGAGAAAATTTTACAAAAAGGTGGTATTTATACCAAGAGATCCATCCACAGGTAAGCCAATTTAGGTCACCCCCGCTGATAATCTTCCTTTAATCTTCTTAAGCGTTAGTTGAATGAAAATCTTGTCGATCACCTCTGAATCCCATGCTCCTTTTGAGATGTTCATTACCTGCCTCTCTTTTATTAAGGCCGATTCCATCATTTGACTCTTGTACCGGCTTTTGCTGCTATAAATTATATGTGACAAATTCCATTTTATTCTATGGTTATGTTCATTTATATGGCTGAAAATAGCCGAGTTCTGTTGTCCATACCTAACTGACCATTTGTGTTGTATTAATCTCTGGGGAAGTGGTTTTCCTGTAAATCCGATATAAGATTGGTCACAGTCCTGGCATGGGATTTCATAAACCCGTTTCCTTGGGGAATGTCTTTTGTTGAACGTTAATCAGGGATTTGGCTAAGGTGTTTGGGTAAGTAAATGCAAAAGGGTTAGATTTTCCGAGGGTCTGAGTCACCGTCTTAATACTGTCCAGGTGAGTAATTTTTATTCTATTGTTGGGTGTCTCTTTGGTCTTGTCTTGAAGGGGTCGGTAGAAAATTACGTTTGCTTTGTGGATTGCTTTCTCAATTATATGGTAAGGATACTTAAAAGACGAAAGTTGCTTACAAATTCGTTCAAATTCTTTTTCCAGGAAATCTGGGGAACAAATTCGTAAGGCTCTTATGAACAGGTTGCTGGCTACACCTATCTTGATAGCAATGTCGTGATAGCTAAAGTAGTGAATGTATGAAAGTGAGAACATTGGTTTTCTGTATATGGTAAATTTGTATTCTGTCGTGTCTCTGATTATTAAAACATCAAGAAAAGGAATTTTGTTGTCTGTTTCCCATTCAACTTTAAATTTGATGCTGGCACTAATGCGTTTAATTTTGAAAGGAATTCATTAAAATTGCCCCATCTATTATCCCAAAATGTTAGAATATCATCTACATATCTCACCCACACCATGTTTTTGGGTTTTATTGCATTTATTACTGTAGTTTCAAAGTATTCCATGTAAAGATTGGCTAAAACAGGACTTAAAGGATTACCCATACTACACCCGAATTTTTGCTTATAAAATGATTCACCGAATGAAAATACGTTATTAGATGCACATAATTCAACTAACTTTATTATTTTGTCAAGCGCCAGTGATAAATGATCTGAATAGGGGAATAATTTTTCCCTCAAAAACTGAAGAACGTCCTGTACTGGTACTTTTGTAAATAGGGAATCTACATCAAGGCTTAAAAGTTTTATGTGACAAAAATCTTCCGAATGTTTAATGTGACTGGGAGAAAAGGTGCCTAAAAAAGGGGAAAGGAGGCCAGCTAACCATTTAGAAATTTTGTAATTGAAAGCTCCGGCACATGAAACGATGGGTCTGAATGGAAGATTGTCTTTGAGTTTATGGGAAGGCCATAAAAGTAGGGGAGTTTTGGATTAATTACTTTAAATTTCTCTAGTAGTTCAATACTCTTTTTGTCTTGGCCAATTAATCTTACTTTCCGAAAAAAATTTGTGGGGACGGTTTGGAGGGGATTTTTCTTCATTTTGTCGTAAGTGTTTGTGTTGCTAAGGAGATGGTTGATTTTGTCGAGGTAGAAGTTAGGTTGCTTATTTCATTAGCCTCTTCCCTTGAAAGAAAATAATCTTTAATTTTATATAAACGAAGAACCCTATTTGGGTCTGAGAGATGTAGGTTCTCACCCATTTTCGTAATCAGGGATGTTGTTATTTCGTATTGCAGCTTCATAAAGTTCTGACCGCGCTTGATTGACAAACATGACGAGTAATTCACAGGCGAAAAACGCTTGCTGGAATGAAAAGATGCTTATGCACCGTTAGAGTGTTGGTTTGGCCGGAGTCGGGGAAAAGGCGACATGTCCAATAAAAGAGGTGTGAAAGGATTCGATAATCTGACGGTAAATCTTGTAGATTATTATTATCATGAAACAGTAACGAAGACTTCGTTTGGTAGTGTCTCCTTAAGCGGGAGAACTGTAAATCTGGCTAACAAAACTATAGGTGACTGTACTCTGTTTTTTTCCATCTGTCCTTCCGCCTGTGGTGTTTGCGCATGGTAACACTGCGTCCTGGGCTTTACATAGTTACGCTGTGTAAGTTTTAGGTAAATAAAAGGATATATGGGTGTACATTTGCAACTGAAAAGTGTTTTAATAATTTACTGTATGCGAATTACACCGTTAATATTCGAAATAGGATATTATTATAATTGTTGAATGTAAGCTGAATGTAACTATCTAAAGCCCGGGACCCAGTGTTACCATACGCAAACCCCACAGGCGGGTGGGCAGATGGAAAAAAACCGAGTATAGATGACTATAACCTTGACATCGACCGAAAGGAGACTTGGTTATCATATATCTCGGGGTTTCAGTATTTCATTATTTCTTGCAAGTTCTCAGCATCTGACCAACAGGCTAAGAATTGGATAAACCAAAATAATTTAGAGATAGAGAATAAAAAATGTATCTCTACATTTCCAACGATTACTGGAAAGAAGAAAATCAACAAAACCAGTACTGCTGTTAACGTGTGTAATGATCTTAATATATATATATATATATATATATATATATATATATATATATATATATATATATATATATATATATACACACACATACACACACACATATTATATATATGTTTATATATATATATACTATATATATATGATATATATATACACACACATATATATATATAAATATATATTATATATATCTCTATATATATATACTATATATATATATTATACAATCATACATACATACATATATATATATAATATATAGAGATAATTTATACAGATATAATATTATTATATAATTATATTATAATACATACAGATTCATATATATTACATATACATACATACAACATACATACATATATATATATATATATATATATATATACATATATATATATATATATATATATATATACATACATATTCATATATATACATATACATACATACATACATACATATATATATATATATATATATATATATATAATGTATTATATATATAAAGTTAGAGTCTTAGTAGGAGAGCCATTTCGTATATGAGATGTAATTTTTTTTTTCAAAACGTCAGGTGACCAAGCTTTCTATATTTAAATTTATTTGCAACATTTTATCAGAGAGCGTGAGTCGTGGTACAATTTTCTCTTTAATAAATTTCAATAAATGACGACGCATTCGTAAAGCAACGTGTAGAAAAAAAATTACCGTGGTCGAAGATCCTTGATGTTCGTCCATGAGAGGGCATGAATGGCAAGATTAATTTTTTATGTTTTACTCATGAATTTTGTTTTAAATAACTCATGTTAAGCTTTTCTTAGGAAAATGAAAAGAAAATTAGAAAACCTGAATGGTATACCTTAACGTATTTGTATATATTTCATGTTTGTGATTAAATCATAGTTTATCTGTTCTCCTTTAAATTGTACTCGTTAGAAAATTTCTCTGTTTTGTTTAATTTAGGTTTTTTCAACAGTTCAAGGGATATTTCAATTTCCGCACAAGTGAAACCTTCACAAATTTGAGTTTATGCAGGAAGTGAAGTTTGACTTCACCTCAAAATCAAAATAATTTTGCTGTTGATTTTTCGTTGTCAACTGCAGCAGCGGTTTGTAATAGATTCCTAGATAAATTTCTTGCCTTGTCAGTCATGATTCTGGAACTAAAAATAGAGGGGAAGAAAAAGTATTTTCCGCCCAGAAATAGGGTTTTTTCAGAGTTTAGTGGTTAGCATCATGGAGATCACGTATCGCAATCTGTGAGATGTAGGTTTTTAGGAGAAGCCCGTGTTGCGTTTTTTAATGTTGGTAAATTGGATTCTGAGATTATCGATGCCCCTCATGAATGAGGATTTAGTCTAGATACAGAAAGCTCAGCTTATAATAGTCATGCTGCCAGTGGTATGTGCGCAACTTCATTGAGACGTTCAGTATTGGATTTCTGACGCCATATGTCTTCAGAAAAGGGTCATGCCCACCTTGGAGCACTTCGAAATTTACGAGACTCGGGGCCTCTGTCGAGTCCCGTTTTGATGAAAATAAGTAAAGATCCTGTGCAGTAAAGGATATCTTATGAAAGTTAACGTCTGTATGGGGGCTAATATTGCCGTTGAAAAGATGCTTTTCAATTTTGTGCTTATTTCTGTTTTGGGGGCTAACTCTTTGTAACCTTTTCCCTTTTCATTTTATATCTTGTACATTTGGACAGAAGGGTCAAAATTACATGTGTTCTGAGCTTTACAGCCTGACTTTAGAATCATCACTTCTAAGACCTTTGATGGAATTTCAGGTTTGAATTTGTGTAAATAGCTAAAAATATCTTGGTTATTTTGCTCTATCACCATGTATTCCCACTGATAAAACAAGAGGAAGGGTGTCAGTATTTAAGATTTTTTTTTATTGAAAAGGGATTGCAATAAGTAACCATTACAGCTCACATGTTGAATTGTAATCAGATAACTCGATTAAAGACATTTCTCAAGCTGTTTTCAGAGTGTTAATTTTACTTTGTTCAATGTTGTTGGAAAATCACTCATGCTCAATACTTTGTTTTGCTAAACTGTATGTATTATGCTGATGATACTGTGCTGTAATGTATTACTACATGTAACGACAGCTGGTTTAACTGCTCTTATCAGAAGTGCTGGAATTTCTATGTTAATATTTGGAGATTGGTTTGTTGATTAGCCGATTGAACTGACTTTGCGAGCTTGACTGGAAAAATATTTTAGAGAGAGAGAGAGAGAGAGAGAGAGAGAGAGAGAGAGAGAGAGAGAGAGAGAGAGAGGTAAAAACATTTTAGTGATTAACGGAGAGAGAAAAGTAGGGGCGGGCTATAATGGATTTGCATTCAAACAAAAGGATATTTTCTTATTAACGATGGAAGGGGGAAATCACATTCACCAGAATAAGAGGAAGTGCGTGGTCGTTATTGTTGTGACTTGCAAAACGCATTAAGAGAACATCAGAGAAGGGAAATGGGAAAAAGAAAGGTGCTAATAGATGACAATTAAAAGAAGGAAACAGAACATTAGGAAACGAATTTAAACGGATATTCTGAAACTTTTGGAAATGGACTCTTAGGAGTTAATATTGATGTTATGAGCTTAACTGATATGTTATTGACGGTATAATTGCTAATACTACTGCTGCTTCTAGCATAACTACAATTTTGATATATGTTACTAAACTTTCATTTATATTTCGTCATTTTAAAAATTACTCTTTGCGTGATATACGATATTAAAATGTATATGGTGGCTGCGAATATCTTCGATGAAATTTGATCGGCTTGGTGTGTAGCCGAAGTAAGCATGTAATTTAAAGATTCTCTCTCTCTCGTCGGCGGCAAATTAACTTTTTCCACAGAGAGAGAGAGAGAGAGAGAGAGAGAGAGAGAGAGAGAGAGAGAGAGAGAGAGAGAGAGGGGGGGGGGGGGGGGGGGGCATTGGTGAGCATAGGAGCGGAATGCTAACGGGGTAAGGGAGTTGGAGTGGGAAATTTTAATAGAGAAATTGGGGGGGACCATGGAAATGAGAGCTTGAGGAAGAAGATTCTGGAGAAAAGTGTAAGAAGCCGTTCTTCGATATTGGATGGCAGACTGCTGTGGGAACGGTGATTGTACTTGTTTCTTCTGAGGAAATCTTAAGAAATGTAAAGCGTGAAACTGTTACATATTTATGTAAATCGAACAGTTAAAAAGATATTGTAGAGGGAGGAGCGATATTATAATATTACGAATTTAATTGAAAGCCGCCTTTTTTTATTTCAAAACTTGAAATTATTCAGTGTCATTGCTGCAGTTCCTACAGCTAAAGAATATAAATAAGTTTTGTAGAGCAAAAGGAGGTATCTACAACGTTAAGTTGGAAACGAATTTTCTTTGGTGTACTATCTCGTGAGCAGAGACGGTTCTCGAAAATTGTTTTTGGAAATGGAGGGATGTCAAGCTTGTGAGGATGTTGCAACTCGGTTGCATTTGAAGATGAGAGAGAGAGAGAGAGAGAGAGAGAGAGAGAGAGAGAGAGAGAGAGAGAGAGAGAGAGAGAGAGAGAGAATGTTTGGCTTATTCGCACTTTTTAGTTCAAGTGAGCTTTTCCTATTTCGATTTGTATGCATATGTATCTGGCGTAAACCTTAAACATTGTCTACTTCTACTGAAAGACGACCACTGGATCAATTTCAATCGAACTTGGTTCAAAACATCTTTCGGTAAATAGGGCAGACAGTTGAAAATGTGAAAAATGGATGCAGTTTAAAAATCCTCTATGTAACCACTGGCCCGGAAATTAGACGAAAAAACTTACATAAAATCTTCTTTGTAATGTAGATTTGTGTGTGCTCAAACCATTGCTCCAGGGACCAGGGTAAGGTTTACTAAAAGGTCGAAAGTTTCAGGTGAGAAAGATATTACCCTCATAATTTTCGCCATTTACTTTCATTTTTAGTTTATTATGTAGTAGTGTTGTATGGGATATAATGTCCTTTGAAAAAGTGCTATAAATAAAAAAAGATGAGATTGAAAAATATGCTGTAATTCTTAATAGGGACTGGCATGGTCATTTACTAATTTAGTTGTTGTTTTTCTGCAGGATCCCTGTCGTTGTGGATTGTTGTAAACGAATAGGTGTTTTGTTTGTATGAATATATAGAAACATTTGATTTAATTTCTTCTCACATTGTAACTGAAAGGCTTATGATGCTCCGCGTTAAGAATTAAGCATGAACAAATATACGATTTGCCTAAAATTTATATAATACTAAAATTTGCCCAGTAAATCCTTTATATCTTTTGAAAACACTTATATGTCATGAGGAGCTTTATGATTTTTATGAATTAATCCATCTTAGAAATGATTTACAGCAATTTGTCGTCATATTCCATAACCCGTAGTAATTATCGATATGCGGCGTAATGCATGTGACTTTGTCAGGAAGGAGGGCTTATGAGGTATCACCATCAACGTCACGTACATCAAAAGCAGTTATATATTTGTTTAAACCGCTCATGATAATTGCCTGCTGATTCGAGTTTATTTTTAATTTTATTAAATTAGAATTGGAAGGTGGGAACTTCCGCCTGAAGTGACAAACGTGTCGGTTACAGCAAAAAAAATATTGTTTGACATAACATTCGCTTTAAATGACGCGACTAAAAAAGTAGGCTTATTTGTCTTTGTTATAGATTTCTCCGGTATAAAGCTGAATTATACCAAGTCCCGAGGAATGCGAAAAGTGTTGAAGTAATGTAAATGCTGGAATTTAATACAAGATAATGTATGCATATTGGTGCTTATTGAAAATGCATGTGCATATTCTTTGTCCAGTCTTACATATTATTGCATGAAGTTGCCAGTGACAGGAATGTACCCATCTTTCATTGGTTAGTATCGGTAATTTGTCTGAAATGACCTTTGCCCCATATACTTCTAGTTACGGATAGTTTTAACTATTCCTTGTTCTCTATGAAGGACCCTTTTTCTTAAAGCAGTTGCGCGCGCGCGTGCGTATACACCTGCATGTATTTATGTATATGTATGTAAATGTATGACAGCATTAATTCGCTTCCATTTAGAGGAGTTAGACCCAGCTGTATAGATGAATAAGCATATTCGTTGTAAATGTGCTGCAAGGACTGAATGTATCATGACTATGGCCTTCCTTTTATTGGAAAACTGATGTGTTAAAAAAAATATATGCAATTATTTTTTTACACGATACGTCTCCAAGGGTATGGTGCCAGAAGGGTAGAGCCTTGCGGCCTCTGAAAAAGTCTTTTATGTATCACTTGTAAATATGAATATTTTGGTCCCTTTCTGGGAAGCGCTCGGTAATTAATCTTAGAAACTTGCATGTATCTTGCTTAGTTGGCTTGTGCTGATGTCATGCTTCTGAGAAGAGTATTGCCTTTCTCTCTCTCTCTCTCTCTCTCTCTCTCTCTCTCTCTCTCTCTCTCTCTCTCTAAGAATATGTTCCGAGTCGCTTAGGCCCTAATGATTAACACTTGTAAATTTTGTAATGTCGAAGGTAATCACACGTTTTATGAGAGGATATTTGTTTATTTGCAGTTCGAAATATTCATTGAACATTACATTAATTCGCTAATCGCACTTTTACATTATTTTCACTATCTTATTTGCACAGGTTTTGAAAAGTATCTGTGATAGTGATATTTACCATTCAATTTTTATTTTACTTTGCCAAGTGTGAACCCAGTTAGGTCATGAGTTCTGAAATATCCCATCAGGTCGCTGTGAAAGCTGCTTAAAATGACTTTAATCCGTTATGGGTTTTTCTCTTTTTTGTCGTATTCTCACAAAGTGTTTATTTATTTATTTATTTTCACGTTAGCTGCCTTCATTCCATGGAGCTACCGAAGGTCACAGTTGTGTCCTTCACTAGGAATATATATTTATATATATATATATAATATATATATATATATATATTATATATATTATATATATACATATTATATATACTTTATATATATTATATATATATATACATATACATATACATATATATATATATATATATATATATATATATATATATATATAAAGTCAAAAGCCACGAAGAAAAGTAAAACGAAGGAGTACTGCGAGGCCTTTCGGTTCCTATTGTTTTATAAACTCTTAAACTCAGATTTGTGCTTATGGGTTTGATGTTTTTCCTTCTTGTGCATCCGATCTTGTAGGCGTTGGTGTTGTAAGCAGGAGTGTTTCCCAGTTTAGCTATTTTTATGCGGGTGGGGTTTGTGTGCGGAAGAGGGAAGAATAG
>NC_061100.1:119196842-119206842 GCF_015104395.2 Macrobrachium nipponense
AAATGACGCTGGTAAAAAGCATTTCTTAGTAAATTTCTCAAATCATTGTTGAGGTTATTTTATTCTCTGTCCCTTTTGGGCCAATGTACTATTTTGATATAGCTCAAACTCTACTTATTCGTAAGCTCTTGTTGCTATTTTAAATATTGCTATTTTGCAGTTATTCCCGTACTGTGTTGATTCATAGTAATTGCGTGTTTTTACGGAGAATATTTTCATCTTTAAATACTTAGGTATTTTACTTTTTAGAATGGCTTCATTGCCGCCAAAATGAATGACGGCATATCACATGTGGCCTATGTTAATATGATGCAGTCAAACACACACACACACACACATGCTGCGCCAAGTAGCCAGTATCGGTAGCAAAATTAAAGTTGCACGTGTCGGCTACCTTCCCGACGTTTCTAGCACCTGGTTTTCCTGGGAAGGAAAAGGAGTAAAGGAATTCCGCTAATTTTGCGTGATGACTTCAGTATAAGTTGAATAATCAATACCTGGTGTTTCAGATTGAGTAACGCTATTCAGTAACGTGGTCAAAGAATATTTTTTATTTCTCTTTTCTTTAAGTAATTTGTAAGCTATTAACGCTTTAAAAACAAATTTGTGGAAAGTGTGGATTATGTATGAATTACATTCAGTTGGAGAACTAAGAAAAAGTAGGACGTATGTGCGCATTGCATGTAACAAATTCAACGGAAATCCGAAAATTAGGCACGCTTTCATTTAGTAGAAAATTGCGAAGACATTATAAATGTATTGCATTTGATGGACGGTCTCAGGAAAAACTAAAAAATATGCAAGTTCTGCGTTTAGTAGAAATGAGGAAATTTCACGCCCTTCTCATTTCATCGGAATTCAACGGAAAATAAAAATTATGGACCATGGCATTTGGTAGAATTTCTACGGAAAACTAGAATTAGGAACCCATTGCATTTAGGAAGTAGCAGAAGTCTGGGAATTTTGAAGGCATTCATAAACTATGGGAAACTAGACGGAATGCATGCATTGCAATTAGTAAGAATTCGGCGGGAAACTAGAAATTATGCACACTTTGCATTTAGGGAGAAATTAAGGAAACGAGAAATTACGCTCACTTTGCATATAGGAGGAAATTAAGGAAAATGGAAATTATGCTCGCTTTGCATTTAGGGAGAAATTAAGGAAACTAGAAATTATGCTCGCTTTGCTTTTGGGGAGAAATTAAGGAAAGTAGAAGTTATGCTCGCTTTGCATTTAGGGAGAAATTAAGGGAACTAGAAATTATGCTCGCTTTGCATTTAGGGAGAAATTAAGGAAACTAGAAATTATGCTTGCTTTGCTTTTGGGGAGAAATTAAGGAAAGTAGAAGTTATGCTCGCTTTGCATTTAGGGAGAAATTAAGGGAACTACAAAATGTGCTCGCTTTGCATTTTGGGAGAAATTAAGGAAAATAGACATAATGCGTAATGTGTATTTAGGGAGAAATTGAGGAAACTAGAAATTATGCTTGCTTTGCATTTAGGAAGAAATTGAGGAAACTAGAAATTATGCTTGCTTTGCATTTAGGAAGAAATTGAGGAAATTAGAAATTATGCTTGCTTTGCATTCAGGAAGATAGGAATTGTACTCTCCTTCTATTTTGGGAGGAATTAAGAAAACTAGAAATTTCGCTTGCTTTGCATTTAGGAAGATATTAACGAAACTGGAAATAATCCTTGTTTTGGATTTATGAAGAAATTTAGGAAACTAGAAATAATGCTCACTTTGCATTTAAAGAGAAATTAAGGACGCCAGAAATTTTGCTCACTTTGCATTTTGGAAGAAATTAAGGAAACTAGAGCTGTTGATCGCTTTGCATTTTTGAAAGAAATTAATTAAGGAAACTAGAATTTATGCTGGTCTTGCATTTAGGAAGAAATTAAGGAAAGTAAGAATTATGCACACTTTGCATTTGGGGAAAATTAAGGAAACTAGAATTTATGCTGGCTTTGCATTCAAATGGAAATTAAGGAAACTTGAAATTATCCATGCTTTGAATTTAGGAAGAAATTAAAGAAACTGGAATTTATGCTCGCTTTGCAATTAGGAAGAAATCAAGGAATTTAGAAATTATGCTCCCTCTGCATTTAGGAAGAAATGAAGGAAACTATAATGTATGCTTGCTTTGCATTTACAAGGAAATTGAGGAAACTAGAAATTATGCGCGCTTTGCATTTACAGGGAAATTAAGGAACTAGAAATTATGCGCGTTTTGCATTTAGACGGAAATTAAGTAAACCAGAAAGTATGCACGGATTGGATATAATGGAAATTCCACGAAAAACGATATATTAGAAATTATCCACTTTTTTTATTTAGCTGAAAATGTATTTAAAACTAAGTTTTGTACACATTGCAGTTAATATAAAATCACTGAAAAGTAGGAATTATCCACTCATTGCATTCACCATTAAAATTACGGAAGGCTAGATGTGATTGCATTTGATTTATGCTATATACTGAATCGTTAGAATAAAAGTATTAGCCATGCATTGGCTTTAATAACAAGTTTGCTGGTAACTAGAAGATATCGACTGAACACAGTTCGAAAATTCTCATTACTTGGACGAACGCCCATTCAACTGCCTTTTCAGTAAGCAAGCACTTCTGCAAAAGTGAAAAC
The DNA here is from genome assembly GCF_015104395.2 of Macrobrachium nipponense. NCBI lineage: Eukaryota > Metazoa > Arthropoda > Malacostraca > Decapoda > Palaemonidae > Macrobrachium > Macrobrachium nipponense. Next base: position 119,199,487 of record NC_061100.1, read on the forward strand.
AGAAAAAATCTCTTCTTGTTATCGTATGTAAAATGTTGACATCCGATGCTGAAATAAAGTGGTTCGCGTGAAGATTAGAGTTGTTTTCTTGCATTTTCTTTCCCTCGTGAAATTTGTGTTTGAGGTCTCTCGTCCTGTTGGTTTTTCTTTAGAAAAAAAAAGTTCGTGGCCACGTTTTTCCCGCTGGGGCTTAGTGTCGTCAGTGCACATCATACGGTCCACTGTAGGTTCTTTGAAACGTCCCTTCGGCCCCTAGCTGCAACCCCTTTCTTGCATCTTCCTTTCCTCTTTCACCAAACAGTTGTTTCATAGGGCAACTCCGAGGTTTTTCTCCTGTTAAACCTTTCGAACTTTGCTACTCATTTCCCTTTCAGCACTGAATGACCTCATACGAGTAGGTCACAGCGCTTGGCCTATGGTTAAAATTCTGTAGTCCATTCCATTCCATTCCTATTTGTTCTTTTTCTTGTTTAGCTTGATTCTTATTTGTTGGTTCTTTTAATCGGAAAATAAGTGAAAATCCTCTTTATATAACAAATTCACCCTCCATTACTCGAGAGAGAGACGTGTTTTTGCGTCCTGAGTTGTTTACAGTGGAATGCTCTTTTTTTTTAAGTCTAGGCGTTTGTGCGTTTGTTTAAGCAGCACACAAATGCCGTGTCTACAAACACCAGCTCTCACACAAGACTCCGCCATGCATAATAGAATGAGAGTCAGGGCTCCTGACTCGTTTAGCGCGAGAAATTATGTACTTACCTGAATTATTAAACGCGTTCCTAAGAAAGTCTCCGAGGAGCGGCCCAGAAACCGCTTACCCGGTACTTCACCTGACAGCATTTGCTGAGAAATTTTCTCTTCAGGGATAAGAAATTTACTAGAATGTGTTAGATTATATATATATATATATATATATATATATATATATATATATATATATATTAATATATATTATATATATATATACACACACATAGGGTAGAGTGGGTAAAAGGCCTCCCCTATTTTCTTGCGTATTACATAACATAGCAACTTAGTCAGCTGATCAGTGCAGCAACACCTTCTGCCTGAAGCTTTCTATACCAAACAGCCAGGGAGAACTAGAATGGGACAAAGCCAGCAAGCATTTTTCTTCTTTGGACACATTTATTGTAAGTATGCGTGCTATATCAGGGATATCCTGTGCGGACATCTTGTCAGTAAAGTCAGTATTTTAACTACAGTTACTTTAAGTGAGAGCTTAGAAATATCTTGCAATGCAATCCAGACTTGATAACTCAATTGAGGTACAGGTGGATTTAGTTTTCTTAAAAAATGGCAAGTGGGGTAAAAGGCCCACCACGCTTTTGGGGTAAGAAGCCCAGGGGGCTTTTTACCCCATCTGATCAGTTGGACATGTAACCAGTGGTGAAAGAGGACAGACTAAATCTTATTTGTGCAATGAAGGCTGGAGTTTGTCTTCCTCTTATGTTTATATTTGCCCGTAAAAGGATGACTTCACTACTTATGATCGGCAGCTCACCTGGATCAATTGCTAGATGCACAGCAAATGGATGGTCTAATGCTGATTGTTTCGTAGACTGGCTACATCACCTTGTTAAAATTGTTAAGCCAAGTCGAGCAGAAAAGCACATTACAATTCCGGATGGCTACCACAGTCACAGGACTTTAGCCAGAGAGAATGGAGTAACGTAAAGAAAATTAGTCTACCTTTTTTACTTGTGTCATTTTTGTTCTTAGGTAAAACTTATCTATTATTTCTTTTATTTGTGTTATTCTTGGTGCTATATAAAGAAAGTAAATTTATTTCTAATTGTGCTGTTACAGCTGTCCTGTCGAGGAGTGTCAATTCATTTCACAATTTTGCTAATTTCAGTTCCTATGAATACCAAAAAGTTCCTAGGTTTTACAAGAAACTAAGAACTCTAAGATTAATTTTTGTATATTTTCCAACATCATTCTTGAATATTTTTGTGTGGAAGGTTGAATTTGTTATATTTAGCAAAAATAGGCGTCTACTTTTCAATTTAAACGGTAGTTTTCATGAAGTACCACAATATCTTAGGTGTGGGGCAAAAAGCCCCCACCGTGGGCTTCTTACCCCACCCATGGGGTAAAAGGCCCCCTTTGGTCTTTTTTTTTCAGGTCATGTTTTTACTATCCTAAATTGCTAACAGCTCTCATGATTATGATCGTTGATACTCCAATAACAAAGCTTTCTTGAAATATCTCTGTTGGGTCAATAGCTGAAATACTGTAGAAAATATAAGCACTTCTCCTTAAAGGGGGCTTCTTACCCCACTCTCCCTTTCTTAGAGGATGTCCCTACTGAATATGTTAACCATCCGGTTGCTCTTCTGCAACCTTTTTCTTGCCACCTTCATTCGACTAATCAACAGGTATATAATCCAGTGCTGATGATAACAGAGGCACAAAGAAATGTAACGGAACGTATAGGAAATTCTTCGAGTCGCTCGGAAATTGAACTTGGAATCTCCCAATTGTGTAGGATATTGTTGTTTTGTCGAATATGTTTCAAATACTTATCTTTTGCCTGTGAAAAGGAAGGGTGTGTATTGAATTTATGAGAGATCTCGTGGAATGGAGAAGGATCTTCACGTCTTCTTCTTCTTCTTCTAAGTAAAAGGAATATAAACGGTGACTGGAGATGATTCGTATACTCCTCGGCATTTTTGTCACCCTTCTTATGTTTGGGGTAAAAATGTTCTTTATTCGTTCGACCTACTTTCGTTCGTATAGCGATGTAGATGGAGGTTTTTTTATGGGTTATAAACATGGATGACTCAAATAGGGATATATAAAAAAGAATTGGTATGATCATTTATGCCACCCGAATAGTTATATTGAAGAGGCGATGTTGTTAAAGTCGTAATGTTGTATTTTATATCTGTATATAGTAAAACTTCCCGCAGGGGTGTAAAGATACCCAGGGGTACCTGATTGAAAGATTTTTATTTATTCACGCTTCAATTCTTCTCTACTCTACTTTTTAAGCAAAACCGCAAACTGTCTATGTGTTAGAGTGAATTACAGTTCAGGTATTTATTTAAAACATGATTTTTAGGTTCCTTATATATTAAGCGAGTCATGCACTGAATTTGCGTGTGGGTCTGTATAAAAGTGGGGAACTATTTACAACAATACAAAACCTAGCTCTGCAAACATCCGGTTAGTATTATAATTCTCTCTCTCTCTCTCTCTCTCTCTCTCTCTCTCTCTCTCTCTCTCTCTCTCTCTCTGTATTCTGTGGGTATTTATAGTGATTTGTTTCTGTCTACCATTTTATTTCCTCTATAAGTAAAATGGCGCTCTCAGTTTTAGTGATGATATATTCATGAACGGATGTCCAAGTAGAGAGAACGACTAAAAGAAGTAGAAAGCTTGAGACACACTTCACCGTAGGGGTAGTGCCGTCAGTTCACCTCATGCGGAGCACTGTAATCATTACGTAAGTGCTTTGCAGCGTCCCTTCGGTCTCTAGCTGCAACCCCTTCCTTTCCTTTTGCTGTTCCTGTCACATTATTTCTCTTCCATATTGCTGTCCACCCCATTAACAATTGATTCTTAGTGCAACTGAGGTGTTCCTCCTGTTACACCTTCAAAAACTTTTTTGCTTTCAATTTCCCTTTCAGCACCTAATGATGTCATAGGTCCCGGCGTTTAACCTTTGGCCAAAATTTTATATTCCATTCCAGAAGGGAAAATATCCACAGCGTTAAAGACCACATCATGAACCAGACTAGCGACCTCCCTTGCATTTTCTGTGGTCCTCAATGTTTTTCTTTTTTATGTATTTAATTTATCCTTTTCTTTTTAAAACATTAGCTCACTTCATTAGCCTATTACGTTTTATTTTTTTGTCCTATCCTTCCTTCCACGTTAAGAATATCTCACCATATGAACCTGTTGAACCTTTCTAGGGGTCTGTGAACTAGGCGTATTGACCTCCTTCAGCATATCTTGCTCCACATATTATGTTCTAAAAAAAAGTCCAGCGCTCCAATATCTTTTCTCCCTTAAATATCCAACAAATGAAAATAATACGTGAGGCAACCATTTCGCTCAAGTTTCAATGCTGTTCTTCTTGGAACTATTTCTTTGCCCGACTTTTGACAAGTTCCAGACGTCGTTGTTAACTTCACCTTCATTTCAACTTGAATACCTATTTACTCATTTTGTGGTCGTCTATTACATAGAATTCGACACAAGCTTATTGGTTCCCTTCTGCCAACTCACGTTAACATTCTCTACATGTCTGTTTTGGGTATGAATTTTCTCATGACCCTCAGCTTGCTATCGTTCGTTTTCCACTTCCCTTTCGTCCCTCTTCTTCCTATTTATGTTACTCAAGTTTTCACCATTTATCGCCATTTTTATTTCTCCATTTTATTTTTGCGAAGAACCACCTTGACGCCTGTTACCCTTTTCCTAGACATGATACACAACGCTATGCTTTTTTAAGAGTTCGTTCTTTTCACGCTCGCTTCGCTTTATTGAGCCTTTATAATTGCTTGTTACTCAACGCCATCCGCTTCATATATCGTCCTCATTTGCAGCATTGAGAAATTTTCGTCAGTTCTGTCGGATTTATTCCTGCCACACGCACACATTCTACTCACGCGATGTGTTTAGTATTGTATGTTTTTATATATTAATCATTTTCATTAACGTCTTCGAAAATTATGTTTTTCAAAAAGATAGTATGTATATATATATATATATATATATATATATATATATATATATATATATATATATATATATATATGCTTGAGCATAAATACCTGATTTACGAAACTGTTGAGGTCCAATTATTGTTCCTCGGTATTATTTTTTAATTGTTTTTGCCCTTTGTTGCTTCCACGCCTATCATCACCTTTGGTCTTCCTTTAGTGTTTCTTCGTCTTCTACCGGGATATCTGTACCAGTGCGTTATTTCATATACGTGATCCAGGTTCTTGGTACTGTGCGCAATTTCCTTAATTATAATTATTCTTTGTCTTGTGACCTTCAGAATCTGTACCTAACCTCATAGCTTGCTCTTACTCTGTTTAAAATGTCTCGACTTTCGTAGTCTCTTATTAGTGTGTTCGTATTTTCCTGTTTTTATGTTGTGTAAGCCACCCATAGACTCAGTGCACTCAGGAAAAATACGTTTCAGAATTTACAGTTTCGGTGTAGTTTAGTTTGTATTTGTGTGTGTGTGTGTGTGTGTTTTACTGCAGTTTCTGGTGGCAACATCCAGATTAGACGTGACCCATAACTTATTAATATTCTCGCTGCATGAAACATGCGATCAAATATTCATGTATTTGTACCATGTGCTGAGATCAAACTAAATTTAGATGGGTTTGTTATAGAGACACATAACAAAAGATGTTACGAAATGTTGCGGATCTTTTGTCAATTATGTGGAGAGGTACATTGTGTAATGACGGTTAGAAACGGAATGAAGGTAGGAAAATCGATGACGTGAATGACAAATGACCAAGTAAAGAATGCACAGCTGGTTAAATCTGGAATCGGAGTTTGGGGACAGTTTCCGATATCATGGAGGGAATAGATGTTATACGACTCCGACTGTTATTTTTAATGAATTTGATGATAAACTGTGGTAGTAAATTTTGCGTGAAGAAATACACAGTATAGATGGATATATTCCTGATTCCTTGTGTATTTGAGAAATTTCAAATTGGATTAAGAAAGAAACGAATGTTACTCCATATACGTCATTGATGAAAATGACAGAAAACACACTGTCAGTAGCAGAGCAAGGAAAATTGATAGCCTCCTAAAAAAAAAAAAAAAAAAAAAAAAAAAAAATCGCTGACGCTAAGGATTTGAAAGATCGTGATGTGATGGTTGTACACAAGTTGAGAGTTGGTGGAGGTACGAATTAAAGATGCTTCCCCATAAACCAGAGTATCATCAGTGGTGTTGGTAATAAAATTAGGAAAAAGTTTCGTATTTTAAAACTGCCAAATATCTGCTTCGGAAATTGTCTTAGCTCTTAGGGCTAGGCGCTAAAAGACCTGATGGAAATTGAAGTTATAATATATTTTTTTCTTTCCATTGAAAGATACTGATACACAATACAGTATTTTGGTAATGAATCCACTTGAAATTGATCTTTTTTGTCTTGTTTTATTCCAAATTGTAATTAATATGATAGTTAAGATGACAACGACAATTATTCCATAAAGATAGAACAGTATTAATTAAAATGTGTGAGAAGGATTACAAAGAAAACGTATTATCCGCTTTGTAAGTATGCGAGGAAAAGTTGTGCGCAGTTTTAAATAAAGAAATCGCCTGCTTAAAGTTTTAAATAAAGAAATAACTTGCTTAAAGTTTTCAATAAAGAAATAACCTGCTTAAAGTTTTCAATAAAGAAATAACCTGCTTAAAGTTTTAAATAAAGAATAACCTGCTTAGAGTTTTAAATAAAGAAATAGCCTGCTTAAAGTTTTAAATAAAGAAATAACCTGCTTAAAGTTTTAGATAAAGAAATAACCTGCTTAAAGTTTTGAATAAAGAAATAACCTGCTTAAGGTTTTAAATAAAGAAATGCTAAAACTTTTAAATAAAGAAATAACCTGCTTATATTTTAAATAAATAACCTGCTTAAAGTTTTCAATAAAGATATAGCTTGCTTAAAGTTTTCAATAAATAAATAATCTGGAAATTGTCTCCGGCGTGCGTGAACATTTCACCTGTGGATAGTTTAGGCGAATTAAATATTCAAAAAGCACCAGTTAGCATGAAAATGAAAAAGCAATAGCAAGTCCGTTGCCGGTGCTTTCGGGGAGGGAAGGGTTTTCCGCGAACCTCACATGATATCTGATAGATTGTCTCGCTCCGTAATTGGCTTACGAATACTTAATTGCTGCTTTATATTCACTTATGTAATTTCAATGCCATGCATACCTGGAAACCCCCACGGATGGTTGAACTGGCATAAAGGATACGATGACAATAAATTTTATAATATTAGTCGATGCGATAACCGTCCTGTGGAACCGTAGCGATTTTAGACTGTTGAATCACACTGTATTCTCTGCACGAGATCAGAAATAATAAATGTCCGTATAGCATACAAGATCCGTATATGAAAGTGGTGTAGAGATGTAAATGTTATGTCTCTCTCATATTTACCTTATGAGAAAAATGGTTTGTCGAGGGTAGGTAATGTTACGTTTTTGAGTCAAAGCGGAGAAGCTGTCTCTTCTGCGGAAATGGAAACCTATATTTTTTAGAAGCTGGCTGGATTTGTTGACGTACTTTTCCGTGAGCAGGTTGAAGTGTCTTTGGCGTGTTATTTTACTTGTTAATGTATCG
>NC_061100.1:119209342-119241842 GCF_015104395.2 Macrobrachium nipponense
TTCTTTTGTTTAAACTTGTATGAGAAAATACATATGTTCAAATAACTTTATAGACGGAAACACCAAAAACACGCAGGCACACATACACACATAATATATTTGTGTGAATTTTTTATCGCATCACAATAACTTCTTTTTTTTTTTTTCCTTTTTTTTTTTCCCACGATCAGTAAGCTTCAAATTTTGTTAAATGTCCACTCTTGCTCTACCGCAGAACTACTACCGCCGAAGGGGAATTATAATTGATAATAGTTCGTCACCTGGGAGATTCAGTCTCCTGACAGCGACATACGTCGACCGTAAATACGCGTAATCTGCCAACGAACCAATTATCGACTATAACTCCTTTGATAGTATTTCTAAGCTAAAGGAAATTGGAAGCTAAAAGAAATTTGTTACTGAATGTTTGTTATTACATTATACATATATATATATATATGATATATATATATATATATATAGATATATATATATAATAATATATATATATTATATACACCACACACGTATATATTAGTATATATGGTTTTGTATATTATGTATATGTGTGTATGTATGTATTTTATTCATGGTAGAATCAATTCAGAGGAATTGTGGAGGATTTGTAAAATGAGTGGTTTAGATAATAAGTGATTAAGAGTGAATAGAGCTGTAATGAAGGAAATAAGACGTTTTTCAGATTTGTAGACGGTAGAGGGGTAAGGTGTCAAACCGGATCTGAGACAAGAGTAACTGTGAAGTTGCAAGATAGGAAGTATTGAATTGTTGACGTTTGCAGATGATACTGTATCAGTGGATAATAGTTAAAGCGTTCGAAAGTATCGGGAAAAGGAGGAAGTCGGACATAAATGTAAATAAAGTTGAGGTTGAGAAGATAATTGGAAACAGTAGGCGATGGAACACTGAATATTAGCATGGAAGAAGAAAGGTTTGTGAGTGCGTACTAAAGATTGAAAGATAATTATAGTGTCTATATCTCGAAGCTTAGTTAGGAATGTATGATGAGATTGTCGAAATCAAGTGTGGATTTTGAATGCAAATATGAAAGGCAAGTTGTTAAAATGGACACTTTGCATAGTACTTTTAGCTTTAAGAATGTCAAGGGTAAGAAATATGGGGATACCTGGAAATGGTAAAAGCGGTAACTTTGGTGAAAGGAGGATAAGTATGATTTGAGATAGTTTTGTTATGTACAATGAATGAAAGAAGAAAAGTTGGTGAAACGTTTTTTTAGTACGAGAGCTTTTTGTAGGAAGAAAAAAAGGAACACTTACAAATAGCTGAATAGAACCTGTGCATGTGCTACTATAAGGAGGGCCCGTAATACATAGGAAGAGCAGGAGCGTTGCCCTGTGTGTAGTTTGTTTAACAAGCTGGTAATGAGACATTGTGTTAGTGATTGAAGCATTTAATAATATGGAAGTGTTTTGTACTTGCAGACCAATTACCAGTGTGCTGTTAAGTTTTTACACACACACACACACACACACACACACACACACACACACATATATATATATATATATATATATATATATATATATATATATATATACACACACACATAACTTCTACATGAGTAGTAAGACGTTTTAACTTCAAGCAACAAAGAGCTGGAAATGGCACTTGAGTGCTGCATTGAACCTTCATGTATTGAAGTGGGGAGAAAAGTGCCTGGAGGACGTCATAATGAATTAGTATCGATTTTCCTGTGAATTTACCTTACGCAGAGTATTATTCTGTCGTCTGCTTCAGTCGACCTTGCTTCCAAGGATGGTATTTCATGCTTGTCCTTGCCTGTCTCCGTCGGCAAATTGTTCGTTTTAGAAATGAAGACTATGATTTTTATGAAACTATGTTTTTCTTTGGCAATGTTTGATGTCACGGAATGTCAGTTCCGTAAATCGTGCAACGAGGGTTGACTGGGACTCGTTAATCTGTTGTTCTGGTAAACAGTATTATAAGGATTTGGAGAGATGCTTCTATGGCCATAATTCTCTCTCTCTCTCTCTCTCTCTCTCTCTCTCTCTCTCTCTCTCTCTCTCTCTCTCTCTCTCTCTCTCCTTTTCATAAATCTTATAGATTAACAGAGGAATCGTATATAAATACAAACACAGCAAGCATCTGGTAAGAAATATTAATTTTAAGAATATCTAGTACCTGATTTTAACAAAAGTGGAAGAATCGCATTGAAAGCGACCTCAACCTGTTGCTGCTCCGTAAATTTAAAGTAGGGAGCTGCATATATAGTAACGTAAATTCCCTTCTTCCCTATCCCTTTTCCTTTTGTCCATTTATTCAGACCAGTATTTCGCAGACTTTTACCACTACGGATATTTCTTATTTAGGTGAGGTATGGAAGTTATGTTTTTCCTGCACTCTTTTTTTATTAAGTGTTTGGAATATTTATCTATATTTTATTCTTTTTATGTATCTATATTTTATTCTTTTTATGCTTGTAGTCTTTTCCTTTTTCGCGCTGTACTTCATACGGCCATTCGTTGTCAAGGTTTACCCGTATGTTTTTGCTTTCGGCGTTTTGTTATGATTTTTGTCATGATTTCAACGGGACCTCCACTTTTCATGGAAAATGTAACAACTTGCTGTTTTCTACTCGCGAAGGAATGTAGCCATTTTTCAAGGTTATTGATGGTAATGGCTAATGAAACCCTACGCAATATTTATGAGAGTTTATCAGCTGATTATCTGTAAAGACTTGTTCCAGTGTTTTTATGGTAATGGGTGCGAAATCTATGAAAATTCATGCCGTATTTACAAAGTAAATTTGTGGGTATAGATGTTTGCTGAGATGTGGTTTTATGCTATATGTATTGGACAGCTTGTGGATTTTTTCTGCGAAGATTTTTTTTATGATATAGAGGATAGAATATATCCGTCCTACTCGCTTTTTACCTTCTGTGATTTTATGGCAGTAATTGTGAAATTTTGTCAGCAATATGTCAAGATTCAAGACTAACGTAATGGAAATACTATGTCCCAAAAGAGGAAATATTTGATATTTGGTGTTCAGAATCTACAAAATAAATATATAAATAAATTAAGTGTAAGTCTTAAAGATAACGATAGAATAGGTGGGCAGAAGACGACAAGGGATAAAAGCATTCAGTTTGAGAGTTAAAAAATAGGCGAGTGCCATAGTCTGAGCGACCACAAAACCATATAGAACAGCTTTTGATGATGACCTGGACCAGATGGGAATTCGGGAACAGAGTTCCCAGGGTAAAAGAATGGAAAGACCGCAGTAGACGCCCAACCGCCTAAAGGAAAAAGACGCCCTACCAAACCGAATAGTAACGACGATGCTGATTCATAACTATTTCGTTTTATTGTTTTCCTTGTTTATGAACCGCTGTAGTTTTGTTTTTTCAAATTGAATAGTGTTTGGTGTAGCATCATCATGTATGCCAATACAGATACAGGGTCTGTAATGTTAAATCTTAATTGTTATAAGATGCAAGTATTTAAAAAGAGATTACCCGATTGGAAGTACAGTTTATTTAAAAACGAAGCTTATCATTGGATCTAGGTTTTTTATTTATAACTTGGCCAGCCACGTCTTAAACATTTATTGGTGCGTGTGTAGATTTAGACTAGACATGAATTGCCATAAACGAACACTTTAAATCTGTCTTCAATCCAGCTTTCGTTTTTGAGTTACAGATTTTATACACCTTTTCTGAAATACTCAGTTTCAGCTCTGTTTTTTTTTTTTAATATTTGAAAGTATTCTCGCCCAAGTTTTGTGAAGTATGTATCTTGGTGCTGTTTAATATACGAAACATTAATTAGTTTTTTATGTTATGAACAGTTGCTCTGATACACCACTCTGTCTTGGTACAACAATAAAACTCGGAAGATCATTAAGTATTATGGGGTTTCAAGTGATCATTAACATGGCCTCAAGGACCTTATCCTAAGGAGACCATACAACGTCCTCCCCAGTATCTTTTTTCTACTGTTTTTTGTAGCTTTCCTTATTTTGTTAGTTCGTAAAGATGATTTTGCTTTTTTACATCCTCAAAGACTAGCTAGATAGGTGATCTAGATAGTATGCTTGAAATATCGGTTATGAGAATTTTTGTATTAAAAATTACTTGCTCTCACTCACAACTTTGAACTAGCAGTGTCTCATCCAGACCCAAAGAAAAGTGATAGATCTAAATCCTTCCAGTATATGCTCTCTTTCTTAACTCCTGCTATTGATAAACTATGTAGTTCTCACCAAATATGTTCTCAGTCAGTTTGAATTCAAGCCACTTTCAATATCTTCAGTATTGTTTCTGTAAATGATATCTACTGAGGGCCCTCGAATTTTTATATACACTGAGTAAGGGCACCTTCTGTGAAAGTTTCAGGAATGTTTTACTGCAGTAATATTTGTAAAGGTATTCGAGAGCTCGCTTTACTACTCCCTTGTTTCAATTCTTTTGTGGCTTTCTGTCTAGCCGCTTTATATTTGATGTTTATGACGCAATGTATCTTGCCATTTCTCTCTTCTTCCATGTACTCTTATCGTCGTTGTGATTAGTGACCTTAAATCTACTTTTTTTACTCACTGGATTCTGTGATAATAGTTGTTGTGCCATCAGAGTAATAATGGAAAAAAAATAAATCTCATATTCATTCTTGTTTGTGATTCGATCCTAGTCATCCTTCCCCTCCCACCTGTCCTCTGTCCCCTACACTTAATCTCTCATTGTTCTTTTTTCCATTAAGTCTGTTGGGAACCTCTCCACGAGAATATCATATTCCTCTGTCAAGTTCAACACTCCAAGATACAGCTCAGTTCATTTTTCTGTCTCCTCGCTCATCCAGTTCTTTCATTCTGAGTGATGGAAATGAAATTCAACCTCTCACTTTCTTCAACTGTTCGGTGTTCAGGTTTACACAAGTGTTTGGTTTCAAGATTGAAAGTTATTTTCTTCATGTCGCTGCTAAAGCTGTAGATTGCTCTTATACTTCCTTGTCTGAAATATTGCTCACCTATTTGGTGCGCTTCATTTTTGTTTTGTCCAATTGTAAGGTGAATCACAACCAGTAAGTCTAGTTAATGGCCACGCCTTGACGTGTATTTGTCATCTTTTCTTTAGATATTACAGCTTCTTCTGTTTCGCTTTCAAGCAAACGCGAAACATCGGATTCTTGATTCGGTAATTGTTCTCTCTTTTATGCCAAGCATTAGAGGTCTCTCTGTTTTGATTCTTGTTTCATCAGCTTATAATCGTCAGCCTTTTAATTGGCAGAGTTAACACATATTTTCCAGAGGGTATAACCCATTTGCCCCCTTTTGTTTCTTCTGCTTTTATATTTTTGTTATTTGTTTCTGCTAGATAAAGTCCCTTTTCGTTAATGCGAGAATTTCGCTTGCTGGATAGAGTCCCTTTTCCTTAATGCTAGAATCTCCTTTTTCACTGATCTCCAAAGAAGATGTAAATATAAAAGCTTTCATTCTAGCATTCCATTTCTTTCTGGCCCCTTTACATTAAGAAGTCGTACAAGGCTACATACGTCGTTATTGGCAGACACTGGTATGAATATAACCCTCAAAAGCTGCTGTGTTGAGTAGTTCGCATCAGACCTTACGTCCTTGTTAATACTGGGGTCAGCCCTCCCCTTGTTCCTACTCGATTTTTTCTTTCTTATCAGAGTTCGTAGAAAAAAAAGACGCCGGGTTCCAGAGAGGTTTCTTCATTTTCCTTAGGAGAGTTCTTGGAACTTATTCTATATTCATATATTCATTTCTTTTCCAGAACCGCGCCAGGCTATGAATGATTTGCTCTTTTCATTTTTGCTAAGATTAGACTGCATATATGCGTAAATACTCAGGGTCTGTGTACGAACGCTAACATAGTTCTTGTGTGCGCGTCTATATATTAGACGTGATATATATATAACTCTTATATTATATATATATAATATATATATATTATGTATGTATGATGGTTATGTATGTATGTATGTTATATATAAATATATATATATATATTATAATAATAATGTTATGTATATATTATATATTAATTATGTAGTATGTAATATATATATGTTGTATGTATGTATTGTATATATATGGATATATATATATATGTATTGTCTGTATATATATAGATTCGTACCACTGCACTGTAGTTATTTGACTGTCGTGTGTCACAACCAGAGCGAAGGAGGTCATGGTCTTAATAACCTTACCCTAAAGGACTTACTGAGAAGGAAGAAGCAGAATTTGTAACGTTATTAGTTGTTTTGGTGTACTACAGGCGATCCCTTATTATTTTGTGAATTAGGAAAGACTTGCTTCTTAGTAATTATATTCATTTGAAGAAAGGATGGAGAAAAATTCGAGATATTTAGTATGGTGATGTGGAACTAATTATAGTAGGTCAGACCAGATGTCAATTCATTTAACTGGGAATCTTCCACGAGACACTACTTATGTCTGTGTTGTGCACACACTTCATGTTTGATCATTGCAACCAGATCCTTTATTAGTAAAACAGAAATCGTTTGCTTTTACAGGTTTTATATAAATTGGGATTATTTTTGGCTTCATTTTTTTTTTATTAGTATTCACGTGTTTTTTCCATTTCAGGTGAGTGTTATTCTTCATAGGAGCTTCTGCAAAAGTGCTTGAAATTCATGTGAGTATACGCTTGTAGTCGTCTTTTATTCATTTAATTGTTTCTTTATTCATTCATTTATTCATTCATACATTCGTTCATTCATTTATTCAGACATTTATTTATTGCAGTGACAAAATGATTTGCTGCTTGGGGCACTGATGTTAGTTTGCTTACTTTTTAATTTGTCCAGTTGCCGTGCATGTATAATCCTTGTATACTTTTTAACCCTGGTCATGCCTTTTTTATACATATCAGTCTATTTAAATCTTACACCTGACTATGTGAACAGTTTTGGTTGAAGTGTTTCGCCAATATTTTCTTCTTAGACCGTGACATTGGCGAAAGTAAAATCTCTCTCTCTCTCTCTCTCTCTCTCTCTCTCTCTCTCTCGCTCTCTTCTCTCCTCATCAACTCTCTCCTCTTCTCCCTTACTCCTCCGTCCTCTCTCTCATCTCCATCTCTCCTCTCCTTCTATCTCTTCCCTTTTCTACGTAGGTAGTGAAGGATGGGAAAAAGTGAGTCACAAGATGAGTAGAATTGCGTTGTAGCGCGTGGGTGTGTTGCCAGAAAACTAAAGGCGAAAATATAGCGCTGAAACAGAAATTGGGTAGGGAGGGGGAAAGGGGGTTGGGGGGGCTACCAGCGGATATGGTTGATAAATGACTGGATGGCTGTCGACCCTTTCGATTCATCCTCTCTCCCACCGGTAACACCTTTCACCAGTGAAGGTTTTCAGCCGTGAAAAAGGCTTTCACTTGGTTGTCTGGCATTTTTCACCTTCGGATAATGGACCTTCTTTTTTCAACGCTGTTTGATTGGATTTGTGCCTCAGAACAACTGTGAGGGTAGAAACTTGCTCCGTAGAATGGTAGTGTTTGCATACTGCAAACATGTTTTTAGTGGCATAGCATTCATTCCTTTTACTTGTCGCCCTTATTTCAAAGTCATAGGAAAATAATTGTTTAACAGGTCAGTGGAATTTTGATCTTTTTTAATATTATAAATAGCCTATCTATTTTTGGCCGAGTCAGTATAATTTGTATTTTTTGGGATCTGCCAGTGTTTATTTTCTGGCAAAGGTCTCAAGTTGATTTTTACTTTTTATATCAGAAATTTTACTCTTAGTTATAAACGTGCACGCACACACATCATATATAATACATGTGTGTGTGTGTGTTTGTGGTGGGGGTAGGGTGACTGCCGTATGTTATATGTATGTTTACGTTCACTGATCAAGCATTTTTACATTCAATACCCTTTTGTATATTATGCATGTAGAAGTGTGAGCATAAAAGGTATTAAAATGTCTCAAGTTGCAATACATTCATCAGATGATTCCAAGAAAACTCGCATTTCATTTCTCTGCTCAGAAAAGGAACCAGCAAGGAATTCTTGAAAAGAGCCAGTAAGCTGGGAATTCGTTGAGATAATTGGTTCTGGGAATGCGCTGATGAGGTTTAGTCTTAAAGAGGAAATCAATACTTTTTTTTTCTTTTTTGCTCGCTCGAGCTTGCATGCACAACGTGCATGTCTGTAAATACTCCACTTTTAATAAACCTCGTTGCGTGAAGACTGCTATGAGTTGCGCTTGGTATATTTTTCCAGTGAAACTGATGACGCATAGCATGAGAGAATTTATATTGTGACGTGTGTCTGCTTCGCACTAAATATTGATCTAGAGTAATATATAATTAAAAAAGTTTTTGGTAATCGTTAAAGAAAAATTATGATGTACTCAGGAATGTGGTATTCTACATTCCCTTCGGAATAAGATCCCTCTCGTTTTATCTTTGCCGTCCATTCCCACAGCCTGTTCCCGTAGAAGCGACTCCGTTGTTTTCATAAAGAATGCCTGTGTCTTAATCCGTCGATATTTGATATCGATATCGGTCTGTTTCGACCTGAAACATGCGTTTGGTGAAATTGGTTTACCTTTTTAAATAGTGGCATTGGGGTATTGTTGCATTTGTAGAGTGTCGGGGAACTTGAGTGCGGCGAGTGTGTTTGTATGTTTTTCTTATGGTGAGTCTCTTGATGTTGTAACACTTAAAACTTTTTAATTGGCTTTAGTTTTTACTTGCGAAGACTGATTAAGTTAATTAATAAATACATTGTAATGTTACACTGTTAGTCAATGGTACTACTCCCTCAACCCATTCTCCCCCTCCATCTCATGGGGTCGGTTGGGTGGTACGTCCTGAGGCCCACAACGGGCCTTTCATATCCATTAACATATTACCAGAATGCCTGTTCGCCCTAAGCCGTAGGCCGTTTCCGGCATAAAGTCAGTTTAATCTAAAACAACCAAACAAGTGATATGTTATTGAAATCTGGTGCGTGATATCCGCAGATATCATGACTACCACCCGAAATTCTCAACTCCATTGTAAATAGGAATAAATTTGAAAATGACTGAATCAAACGTTATTTGTTTATTATATGGGAATTTAAGGCTATTTCACAGAGATAAATTCTCTTTGCCTAAAACAACCCTCTATGCAGTCTATTGATTTATTGGTCCTAGTGATAAAACTTCATATTGAAGTCATTTGTTTGGTCCTAGAGTAAATCCAGGTTTTAAAGGGAGGAACTCTGCCGGTCTTTCACTCAGTAAAACATCGGAAATAATTTTATGAATATGAAGTAAATAACAACCCATCTACCTATCTTTCTCTGACTATACAAAAAAAAAAAAAATAAAAAAAAATTCTCTCTTTAACGTAAACCATCATCTAGATTGAGCATTTACATTAAAATGGGATTTTGGCAAGAAGTTTTTCACGAGGGCGTAGAATTCCAGTTACATGTTCTCGTAATATTTATCGCTTCTTCCTCCCAGTATTCATCACATCTTGCCAAGGTCTCGATATTTCTGGCATGAAACGAACTTCATTAAATTCTGAATTTCCCTCCGCTTTTTCATAGCTATTCGCGGACCATTTTTTTTTACTTTGTCCTTTCTTTACTGAGGAGTATTACTCTCTCTCTCTCTCTCTCTCTCTCTCTCTCTCTCTCTCTCCCCGTCATTGGGAGTTTTGGGATTTTGGAAGGGATGCTAGAATTAATATTTGAGTAATACAATATTCTCATTGGCTGAGAGTAAGAAGATTAGTACAGGATTTTTGTTGTGCAGGACTTGAAGGATAAGGGTATATCCACACTTCAGTAAAACGTCACTAATCCACGTCGGGAATAAGTGGAGAACGAGCATTTTGCGAATGTTGGATAATCGTGTGATGCACTGGTTTGAACTGCTAGTAAGTCGTTTATGAGATGTATTACTGCAGGATTGACGCACCCGAATTCCATAGAAGTAAAATTTTCTACATTAGCACGCACCCATGTACTGTATGTATGTTTGTAATTGTGTGCGTTCTTGTTGAAATTTTTTATTAATTAATGAGGTAAGCAGTCTTCGGGTGTAGGAGCTCTGAAACGAACCCTGCTACTTATCCTTGACATATCACAAACAGGTTGAAATTAGGTCTGCACTCGTAAGTGGAGAACGAGCCTTTGACTAGTGCTGGATAATCGTATCAAGCCCTTGTAGAAGTACCAAGTCATGACCTTCCGTTCAACCTGTTTGTAAAGTCTGTGTAATAAGATACCTATGTGTGTTTATGGTCTGTTTTGCTGATTTGTGGACGCATTTTAAGTGTCACTCAATTTACAGTTCAGTTCTCCTTAGATTTTTATGAAAAGATGTGTGATATCGTGAAATATCCTGTCTGTTATTCAAGTTTTAGCTTTATTTGTAATGGGAAATCGTTTGCACAGTACATTTATTTATGTTGATTCCTAGTAATAATATAACGCCTTTATTTTGGTGTGTTATAATGAACAAAGATAGCTTTCAGTATTCATGACCTCTTCTCAGCTTTAGAAGTGAGAAATTGAATTTTAATTGGCTACATCTAATTCCTCGTATATGCTAATCTTAGTAAGAATCCTGGTCCATTGCCTATCTAGAATGAAGTGTTTTGAAAGAAGTAGAATTTGGTTGTTTAGGGAAGTAGGCGGATAGGAAATGTAGAAACTACTGAATATATAATGAATGTGTGTGTGTGTGTGCGCGTAAGTGTGGAAAATACCAGTTATATTCTCAGCCTTTTCCAAGTGTCACACTTGTCGTATGACGTTAATGAAAGGAACGCCAGCGCAGCCCCTTAAGATAGGAGTGGAGCGCAGGATGAAAGGAAATAGGAAGTGCAAGATGTTGAAATGATACGGCCGACATAGACTGGCTTGGTGTAGCGTGTCAAATTTGGATGCTTTTGAGAAAAAAAAGAAAAAAAAGGACCTTGTGGCGACAGCGCGTCGCTTCTCAGCTATGTTGCCTTTGCTTTTGTTGTTGGGTGTTTTTTTCCTTGTGTGTGTGTGTGTGTGTGTGTTGTGTGTGTGTGTGTGTATATATATATATATATATATATATATATATATAATATATATATTGTGTGTATGTGTATGTATTTATGTGTGCATGTATGTATGACTCGACACAGTAAGAGATAAATATAGTAGTAAAATTAAGTTTATTTCGCTTTATCTGTCTGTCAACTATAAATAGATTTCGCGCGTGCGCGCATGCACACACACATATATTTATATATATGCATGCGTAATACACGCACACAACTAAGCGAAAACTATTTTATATCGATTTTATTAACAGAGAAAATTGCCAAAGAAACTTAATTTTATAAGAAAAAATCTTTTCTCACGTCTATTCTATGGAAGGAACTACTGCAGTTTGGTGTATTAAATGACTAACGATGACGAAGCTTTTTTCGGTAATTCATGTCCCTGAATTAGTTGCAGCCATCTTATTTAATAGCATATCATCCCCCTCCAACATTGTAGGCCAGACAATCTTTACCATGGCCGCCACTTGGGGCCTTCATTCAAAATATCATCCTGCATAATGTAGTGTGGTGTTATTTCCCTGGGCTCTCCCGACTTGTACCTAATATCATAGCTCTGTGACTTTATTTTCCCGAGGCAACATGGAGAGATGGAACAGATGTTTACTCAAGGTAGTGTTACGCAATTCCATTGATGATTTGGGCACTCTTGATTTTATAGTAACAATACTTTGCACAAGAAACACGAAATCTGAGGAAAATATCTTCAAACTGATTTCCCACAAATAATCATCATAATTTCCAGAGTAACAGTTCAGAGCAAGCTTCAGCGCTATCTATCTGCCCAGTGTCTAGCTATATGTGAAATTATATAATGTTCGACAGGATACCAGTTTCAGCATAACCCTGATTGTCTCCCTATCATCCATATCAGTTTTCAGCCTCCATTTCTTCAAACGATTTGGTCTATGATAGCTTGGGGTGAATAACTTCGGTACAAGACAGACACAGAAATTCCTGAGATAATAACACCAAGAGCTCGCGAAGTATTAAATTTTGTCATAGATATCAAGTTTCCTCCGGCAGAACAAAGTACAAAGTTCCTAAATTTTTTTTTTAGGTTTTATTTCGACAAAGTAAACGGAAATTAGAGAATCTTAGGTTGGCTACCGCCGATATCGAGTCGTACTCTCATAGTAAATTATTGAATGATGGACATTGAATACTCATAAATTTCCTCAGATAAAAAAAAAAAATTGTTGAGGAAGACAAGGTGGTAGAAAACGCAAGGACACAAAATGTTACTTCTCGTATCTGAGTAAAAATTAAAATGTTAAAATAGGCATTTGTCCCCTTCCAAGTTCGTTGGGGTCATTATGCCCTCGGAAGAAACATGAGAGTGAATCTCATTGCAGTGTTCGTCTGAATAGCCCCGGTTCAGCTATAGGATAGATTATCTAGGTGCTGTATCTTATTTAATTTTAAGTGGGAACGACTTCCCTGCACGGCAGAAATCGATTTCACTTAAAAAATATCGAAAAGGTAGTAGGCACCCTTAAGCATTAATTCATAAAAAAAAAAAAAATCGGAAAGGAAGTAAGCACCATTAAGCATTAATTCATTTTTAAAAAATCGGAAAGAAAGAGACGCCCTTAGGAATCAATTCACAAACAAAATAAAGGAAGTAAATATCTTTTAGCATTAATTCATGAAAGAAAAATCGAATAGGAAGTTGGCACCCATAAGAATTATATAATTCATAAAATAAGAAAAATCGAATAGGAATTCGGCACCCATAAGAATTAATTCATAAAATAAGAGAAAAAAAATCGAAATGAAGTAGTCACCCTAAGCATTAATTCATAAAGTTCGAAATGAAGTAGACATCATAAGCATTGATTCATAAAAAAAAAAAGTCCAAAAAAGGAAGTAGGCACCCTTAAGCATTAATTCAACAGCATCATTTAACCACTTCTCAGCAGCGTTATTAAAAACATCCCAAAAAGAATTGTAAATTTTGATCATTGTATCTCATAGGGCTAGAAACTTGAACAAATATTCGCGTTGCAGAATCCTTTGGATAACCAATACTGAAATCTTTATTGGGATTCGCACCGACCCCTATCGCAAACACCCAGGAGAAAATTCCCAAAAAATCAGTTGTCGAATGTCAAACAAGTAAAGGCCATCTCCTATCTATCAACTTCCTAACTTGATTTATTTGAGGCGAGATCCTTGTTATCAGAATCGCTACCCAAATTGTGTTTTTATGGCTTTTAATAACATTTATCACTCCATACTCTCCGGAAAAAGTCGTGTGCACAGTATTCTCTGAAAGCCAACTCTTCAACTGTCGCCTGTGGAACACTATCGGAGCCAGCATCATTCAAATCAGATGTGCCTCAAGGAATTCTTTAGTCTAGCTCCTTCATGACTAGGATAAGTGATATTGATCACATGAAAAGTTCTGAATAAATATCTACTCGTTTTAATTCTTGCTTTTCAATCTTGATATTAGAGAAGTGGGAAGATTTAGAAAAACAATGTCTCTTCCAGCGGGAATAAATTCGAACACTAAGTTTATTGAGAAATAATGAACATTTGCGCAGTCATACACGGAAACACACACACGCACAAACCTAAAAACATAATCTTTGCCTGACCTTCTCAATCGTACTAGACTGAAAACGATCAAACTAAGTACCACCAAGCCTAGGGACGGTTGCCAGAAAATATTACACGTTACAGAGTCGAGGAGTGTTTGGTTCCGGAACTAATAAAACGCCTTTTAAACCCAAAAGCCTATGCTCCCCGGGGGGGGGGGGATTGTTAGTACCATCAGTGCACCTCATGCGGGGCAGTTTAGGCATTACTTAAGGTTCTTTACAGAGTTCCTTCGGCCCCTAGCTGTAACTGCTTTCATTCCACTTACTGACTGCACCTTTGTTCATATTCTCTTTCTTCCATCTTTTTTTCAACCCTCTCCTAACAATTGATTCTTTGTGCAACTGCGAAGTTTTCCTCCTGTTACACCTTTCAAACCTTTTCACTGTCATTTTCCGTTTCAGTGCAGAATGGCCTTATTTGCCACAGAGCTTGGCATGTATGCCTAAAATGTATAAATCAATCAAGCAGAGCCTTTGCTCTTCCATTCGCTGCCCTTGTAGATCCATCACCCTGTCATAATCCAGTTGAGATGGTTCATGTCTCATCATTCACGCTTACGGCCTCTTACCTACGGAATTCTAGTCGCATTCGATCGTCACTAATCAGCCAGTGTTTAATATAGTTAATAATAAGTTGACAAACTTATAGGTATTCTTTTGGATGAGCAGAAATACGATGCCAGTATACGGAGAGCTTTTAACCCATGGCGCCCATACACCTTGCTTTTAAGGGTCTGGATGCTGTCTAAAGGCAAACGAATTTCTGACTCTCTCTCTCTCTCTCTCTCTCTCTCTCTCTCTCTCTCTCTCTCTCTCTCTCTCTCACACACACACACACACACACACACACTTTCATTTTATACTCTATACAAAAGTTTGTTCAGCGGAATCCGTTATGGAGTTCAAGATGTTCGTATGTATATTTATGCTTAGTTATGTAAATTTTATTAAAAATATCAAACCACGGATAGACAAAATTTTGTGATAAAGGAACCCCAAAAAAATTGAGTTTCCCATTTTTCCTTTTATATTTGAAGGCCATTACTTGCCCCGAAGCAATAAATCACCAGCAGCTCCCTCTTCTAAGTAGAAATGTCGGTCACTTGGCCCTTAGTGGTAGACGTTGAAAAATAGACCTTTTGGGATTCTCTCTCTCTCTCTCTCTCTCTCTCTCTCTCTCTCTCTCTCTCTCTCTCTCTCTGTGTGTGTGTGTGTGTGTGTGTTATTTTCACAAATCCTTTCACGTAGGGTTTAGGAAGTTAGAAAATTGTTGAATTTTCAATGAGCGAAATTACTGTTTGCACTTCCATAAACAACAGTGTTTTTTTAAGGTTAACTTAAATAAAAATTGTTCTCTCATAAAAATTCCGAAAACGCCTTCATATCAATGCAGAGATATATTTTATACATGAAAGTCAATTATTATTTTAGAACAGTGACACGTACATTTATTGCCATTTGTATAGCTTTCAGATGTTACGGTAGATTCCTTGAACATTAGAAAGAGTCAAGGAAATAGCCTATGATCATAATGCTTTATTGAATCAGATTGTCTTTGGAAATGTTCTGCAGGCTTATTGCGAACGGTTGAATGAAAACCTTAAGCGTGAAGCAACATGTCACAAGACTTTCACGAACTGCAGATTTTTTGTAGTGGTCATGATGAATCGCAAGAATACTGTACTGTAATGTATCTGTCGATGAAAATTTCACCACCTGAGTGAAAGCACGAAATCTCTTGGGATCGGTTTTTCTAAAGTATTAGTTAATATATTTACATTAACAACTGCGTTCAAAGGCATGGTTTGTTAATCCTCTTGCATAAGAATTTCACATAAAGTCTATACATCTTATTTATTTATCTGTTGTATTTAGAAATTTTATCTCCCCAGCTGCTGTCATATCTCTCATGAACAGGTTAAAGAATTTGACAAAACTGGAGACTCCAGAGAGTTCCGTGTTTTCAAGGTGATTGAAATGATTACTTGATTTTTTTAAATTACCTCGAAAACTGTGTAAATTTTAGGACCAAAGCTTACAAATAGGTCACTAGTGTATTGCGAAATAGATCTGTTGCTTTTGTTGGCGATGAAAATTAGTTTAAGCTGGATTCGGGGATGGTGTGCTGATGTAGTGAAAATACCTACTATACTAAAGTAGTGGATCATCCATGTGTACATGTACAAGTCACATGAATGATACATTTAGCGTCTTCCCAAGAGTACAATTAGCGAGACCAGTGATATGATCCATGGAATATGTTATTATTATTATATAAATCACCGATAACCCTGAATAATCGTTATTCTATAATATTTTTAGAAATTCCTCCAATAAGTATTATTCCAAGAAGTTCAAATGAATTTTCTCCCAAAAGTAGTGTGTCAACAGTTTCATGTTCTCCAGTCCAACATACTAAATAGTTACATCACGTGAACTTCCGAATAACCTGAGAAGACTGACAACTAGCATGGGAGCGGGCTTGAGGCGGAAAAGATGGTAGTGATGACTGTATTCAGGGTAATACTGAAAATGGAATAGGTCACTGGGGAAAGAAGAAGGAACGGAGGAATCCAAGTTCCAAAAGGGTAAAAGAAGTCAAGAAGGTGTCAGATGGACTTCCGGTGACTTGCTCTGAATTAGAGCTGTAAGAAGAAAGAACAAATTTTGAGAGAGTTTTGATGGAATTCTGGCCCAGACAATGTCATTTCTCCTGAGAATAACGAATGATGTACTTATAATAGCTTTATCTGCCCCGTACCAGATTGTTAACCGCCGGTTTTCTTTTTAGTCACCTCAAGAGAGTGTGAAACGAGTCCATAGATGTGAAAGATCTCATTTGAAATCGAAGTGCATAGTTCAGAAGCCTGGTAAAAAGTGTGTAGAGTTAATGAAAAATCCGTTCACAGGAAACGATCTGGTTGAAAGCCATTTGTAAGATAAGGCACCATTCACCGCAATTGTTCAATAAGTGGCAATAAGCAACGGAAAATCATTTAGGTTATAGAGGAAAAAAAGGTTTTCATCATAACTGATATTTGACAATTTTGTTGCTGATAAACGATAAGGAAGGGCGTAAAATCTATCGAAGATGATGCACTTTTGTTGAAAGAGAACAGCTATAAAAGGAATAGAATAAAAGTGAATGCTGTCGGAAATGTCATTCGTGTGAAATAGGAAGGGAGTTCGCTAACAACGTTGGAGTTATTTCTTTCTTTCTTTCTTACTTTCTTTTAAATCTCTAGCTGGAAACCTTTATGGACAGAATCAACACACTATCAACCCAAGAGGGCCCCAAAGGGAAATCAGCCTGCTGACGGTGAAACGTTTTAGGGATAGATGATTTATAGATAGAAATAAAATCGATACACCTGAATTCAGGAGACGTCGGCAGAAAGCAGTAGTAATGAATTTACTAGTCACTTGAACATTTGGGGATCCGAAGATTCTAGAGTCTCGCTAGGCAAACTTTTCCACATTTTAGTTGTAGTCAAGATAAAACGTTAAGCAAACTGAGTATTATTAAACCTGATGCGAGAAAACGACAGACTATATCAAGAGGAATTGTGAACAATAATGAGTGCGAGGCAAATATCGAAATTTTTATGGAAGTAATGGAGTAGAAGTAATGTTTATCATATAGCCTTTTATAAGTGAAATATGAGTAAAATACCAAAGTTTTAACAAAGTAGGAGAGGTGGGTTTATTTGTACCACCTTTCCAAGATGGCATGGAGAGACTGAGAGAAGATAGAATGAAATATGTCTTGGTTTTTTGCAAATAATAAGAATAAGAAATAATTGCATCTAGAAAAGTAGGACCAGAAATATATTCCAGTATATAGGAAGACTGTTAATATAGTGATAATTTGAAGGTTTATCATGTTTACATATACTCTTTATTTCCACGTGCCTCAAGAGTAACTGTAATCCATATCAGTGAATTGTAGTGCAATGTCATGATGTGTGTCCAAAATTGTAAAGAATAAGGTATTAAATTTCTCATGAATCGTATATTTAAAGCACGCAAGTAGAGAAGAATTATAGAATAGATCGGCTGCAGATGAGGATCCTATCAGGCATGTGATTGGGGTATTATAAAAAAAGAGAGAAGAAAAGTTGGCCTCCATAATTTGTGAATTAAGCAGGGTGTAATTATACCTGTATTGTACCGTCATCATCACGAGATCTAAATCCACCGTGCCACATGCTATATTTTTTATTTTGTTTACGTCGTTGTTTTATTCGTATGCGTGTTTCCAAGCAGTAGGGTATTCGGCTTGCGAGCATCAACGATTCATGTCGATATTACGCTTTTTTAAAATAAATATTGATCACTTTTTCATGATAATATTATTATAATTTCCCTGATGATACAACAATTTCTATTTGCATTCTTGATCTGTGTTTAGTGATGTAAAGGCTGCAAGCATTTTAACGTTAGAACTTGCTTTGGTTGGTGTGATGAAGCTTACGTCACTGATGCCAAGGTAATTTATCTATGAAACAAACAGTGCAACATGTAGAATCAATGTTAGCTTTTCTTTCTTGAAGAAGGTCTTAGATGATAATGTTAGATACGTTAACTGTACTAGAAAACTTACCGTATAAAGTGTCAAAAGCTAAAAAAAATTATGTATATTTTATTGCATATTCTTTTGTGAACAAAACACCCTTAAAAGCAAAATGAAGAACATTTTCTTTTTGTTAAGGAGACCGAATGATAACTGGAATGCGCCTTTTATTAGAGAACTAAATTGAAAAAACTCCCATCCAAGCGTTCTGTAGTAAATTAATGGTACTTTTCCAGTAGTTTCTGTGGTAATTGTTATATTTCTCTTACTATGGTCATACTTTCCAGAAAGTAATGGAACGATCAATTTTGCTTGCATGTCGCATATGTTCCTGTCAGTTTGAATGACATCCTGAAGGAAGAGGATAACTGAAGGTCAAAACGATGATTCTCTCTCTCTCTCTCTCTCTCTCTCTCTCTCTCTCTCTCTCTCTCTCTATACATTATACATTATATATAATTAATAATTATATAATATCAATATAAATATAGAATAGATAAGAGACATTATATATATATATATATATATATAATATATATATATATATATATAGCTATATCCTACTAATATATTATAGATTATATTATATATATATATATATATATATATATATATATATATTATGTAATGTATATATATATATGTATAATGTGTATGTGTGTGTAGGTTTTGCATGAATTTCACTAACAGTCAAAGGGTAAAAAGATAATCAACTTTTAATCCTCTTCTGAACTATACGGAAGCAAAGCACTTATAATTTTCCATAGCGTGACTCCTCGAGACTTGTGTTCTTCGCTCTCTGCATTTTTGACGCATGCCCTCGCTGCTGAGAATTTTTTTCTTTCTACACTGCACCAGTGTTGTTTCATTGAATATTACCAGTAAACAATTAAGTCATTTTATTCAAAATACAAAGGTGAGGAATTTGGGTTCTTTGCAGAAAAAATAATTGTTTGGTATTTATATTATGTATATATATATATATATATATATATATATATATATATATATATATATATATATGTGTGTGTGTGTGTGTGTGTGTGTGTGTGTGTGTGTGTGTGTGTGTGTGTGTGTGTGATCATGAACGATATGAGAATTGATAAGAAAATCATAATGTAAGAAAAACTAGACTGCTAAAACCCGTTAAGGAGAATGACAATATGATACACGTTAGTAAATGGGGAAAGAGGCTAATGAACAAATTGTTCTCAGAATAAAAAATGTAAATGAAGGGATGCTGCTTGAAGAGTAAGCAGTCGTAGGCGACGTTATGAGTGTCTATATATTTATTTAGTAATCAGAGTGGATTTTTCTTGTTTGTGCGTCCCGTGTGGGTGGCAGGATAGGTAGGGAATCGGAAGGATAGGGGAGTCATGATACATCCACCCTCCTCCTGCAAACCTGATTGTTCGCCCCGGGTTAGGGCGAGGTAGGTAGGCGATCAGGAGGGTAGGGAGACATGACGGGCAGCACCGGTTTCCAGCGCAACTTAGCGCGCCATCAAGCTCGCACTGAATTTTTATCACGTGTAGAAAATGGAGAAAAAGTAGTTATGACTGACTTAAGAGTGGAAGGAACTACTGTAATATTAAAAATTCTTGTGGAAGTGAATGTTTAAGATGTAAGAACACCAGTAAAGAGGTTGAAGAATAGAAAGAAACCAGAGTTGAAGGGAAAACAAGTATGTGAAAAAGACTGGTAAGAATCTTGAAGTTTTCGTGGACGTAAATAGGGACTGTATGAAAAATATGTTGAACAAATTTCCCTTTAGAGACTTGAAGTGTGCATATTGAGCATGAATTAGAGATAATGGGTTGAACTTGAGATGAAGTATGAGTAGTTTATATGGTGTAAGAAGGATTGAAAGATGAGAGATGAGGAGGTGTGTACGTGTTGGTGGTAAAACGTTTAGTTTCAGCAAAAGGATGGATCAGTGCTTGACATGATTTGGCGACAGGGAAAGAATGGTGACCAAAACGCTTGCAAAATAGAAGTGAATAACTCAGCTTGTGCAGGAGCTCAGTGTTCTGCCGATGTTCTATGGATCTATTGATTGTTTGGAAGTTTTCTGCAAATTAACTCATTCCTGATTCAGAGGTATGAATATGGTTGTGATACTCGTACTGTTATTTTATATGGAGCCACCCCTCTGCTATAAGACAGCATGTTGTAGAAGTGTATGTGTATGTGTGTGTGTATATATATATATATATATATATATATATATATATATATATATATATATATATACACGTATAGTATATGTAGCGACCGAGTTTGTTTGCGTGTAGCGTGTCATGTCATGGTAAACTTTATATGCTTGGAGCAGAAGCTTGATGATATAATAAGATAATCGCTTTCTTGCTTTTTTTTCCCTGCACCATATTCCACAAGAACATGTAACAGAAATCGCCACCATTGAATAATGTGACTTTTATGTCGGTAGCAATCATTAGTTTTATTGTTCGGTCCAGCAGTGCGGAGCCGCATAAGATTGTTAATGTCCTTCAGTTGTTTCATGCAAGGCCGCTGAAGTGTCCGGTTCCTCCTTTCACGATTTGAACCAGTATTTTCTGGATCGTGACCTTCAGACTTATTTCCCCTGGAACCAGTGGGATGGACGAATCGATAACGTTGGTTTAGGAAAGAAAAAAGAAAAAAAAACAGACGAAAATGGATGTTACTAATATTCTGGAATCATTGTAGCAATTGTTTTCTTTATCCTCGGTCATTTCTTGGTGTGTACGTCATCGGTATGCATTTTTTCTTTACTTAATGTGAATCATATCTATACTTGAAAATGCGGGGTTTTCATATATTTATCATTTTTTTCTTGTTGGAAGTTTTACAGGGGTTCGGAAAACTCCTTTCCTTTCTTTCTGACAAATGTAGGTTGTCGATTTTATCATACATTTTTTTTATTTGAATATTTACCACTACTACTTTTGGATATGTGGCACCCTGCATGACAAATGATCCTGTGGTATCTTAATGCTTATGAATAAATGGGAAACATTCTTTTTTCCAGGAGAATAGTTTTTATTTACATGTTTACACATGTCTGTGTGACATCTCTTAGCAGGGGAATATAGACCTAAGTGCAATCTCATTAGATATTCGCATTGCAACAAGACAATTGTATATTATGTTATGTTATATACCCCTTTTTAGCGCGTCTGAATGTGAATGATCAGTTAATATAAATTTGTCCAGTATCATTTGCTCCAGAGTCACACACACACACACACACACACACACACACACACACACACAGTAAAAACTTACTTATTATCCCTTCACATATTTAGCAATGTGGGATATTCAAACTTTATGACGTTTGGTGATGTTTTTTTTTTTATTATTAACTTTTTAGTTCCTGTAGGAGTAACAAAAGGATAAATCCGGCCTCCTGTCTAGACACTGTCCTTCATCGAGGAAACCACCCATCTTTACTGGGGGCTTCACTGACTGGACGCATATCTTGAGTATCACACTCCAACGGTATCTTTGGGAATTGGCATCCATTTTATTCGTGTATGTGTCGTTGGAGGGAAGGCGAGGTTAGTTTTGACCATTAGCATTTTTGTGGGCAGCTGTCAAGATCACTTTATTTTTTAATGTACCTCCTTGTGGGACAGTCTCCGCATGGTTAACTTTGAACCCGTCTCATGTAAGAGACAGGGATCATGCGAATCGCTCTAACCATTTTGTAATTTCCCCGAGCCCATAAACTCGTTGTCCTTGCTATTTGAATGATTTGGTTCTGTTCGGTACGGGGTTACCCAAGGCCTACAGAATGTCCCTTTAAGAATTTGAGTATAATTGCAAGAACTCATGATGAACTTTTTTAAGAGGTTCAATGAGCGTGATAAATTTTGCATTTTTAATAAACTTTGACAATATCGAAACTTCCAAAATTACCTATGCAGGCATTATTAATGGCGGTCGGGACCTACGCTTCCACCATTGTGTCTTTTTGTATTTAATGGTCGTTGAGTTACACAATCTTTTACTAGATAGAAGGAAATTTTTTTTTATTTATTGTGTTCGTGCGACTTATTTTTTTAAAATGTTTATGTGACGTAATGTTTTCTTTGCATGCAAGGAAAAACCCAGAACAAAGATAGGAGTTTCCAGAAATAAACTCCGTGTATAAACTAATTACTTTTTATTGTTCTTAAAAATAGAAATATGCCACGATATGTAGGTGTGAGTTTTTAGCTTAATTTCCTTTCGTGTTGTAATAATGGAGAACCTAGTAAGAATTTTATAATCTAGATATATGTGGTGGATGTTGCCGGTTTAGGATGATTTATGACGGCAATAACTAAAGTGGAGTTTATGTTGTCATTAGCGGTGATTAATAACTCTTCTCCAAATCCTCCGTGCTCTCTCTCTCTCTCTCTCTCTCTCTCTCTCTCTCTCTCTCTCTCTCTCTCTCTCTCTCTTAATGATAGCATTTTGTATTTAGTAGTGTTGGTCTTTTCCTGTAGGTTTTTTTTTTCTTACTGAAAGTAAACAACTATCCAGTGTTTAGAATCTCCATTCATTTGGTATATTTAATGTATGTATATTGTATTTGATTTTGAATTATTTGGTTAATTATTATATTCGATAATCAATCATTTTCTTACGAAACAAACGGATTACTGATACTGCCGTATGATTTATTTCTTTCTCCCAAGATAAATAGATGGTTTAGTTGCAGTATCTTTTCATTTTTGTGTGTTTAGACCTCATCTCTGCATATTTAAATGCAAATTAAGCGAGTGTGCGATAACTAAGCATTTGACTGATTCGACATCGAGTGTGACGGAACGCTCGGGCGTTGACTCGTCAGTGAAGCACTGGTGATTCACTACCTGTGATTCACCGTGTCGCTTGAATCAGCAGGTGAGGTGTCATAGAATGGATTGAATGGCGAGGGAAGAAAATGAGGGCACACAATAAAACGCAGCAGTAGCAGAGACGTGGCGCGGCCATTCTCTATGCACAGCACCAACAGCCCCCGGTGTCGATGTAATTGTTTTTCCTGGAACTTTGTCCAACTTCCACATCACAAGGTAAACAAGCCTCCACAACCATTGCGGCCCCCTCTCTCTCTCTCTCTCTCTCTCTCGTCTCCTTCCTCTCTCTCTCTCTCTCTCAATCTCCTCTCTCTCTCTCTCTCTCTCTCTCTCTCTGTCATCCGACACACACACACACACACACGAATATATGTGCTTATGTGTGATTGTATTCTGTTTTTGATTGCCGAATGTATATAGAAGTTTTTTTTATGTTTTACCTTTTTGAGATTTTCTTAGTTACTCCCATTGACTTCATATTGATATAAAAGTGTTTTTTGGCACTGGGAAAGTTTTACCATAATTTATAATTTCAGAGAGGTTTGCTTATAACTTTTAAAGAGAATCACGGTAGTTATAATATTGTAATTCTTCTTTGCTGGCTGTTATGCTTAGTTGCACTATGGATTCAATTATTTTGTTAAGAGTTCTAGAAAGCGTCAGAAATTTTCAAATGGATGACGACCTTTAACAAGTATTTTCGTCGTCGACTACTTTCGTTGCTCTACGCCGCATTACTTTAAACCAGTTAAACAGTCATGGTTCCCTTTCCTTTTGATTTCAAGCGGTTCGTTGTTGTTTTGTGTACTGGCGTCCAATTCCGAATTGCGAATCTAGGAATATGAAATTAAAGCGTACTTCGCTAAAATTATGGTTTATTGGTCATAACTTTTTTTCTCTTTCTTTTTAAGTTAACATTTGATATCCCATTAGTCATGGTCGTTATAGTTTTGTAGAAGATGAAGACAGTTATGTGTTAATTTATTAATCTGACTGGGTTTTTTTTCCAATAAGTGATCTCCTTTTTCTGGATTTCGCATTGCCCTCTGTTAATTTTTTCTAATAAACATCACATTCTTTGGAAGTTTGAATTTCAGTTCAGCAGGCCCTTTCGGCTAGTTCCATATGGACAGGTTTCATATGAAATAATATGATATTGAAAATAATATTAATAAACAGTTGAACTAGTTTGTCATGTGGTAATTTTCATAATATGAGCAAATTCAGATTATTCTATTGTGTGCGTTTTTGCAGCCTCGCGCGCGCGCGGACACGGACACACACACACGCCGGCACACACGTCGGCAATGTTATCATGAATTAAACATCCAGATATGAATTCCGGGTTCCGAATAATCAACAGCGATGTTAATTAAAAGGTGAATTTTTGTGCATCACGGGGCTCGGTTTCATTAAAAACATCATAATGTTGCAGAGGGAGAATTTTTTTTTCCACTGGTCATTATTCATTTGTTTACAAAATTACTCTGGTGCAGTAATTAATCATCGGATGCATCACCTTCCTTGTTTACTGTTGAAATTTCCAAATAACATGAAACATTCCAAATGAGATGATCTCGACTGAATTACTTTGGAATTTGTATAAAACTGGCTTTTCTTTTGTCTGCAAAAGAATGGCAGTCTTTCGATGGAGAGAATTTCGCTAAAATTCAGAAAATGGAAAGGTGCCAGAAGCTAAAAAAAACTTGAAAGTTTTGATTAGTATCTGCATAAGTGGAGTTTCCTAGAGTGGTGCTCTTCTTGCTTAACTGGAATGTCTTGCTTTATTTTTGGTTTGCTTCTATAGATAAATTTAGGTTCCTTACATCGAGTGATGGTCATACAGTTACAGTTCTAGGGTCTGTGGCCTTGCCCTTGCCCGGTCCTCTGCAGGAGCTGTGGCCATCGATTCTTTTGGGTTGGAGTGCTTTTGTTGCAAGGTACACTGAAGCACATTTTAATATATTTATTTATTGCTTTTGTCTCTTACTCTTTTCATGATGTAAATCTACGTTGTTGTGCACCTGCTCCACCATGGCTGTTCACCGGATGCATAATTCATAGCATAAATCGGGAGAGGTACAATGGGATTTCAAGGAAAATGAATGCAATTCTGTTTATTGTTTTCCTCGCTGGGGAACTGAAACCTGACCTTTCACTGGTGATGTCTAATTCGCACATTTATACTGTATTGGGTCTGTGTTTACGATACATATACTGAATTACCTCGAAGTATAGACATGTGGAACTGAATTACCTCGAAGTATAGACATGTGGAGAATTAAGTAGTTGTAGATCGAAAGAATGATAAATGAATGAGTGCCTGAGGGATTGGTGGTTTTCTCGTTGGCTCAAATACGTAAGGAGGCAAATGAGAAGCAAGTGTCACACTCAAGGCGAAAACAAAGGAAAAATGATATGGGATACTGTTCAAGGGTTTATGGTAGTGAAAGGACCCTAATGGCCCGCAAATGTTTGTTTGTGGTGTAGGAGGGAAAAAAAAAGCCTTGGCTCTTCTAAAGCCGCCGCGTCTTTGATTTAGGGGAGTCTTAACCTACCGGATTTGTATGCTATTATGAATTTATGAACTCAGTATTATTTTTATGAATTAATTTTATTATTAAGACGCCGCTCACTCTACATCTTTGCATGTCTTTAAAGTTCTAGGCCAGGCAAAACAAATCGTAATTCGTTTCTTGAATTAACCTTTTTGATAATTGCCTTTTTAGTCACAGTACCTTTTTTAATGACGACGTTATATTAATTTAGAGTTGTATGATTCTGAATTTTCTGATTGGGCATCTTTATGCTGCATTTCGAGGAAGGTCACGTCTGCGTTTAATTGGGTTTCCCTGGTGCATGTCACCCTGTGCTTGCAAGCAATCACTTCCGGAAAGCGAGAAGAAGAAAACTGCAATTCTCTCTCTCTCTCTCTCTCTCTCTCTCTCTCTCTCTCTCTCTCTCTCTCTCTCTCTCTCTCTGATAAAAGGGAAAGGCATGTAGAATAAGCAGATATGAACACTTTTTTTATAAGTGTATAAGTAATGTAAAATTAGGGTTTATTGTTCATAGTTACTTTTTTTTTTTCTTTTTCAATAATGAAGGCTTCCCTGTCATATTTCAGTTTCGCTACCTGCTTGGTAGACAGGTTCTATCGTTAAGTTCCTTTGCAGCTATTATGGCTACCAAATCTTTTCGTGTTTTCCTCTAGTATCCTCTCCACTCCCCTCTTTCTTTCTTTTTTTTTTTTTACGAATATTTCTCCCTCACCATTTTTCTGTTTTCCGCTTCCTGTCTTTTGTTCGTCTTCGAAATCAGAAATTTGATGTGCATCAAGAGGCGCCGAGGACGTTTATCCTCCAGGGATGTAACGTCTTTTTAATGAGATTGCTTCTGGGTTTAATTACAGTAATGGCAAAACCAGCCTTTTGAGGAGGCGCCTTTGCTGTTTAGTTTCACACGTATACGTGTTGAAATTTTTTCTTCAAACACAGACACAAACATACGGTTATGTATACAGCGTGCGCGTTGTGTAGTGAAATGTAGACGGAACTGCTCGAATCACGCGTTTGCCCTACTTAAATCAATATAACGTCGTCATTAACAAAGGTACTGTGACTAAAAAGGCAATTATCAAAAAGGTTAATTCAAGAAACGAATTACGATTTGTTTTGCCTGGCCTAGAACTTTAAAGACATGCTAAGATGTAGAGTGAGCGGCGTCTTAATAATAAAATTAATTCATA
Organism: Macrobrachium nipponense; assembly: GCF_015104395.2. Classification (NCBI taxonomy): domain Eukaryota; kingdom Metazoa; phylum Arthropoda; class Malacostraca; order Decapoda; family Palaemonidae; genus Macrobrachium; species Macrobrachium nipponense. Next base: position 119,236,179 of record NC_061100.1, read on the forward strand.
AAAATAATACTGAGTTCATAAATTCATAATAGCATACAAATCCGGTTGGTTAAGACTCCCCTAAATATATAATCATGAAACTTATAATCATAAAAAACATTGAAATTGTCATTGTCATTGTAGTCGAAGTATTGGGGTAATAACGCTCTCTCTCTCTCTCTCTCTCTCTCTCTCTCTCTCTCTCTCTCTCTCTCTCTCTCTCTCTCTCTCTCTCGTTTTGTATGCATACCTATATTTTCATAATTTTGTTATGTCTTTTAACTCACTTGTTCCAAAATTAGTACCTCAATACCCCCGGGTGGGTATCATAACCGGTTCTTTAGTTGCATCGAAAAAGGAATCCTGAAAAATATTCGATTAAGGGGGTTTCCTCGATTCAAATCGTTGTGTGGACTCAAAATATATCATATTTGGGTTTCCCCTGTTTCCCCCCGAAACAGCCGAGTGTGTAGTGTTGAGGCTTTGGTTACTTCGAAAGAAGAGGAGCACAAGACACATGCAGCTTAGTCGAAAAAATCCTGCTAAGTATGCTCTAATAGTGTTGTGTAACATAATGTAATATGAAAAGAAAAATTATACCGATTTTTTTTCGTATATTAAGGTTGTATATACTTAATGCGTTTATTTACTCAATATAAAATAAAACGATTCCTTGCAATTCAGCTGTTTGTTTATAGCCGTGCTGTTTGCTCTTTGTACTGACAATTAAAAGCTAAAGGTTGGGAGTAGCAGGCTGATATTGGAGAGGGGGTATCAGGTTGAATTGGAGTTGAACTTTGGGGTGTCGGGACTGAAAACTTTAGGAACCACTTTCTTAACTGTTGCATTGTTTACAAGCAAGGAATAAATGTTCTTCAGCCACATTACAAAAGTCTAGGTTATTGGGACGTTTCCTAGATAGTGACCTTTAAGGGTTTTAACCCGGTATGTATCCACATTTGCGGTGTGTTTAGTACAAGCCCTTTGGGGGATGACCGTAAAAAACGTGAACAAAAGACCGTAAATATCTTAAAGATATGACCCACAAGAAATATTAGTCCTAGATAAATTCGGGGGTCACTACCTAGGAAAGATCCGGTTATTGTAAAGAGTACAAGTAAGCATTGTTAACAGCAGAGATTGTAAGTGTGTTTTGATGAGAGTTATTTCATGGAACCAAAGGTCCTTGACCCCGCTCCTGATGAATGTAGTGGTCATCGATTTTGCTGCTTCTGGGTCAGGTTTTGCTTGTAGTTTCCTGATCTCGTGATCATGATCGTAATGGTACAGGATACTGAAGTGGGCTCGTGTTAATACTCTATGCAGTGCTTCCAGTTAGAGTTGTCCTGAACTTTCACCATTGTTGGCTTACGTTTAGATTCAAGGGAAGGGCTTCAGTAATTATCTGTATTTAAGGTGTGATGTTATTTCCAGACAGGCAGGTTTTTTTTATAATTCACTTTTTTTATATTTTTATATTCATTATATTCTTATTTAGAGAAGACAGTAAAGTAGCTATTGATTTACCCATGATTTGAGGTCCCCTTGCATGCTTCATTCGCTTTACCTACACCATTTACAGATTACTGCCTTTGTTGGTACTTGTGTTTACCAAATAGTTTTGTCTAAGTTCGTCCGAGATTTTTAGTAACATTTTCCAATTTCTTGTCCCTCTGTATTTTTACACCCTTTTTCTACGTTGCTCTTTTTTTTTTTTTTTTTTTTTACACGCACTCCTTTTATTTTTAAGGTTATATTTGTGCGCTTTGAATTTCCATGGCTCTTCAACGTGATAAATTTTTATATTTTTAGTTTATTTAAATTATAGTAACAGATGTAATTTTTATCACCCTTTGTTCATTTCATTAATTGCATGTAGTAGTTTCGTTATTTACGCATTGTGCTTTATGTCAGCGAGTCACATTTTTTCGCCTTCAGTTATAGTATTGATTGGTTGTTCCCAGTGACGCTGATTTCGACGCAGATTGGTTTTATTTTCTTCTTCTTCTTTACTGAAAAGATCTTGGTAAATTATTTTTGATGCTCTTTTGTGAAAAAACAGGAATTTGTCATGGCTATTTTTCGCGTCAGTCAAATATTCACACACACACACACACACATTATATATATATATATATATATATGTATATCTATATATATATATATATATATATTATATATGTGTGTGTGTGTGTGTGTGTGTGTGTGTGTGTGTGTGTGTGTGTGTGTGTGTGTAATTTGTTTTTGTACACACATATACACCCCTTCTCCCTTGTTGGGGATTGGCTCTAGAATATTAGCCTTGCTCGTATTACGGGTAAAGCACTCGTATAAAGGCACCCTAGTTTTTGGTTGTATGCAAATTTATATGTAAATGCATGTTTGCGATTAAATATTTGTACACAGAGACTTAATAAACACAGAGAGAGAGAGAGAGAGAGAGAGAGAATTCAATCAACACTCGAAACGAGGATTTTGTACATTAATTCCGCTAGAGTTCCATCAGACTAAAGTAAGTCTGGGAGAGGTGGTGGTCAGCTCACAGCTGTTAAGTAACCTTTGGAGGATATGGGGGGTGGGGGGGGGTCGGGGAGGGTATCTTGCCACATTTCTTAGACTCCTCTCCTGTAATGACTGTCCACAGTTTCTTGAATAGTTTTGTTCTTTCCTTCCAAGTTTGAGGCGAAGGCTTTTTTTTTAATTTATTTATTTATTTATTTTTATTTATTTCTTTATTTATTTTTGCTACTCCATGTGCAAAAAGCAGTTTTCATAAATGGTTGAAAGGCGCTTAAAAGACTTACATCTAGATATTAAAAACGAATATTGTCATATTCTTTGTGCCAGATGGTTTCTTAATGTCGCTTAATGTATGTTTCTTAATTTCCCTAACCCCGAAAAATATGTCGTTTTGTCTTCATTTACACTCGTAAAACTACAGAATCAGTGTTGGTTGCTTCAAACATTCTGGCAATCAGTAAAAGATAATTGGTATTCGAAGAAATATGAGACCATATAGACTTTTACTGAATAAAGGGTGTGATTTAAGTTCCGACAGGGATAATTTAATTATCACCATTTTCTTATTATCGTTCTTATGGCTGTTGATAAGCAGCAACCCTTCATTGCTGCTTTGTAGTTTTTCAATGAATTAATTGCTAGGCATTCTGAATGATGATGAAACTTTTTCCACTTAATTAGTCAGTGTTTTGTGTTTGTTGAGATTTTGATCTTCAAATTGTGATTTATTGACAGTAAAGAAAATGTTGTATTATTTAGGTTCAATTCCTAGTTGAGTTCACCAGGTGTTGTTAAACTAATTTTGTTTTTGTACCATTGTGCCTCTTCGAAATTATCCACGTGGCTTATTGGATCCTGTCCGTATTCAAGATCTTTCAGATTGTTCGACGTGACCTTGGCGTCGGATACTGAACCTAAATCCGGCACTGTGTGGCTACGTGCATCGTCTCTGATGATTGAAATTCGGATTAAGGTGTCGTGATCGTTGCACGTTTCTGGCGAGAATTGTAACCCGTTTTTGACGTCAGTGCGTCTCGCCAGTTTTTAGTGAGGTGCTTTTATTAAATGTAAAGGTCTAGTAATAACCCCTGTTAGGCGAATGCAATGTTGTCTCTTTCCTTGAAAGTACCTATAAGCAAAGGCAGTATTTTCTTTCTTTCAGCATCTCCTTACAAGTTTGGCACCCACGCTTTTATTTTTGTAGACAATTAATAGTAAGAAAATCCTTGTTTATCTCAAATAATTATTTTTTACTTTTCAACGCATTTTACTAAAATCCGTATTTAAAAAAAATTTTAATTCTTATTTTTCTTTCTACCTTCGGAATGTTGTGTCCGGGGTATTCCAAAGAGAGATTGTTTTGATAACTCAAAATGAGATATAGTAAAAATTTGGAAGCGATATAACAACAATCCATTTCTTAGCCTGTGTTAACAAGTCACTTCCGCCATGGACCCCTTGGCCTAAGCCAAGCAGACATGACATAGGATAAGGCTGATTTTTTTTTTTTTTTTTTTTTTTTTTTTTTTTTTTTTTTTTTTTTGTTTTTTTTTTTTTTTTTTTTTTTTTTTTTTTTTTTTTTTTTTTTTATAAGAACCTTCTATTTTGGCTCTCATGGTCAACCTTTGGACGTGTTTAGGAAACATGGAAGAATTGTTTGCCTTATCCAGATGTTGTGTGCTAGAAGTCACGAACTTTTGCGTGTCAAGTCTCTCTCTCTCTCTCTCTCTCTCTCTCTCTCTCTCTCTCTCTTTTTCTTTTTCTTTTTCTTCTCTCTCTATCTCTCTCTCTTCTCTCTCTCTCTCTCTCTCTCTCTCTCTCTCTCTTTTCCTTCTTTCTTTTCCTCTTTATCATCTCTCCTGTTTTAACCTTGACACGAACAAATTAGAACATTTAGTTTGAGTGGTAAAAGGTGTTAGATGAAGTTGTAGTTTTTCATGTAGTGAAATTCAAACTTGTATATGAAAATTCAAATAGGTAATCAAATATCGGATAGGGTGCACGGAAAGCACAAATCGCACACCCATTGCAGTTACTGCAATATTATTTGTAAGTCGTTGCTCGGGGTTGTAGAAAATAAGAATTAGACCCTCTTCAAGACTCCATTTCCTGGCTAGAATTTATTCTTTTCATGTCTTTTCTTGTCCCCCATTAGCAAAGAAGTAAATAGATCCTCTTCAAGCTTTGACCTTTGAAAATGCTTCCATGTGTTGTTGCCTGCGGTTCCTCAAGAACTACAGGGAGAGTTGTGAACTGTGAAGACATTCTTAGGCGAACAGCTCCAGGATCTCTTGATTGTTGAATTTTCTAGTAAAATCCTCATTGATTTATATATAATATAATATAATTTGGGGGATTGATTTATTGACACGTAAGTTTGTGTAATTTACGTATATCTAACTCTTCATCTATTGTTATTTTTACTCTCAGTAGCATACGATTGTGTATAATTGTACGACACGTGTTTTATCAATCTTTGTAACTATGTAATAAATACTGATTTGAATTTTTTTGATAGAATGCTTTTTAAAAGGCTCGAATAAGTACTTTGAGGAATTGAAAAATCCATATCACATTTAGTTCATGAATTAGATGGAAAATAATTATTTTGGAATCTTTGATTAATAATCACTGTTCACGAATTTCTTATTGGTTGACGTCTTAATCGTTTCATCAGCAGTTGCCGAAACTCGAAAGGTATTATTGTATTTACAGTACATTGGACTGGGATGGCTCAGTTATGGTTTCTTTTTCCCTTATAAGCAATGTCTTCAGCACTTGAATATATATAGTATATATAAGCATTAAACTACAAATGTCCTTTAATATGTAATTCGCTTTACCTTGGAATTAATATCATATTTTCATATACGTTAACCGAAGGGGAATTTTTAGTTAATAAGAAATTCGTCGGCTCATGGGCTCGAACCACGGAACCAAGAATCCAGGACGTACAGTGACCAGCTACACCCACAAAGCTATCACGAGAGGTATAAGTTAATGCCGCCTCTCACCTACAAATCTCTTTGGCGCTCAGGTATTCGTTGTTAGGGTCGGCATCAACCCACCTCTACCTTGATTATCAAGTTTGTATATGAATCACGGTGAAGTGATAAAATTCAGTATATATATATACACACAGATTCCAGGTGAAGATATGTAAAG
>NC_061100.1:119244342-119281842 GCF_015104395.2 Macrobrachium nipponense
TAAAACACACTGTTATTATAAAAATTGATGCCTGGTTAATAGAAATCAGTTTCAGTCGAAGTCATCCCTTGATTGATTATATAAACCTTATGCATAGTGTGAATAATTGTATTTGCGCGCATTTCTAACATAGTATTTTCTAATTACTAGTTAGATCCTTCCATTCTGTTTTATTTGCTTGTCCATGAGATACTAAAGCACTTGATGGCTGAGCATCCTTATCTTGGAGTGCGTAAAAAATTTCTTTTGGGCAAAGATGGAAATTCTCCTTATTTTCCAAAGACTAGAGAAAGTATTTTGTTTAAATGCTGTGGAATTTTCAGACATATTGAAGAGGGTGGTCTTATTTCAAAGGTTAGAATATCTAAATCATCAGCTGTGAGTAGTGGAATTTTTTTTTTATCATTGTGTGACTTGAATGAGCGTTTTGTGAAGGAAAGGCCAAATTATGGGTTCATTTGGAATGTGCACAATAAAGAAAGCTGAGGGGTACTAGAAATCGTTGGAGAAAACGCACGGGAGATAAGGTACCATTATCTAATGTAAGTGGCTTCTCTGGATTTAATCATATTTTATACTTGCAGTCAAAATGTGGGATTGAGTCCACAAAAAGGAAAGGGTGTTGCCCAGCTTGGTGGAGGTATTTTTGTCCAGTGAACGGTTTTGTTATTTGTGTGTGTGAGCCGCTTCTAGGTCTACCTCAGATATAACTACTGCGTCATGGATAACCCCATGCCAAATTCTATAAATAGATACGCGAAATTGTACAAAATCCGTCACTGGAATATGCACGTGTGATACAAAGAAAAAGCATAAATCCTTTATATGCACTTTCACAGGAATGTTGGTATTAGTTAATGACATTGATACAATTTTAGGGAGACTTGTGTTCAGTCGTTTCCCTTGCAGTTCGCCGATCTGAGTATGCAAATACTCTGTACGGGGCCCAGGATCACTTACATCATGCAGGAAATCTCTCGTGTGCAGTAATTGGTGGTGCTCAATGTAAACACCGAAGTCTTCTCTTACTAAAGTAATGCATTCAAAGCCTCGAACTCGTTTTGCAATGCTAATGTTACATATCCGATGTTGGCTTAAATCCCTTAATGTTCTTACTCTTTCAACCCGTATTACTCCACTTTTGCCACTCTCATCAGTTTCTACATTCCATTTCAGTGGCACTTTTATGAAAGGACAGTTTGTTCAACGATCCCTTCGCACATCATTATAATGGCTTCTATGAACCCCTCTCATCCAAATATATGAGATCCTACTAACTTCTACCCACGTCATTCCTTCATCATTGCTAACTGTGTTTGCTCTGTTTCCACGCGCTCCATGTACAGTCACCCTTGCTCTTGCTCAAATTCACTTTCAACTCTCTCCTTAGACAGTCACTTTCAAATTGACATCTGCTACGGCCGTGCCAGTCAACACTGTATCATACGCAAACAACCACTCGACCTTCCATTCACGACCAGGAGTTGGTTTCTCTTCAGATTTTCCCATCTTATAGCCTTAACGGTTCCATTCATAATTCTGATTGTGCCTGTGATTGTCCTAACTTTCCTTATCGCCGACATTTTGTGTCCCGTTAGCCTATGTCAGTCACTGTATTACCTATCTTAGGGATTGATGAGACCTTTAATGCAAAGCATGTAACGTAGCTTCAACCTTATGCACTCCGTTGGGAAACGAAGGTACATGAAGAATAATATAAACATCTACCTGAACGTAATTATGGACATAGACTTAAGGTGTACTCCGTCTTGTTTCAGTGTTAAAGATCACAGTTCATCAGTCATGGTCCACTTTAACTGACTGTGTTTATCGTAAAATTTGTTGCATGTGAATGCGAGTATGAACAATATTTATTCACTTTCCAAGTTAGCAGTCCGCGTTAATTTAAGATACAAACTTTATGATTCATTTATGTAAAAATGAATATAATTTTAAATGATGGAATATTGTATGTATTTGTTGTCGTATATTTTATGTCTTATTACAACATAGTTCTGGTAGATTCATACAACCCATAATGAAAGGAAATTCTTCCCGAAGCCTCTTCTCTCTCTCTCTCTCTCTCTCTCTCTGCGTAACTCAGCAGAGGTTTTGCAAAAATATTGATTTTGTTCAGACTCCTTCCGGTTTAGCTGCAGCCCTCCCACCCTCTTCTGCTTCTTCCCTTTCACCTCCCCCATTCATCCTCCCAACCATCTACTTATCTGTGTTCCCCATGTGCTTCCCCTTCTGCACACCCGCCGCCGAAAGTCAGCCCACAGTGTGGGTTCGCCTGATCGATATTTCGCGTTCCTTTCGAAAGAGTAACAGCCGTTCCAGAGATAAAGGTCTCTGGGAGGGGGAAGAGCAAATCACGTAGGTCATTCTCTCTCTCTCTCTCTCTCTCTCTCTCTCTCTCTCTCTGTAATTGCGTTGCTTGACTGCAGTTATTGCGACCGCTTTGGTCCACAAGTCTTTGGGTCTACGTGGCAGTGTGCATGCATTTTGGTCCCACTCGTTTTAGATAAAATAACAGTTATACCTGTTTCTCTACGTGCAAGAAGACAAGAAGGACTTGGGTATTGTACTATATTGCTATTTCCAAGAGTATAGAACTTTTATTGTTTCACGTAAATTTTTGCCAGGTCCCTCAAAATTTCTTTTACAGGAAATACCCAGCTGCAGATTAAAGTTTTGTTAGAACTTCCATTTCCCTCTATTCTGTCCTTATTGAATACGGGGTTTCGACGCACTATAGGGTACCGTGGTCACACGGTCCATATGAGGTAATGTTATTTAATCAAGGGGTTGCTGTACGCTAAAAACGCCGATGTTTACCGGGAAATTGCATTTCTCTTTGGACTCAAAGGATGGTACTCAGTCTCTTATGCCCCAGTTTATAAAACCGTCCGGGGACACGTATGAATTAACTCGTTTATCAGTGTCTAGTTTGTCTGCGTGTTCTGCCACGTTATACTTTTAGGCTTCATTTTATATCATATGTCAGTTACGGGTAATAACGTGACTAAAACGTGAACAAATTGAGGTAGAGGCTTCAAAATCATACGTGTAGGTTAAAGGTGAAGTAGGAATTTGACGTGGCTACCTATGACTAGTTCAAGGAAGACTGACTGACGTCATAACTGGCTTGCATACTCCAATAATAATAATAATGCTGCTGCTGACGTGGGAAATAAAGGAAAGGTCATCCTTGGAAGTCTTCAGCCAAAGTGGAAATGATGCCATTTGTCCATGACTCGACTATGCATTTATATCCAACACCTGTGCTCGATAACTGATAAGGGATTTTTGTCAAGAAAACTTGCATGAAATATTTGTTACTACTTTAGAGTTGTTCAGATTCTACTTGTATGGTAAAAGTGCCGATTTCAGTATGAAAGGAAAGATGATATAAATACGTAGTCATCATCCTTTGCGAACAAATATTGAAGGCTGCTTGACTTCATCGCTTACCATCGCAGAGTTAGAGTTGGTGGGACTCGATTACTGAAAGTTATGAGTTAGTGATGCGTTAATTGCTGTTTGCTGATTGAACACCCATGGCTTTGACAGTTAGAACAAGTTAAAGTATTATCTAAAGTCATGTTCTCCAAAACTTAATTAATTGTGGTGAAATAATATGGCGCTCAAAATTCTCCTCTTCTCCCTGTCCATTTCACGTATTTGTATGCCACAGCATACTTGCCTGAAAACCAATCATATCACCCAAATAACCAGTGACGGTTACATGACGGGAATCCCAATTGGTTACTTACATTTAATGGTGACACACAATAAAGAGTCAATTATGGCATGACGTTTGGCAATTCCTGATCGGTTATTCAGTGTTCGTGAAGGACATCTCAATTGGTTACTCAGTGTTAATGAAGGACATCAGGATCTTTCTTTTGGGGGCACTTGGCCGTCACCCGCGCCTTATCTCACCAAAATTGGAATTTTGTTTTTTTCTGGAAAATCAGAAGCATCTATGATAAGAATATCAGTTACTCCAGTGAACTGGGGTGACATTGTAAGACAGCAACCACTGTTTTAATAAGATTAGCCTTGTGAACGTTTCAAGTTTTATTCAGACTTTGTTTAAAAAATGTATAATCCATGGTGATTATTTGATATTTTTTCGTTGTAAAAACATTCTAAGACTTAAAAAATAATTACCCAAGTATATCCCGATTTTATTATAGTCTTTCAATTGCGTACGTAATTTGATTCATAATTATTACAAATTTATTTTTTTTAAATGTTTTCCATAATAAATTTGAATAATTAAATAAATTATGCGGTCCAATTGACGTTTAAAAAGTATCAATGGAATTTTCTATATTTACTAGAACATGTCACTGAATATTCTAAATATATATATAATATATATATAATATACATTTATTATATATAATATATATATAACATATATCTATATATATATATATAATATATATGTGTGTGTGTGTGTGTGTGTTGTGTATGTATGTGTATGTATGTGTAAAATATATATATATATATATATATATATATATATATATATATATATATATATATATATATATATCGGAGGTAAAATAATAAAGCGAGAGGGGGGAACACCCAACATTCATTACTCTAACATCCATCACGTCTGTCGTCAACTGTTCCATCTACGTGTATAGAATTTTATATCTATATGAATATATACGATACACTGCGTCAGTAATGACTGACTTCTCATACCTACAGATATGTCCTTTTGCATTTATACAAATATATAATATTATCTTATATATATATTATGTATGTTAGTTGTATGTATGTACGTATGTAATGTTAATGTATATTACTTGTATAAATGCAAAGGGACATATGTGTAGATATGAGAAGTCATTACTTACGCAGTGTATCGTATATATTCATATAGATATAAAATTCTATACACCGTAGATGGAACAGTTGACGACAGACGTGATGGATGTTAGAGTAATGAATGTTGGGTGTTCCCCTCTCGCTTTATTATTTTACCTCCGATATATTGCAGCCCCGTCTTCCAGAATGGACGCACTCTCCCCTCCTTACCTTTGTGTTAGGGAAATAGATTGCATTTCGCTCCAAATTCTCCCTCTGAGGTGCTTCGTTCCCCCGGGAGTCTAGTCATAATGGTGGTCATATAATTATGAGGGCAGTGATTAACTGTTTTGTTGGCGCGGAAGAACCCTTATAGTGTTGTTTACGTGGACGCAATTTGCGGTGTTTATAGCTTCATCTGAACAGTCACCAATTTTAGGCGAGAGGTGAGTGACGAAGAACTGTCAAGAATTTCATATTGATAGGGTCCCGGATGACGCTCTTCGGACCCCGCTAGTTACACATTTTTTGAAGCGACATAGTTGAATTTGAGCAGTGTTATTTGTAACTGAATTGAATAAACGAGTAAGAATTGAAAGAATGAAATATAATAATCTCATCTTTATTCAGTATTTAACGTAATTTGTAAAGTACCTTTGACATCTGCTTTGATTATTAAAGAACTCGCTAATGTGCTGTTACAGTGAATTGCGTCACATTAGTAGAGAATGGTAAGCTGAATTCTAAGAGGAATCGGGTGTTGTCACTGATGAGGATATTATTTACTTCACTTTTTAAATAGTAAAGAAGAGAAAAGACACTTAACAGAAGTATGAGAGAGTTATAATCTTATTTTTCATAATATTTCGTAAAAATTTCGTTATGTCTAGTGATGAAAGTGATAGGTACGTTCAGGTCTCAGACTAGGAATGGTCAGCTTACGATTCCCCAATCTGATGGGAATGGAAATGAAATGGTTGCGTTCACAAAAATTTTACCATGCTTTTTCTGTCCAAGATGTGAATTATGCAACTGTTTGTTAGTCAACTCTCGTGGGTTGGAGCGAGGGTAGGGTAGTTTATTGAGAACGTCTGATACTAATGCTTATAACTTTATTGTAAGTTGTGTTAGTCTTTTCTCCGTACAAGCTGAACCGTTCAAAAGATCGAAAACATTGGACTTGGTTGTAAATAGGTATGTGATATCATCATGCAGTTGCAAACCGGAAGGCCTCGATTAGGTAATGTTCACCCACTCAGAAATGAAACCAGTCAAGATTCCCTCGAATTTCTTTAAATAGTGGTTTCTTCCGATTCTCACAGTCCCTGTTATTTAATCTAGTTATAGTCCAAGAATTTCTCCTGAATGAGATTAGCAATGGTCGTCCCACTTTTACAAAGAGCTTTGCTTCACGCGAGCAGTGTCTGGTAGTATTCTTTAACGCTCCTCAGGTGGCAGAGGTGCTCGCGTCTCCGATATTGCCGACGCGATGGCACTCTTAAAATAAAAGTGAATTTCCCCTGGATGGTGTCGCGCGCAAGAGATTTCCCTTTTGTTTTCAGACAATCCACGGTAACTTAGTAGTAGTAGTGTCCGAGGTCCTGATATTGTCTTGGTATTTATGTTGTAAAATTTGAGTGCCCTTGGCTAGGTTACGGCTTTATGTATATTTCCGTTAACATAGGGCCGAAACATATCTCTATGTAAGTGTTCGGTTCAGTTTTCTTTAGGTACTTGTTTGCTCGGAACTGGGATGTTTGTATCTTGCACAGTTTTCCTGCTAATGTTTTTATTCTTTGCAGTGCTTAAGTTGTAATTTTCTTCCTTTTTTTTTTTTCTTTTTATCCTGAGGGCTCTCACTTAGGTTTTATAAGCTGAAGAGAGTTTATAATCCTTGCATTATCACAGAGTTACAGCGTCTGCCTGGCTTTTTATGTGAATTGTCACGCTCAAGAGCCAGCTGTCATCCCCTGGTGGTTGCGATGATTATAATTATCATGTAGACTGCTCGATTGCCTGGAGCATAATTATGCGTCATTATTATTTAACATACGGTCTTCGTTATCTTGCTTGTCATTAACGTTCTGTTGTCGTTTTATGCTTTTTTCCCTTAATTAAAATATTCCTGCAGCCACAAGAGCATGCACATATATGTTGTTGATGTATTCTGCGACTGCCCTTCGGTATTGTGCCATTTGTGACTCTCTCTCTCTCTCTCTCTCTCTCTCTCTCTCTCTCTCTCTCTCTCTCTCTCAGAAATATATATATATATTATATATATATATATATATATATTATAATATATATATATATATATTAGTGCATGTGTGTGTGAGACCTTGAACGCTTTAGGCACTTACCGTTTAACTCGAGCGCACCCTCTTAATCTAGCACCGAGTAGTGTGTCATGCTCTTTCGGTGGTTGACAATGGTGGGTTGCAGCCAATGTAGACAAGGACAGGGACTAACAACATCATCCGATTTTGGGGTCACTCCCTTCGAGATGAAAAGGTGAATTATGAAATTTATGTATCCATGTACATACACACACGCACACACATATGTAAGGTGATTGGCAGCGTCTAAACCCAAAAAGTCAGAGGTTAATCTGACATTTAATCTGGTGCATCCCTGGCGGCGGAAAGAAGTCCCCAGCAATGTGATGTTCTTTGCGAAAATCGTCAGAGGTAGGAAGTCATCCTAATCCGATTAAGCCGACGTCAATCGCATTACGGAAGCCGGGTATTAAATGTAGGGAACGGGGTTTCAAGGGGTGAAGGGGAACGGCCAGAAAGTATCCTAATATTTCAGTAGTATTGATTTTTTTTCCCGCTGGCTTTTGGCCGAGGTTTATTCGGTCGCTTTTCAAAGCATTTGGCTTCTTTTCATTTGACTTCTTTTCGACTAGCGTTGTGAGTCCCTGTATTTTTTTTTTTTTTATATATAATATATATATCGTCAACTATATTAAATACATATTTACGCATGTTAGTATTAAATTTATTATGTCCTTGGTCGATTGCGCTGTCTTCTTCCAGCTGACCATTTTTCCAAGGCAAAAGTATGTACGGTATGTTTGTGTATAAAGCATGCCTTATATCATTGTTGTCAGCACTTCATACACTATTCCACCAGCAAGGGTATGTCGCTTTTGTATGATACTATTGAATGCTAGGAAATATGTGTTTTTGTCTGTTTGATTGATTAACTTTCTGACCTTTTGTTAAAGATCAGAGTTCATATTGGTTCCTTGAAAGGTTGTTTCCCTGTTTTTTCCAAACGGCACAATGGTGATTAAGTGTTGTGGACTCTGCACCTTCCTCAGGAAGAAAGAAAACTTTATTTGAGCCTATTAGTGTGTACTCCACGACACCCTCAGTTGCCAAGGCACTTTTTACGCAGTTTTCTAAGTAGTGCAGTATTTAAAAAAAGATCAGTTGTAAGTAGAAATCCAACTGGAGACCCGCATACTTCGCCTTATTATCTTGTCTGACTGGTAGTTTCAGGAAAGTTTCTTCTTGTGTTGCGTATACAGGGTCACAGTGTACAGGGTGTAAGGGATGTGTCATAAGTCCTTTTTCAGTTGCGCAATTTATTTTGGTAACCTGCTTAATGCTTTGCAATTTGTCTTCATAATATCAATGTGGCGGCTCCTCCTTTTTACCGGTTTCCGTCACTCTGGTTTGTCTGGTGTATGAAATAATGACACGTTTTTAGTATTCTTTGACCATATTCAGCTTTTTCATGATGAAACACATTTTATATATGTGTGTGTGTGTGTGCGCGCGCTCGCTCGCGCTTGCATACTATGCAAGTTTAATTCCCAGATAAATAATTCTGTGAATGGTAAACCACCAAAGAAAACAAAGATAACTACAGTGAAAAAAAAAGAAGTCAATTAGCGTCGAAACTCGCACGTGTATGTTCATAGATGACTTCATGAGGAAGACATACACAGATTCCCTTAGATTTAAGCAGTTTTGGGTATTTTAGTCATATTACGATCGCCATGGCCATGAAGTTTTTTATTTGGAAATGTTTCTTTCATATTCATTGCATTGGTATTGGCATAACCCCAAGGATATTGTTACCATAGTTGTTTTATGTATAATTCAAGATTTTGCAGGTTTGTCGTTTAATTCAAGAATGGTGTAAATATGTTTATGGCTTGTGGAATATGTTGTTTCATACGATGTGCGGTTAAAAGGACCCTAATATGAAAGGACAATTGAAAAGGGGAAAATATGTTTGTTTGCACGCAACGATTAGTGTTGTTGCTATTGTTTTTGGTGATGGGTGATCCACAAAAAATAAAACATTGTTGTATAGGATGCGTAAACAGTCACTCTAGAAATATATATATATATATATATATATATATATATATATATATATATATATATATATATATATATATATATATAGAGAGAGAGAGAGAGAGAGAGAGAGAGAGAGAGAGAGAGAGAGAGAGAGAGGTTACAAGGAGTTACAAGGATTAGGATGTCTCAAAGACTTGTTAGTCAATCACTTATCTCTAATGGTTTTGTCTAGCATTCTTTTAAACTCTTATACACTGTTGTTGTTGACAACTTCTGGCGGTAGTTTATTCCATGCGTCACATATCTTGTATGTAAAGGAGTTCCCACAATGGGATGTGTTGTATCTCTTCAGTTCTAGTTTCCATCCATTATTTCGTGTCTGGTTTTCGTTTAACGTAAATAGGTTTTTTGTCCTTTTTATTGCAGGGTAGTTGTGATGAAAAGGAAAGTGAAGTGGGAGAGATGGTTTGTGGATGCAAGGAGTCACATCCAACCTCTCCCGTTGAGCATGCGACACTGTCTGTCTCCGTGGACCAAGCTCGAATGATTGTCTTGGCGTGGGGGAGTCTGTTGTGCTAAGCATATAGACCCGGCTGGAAGAAAGGAGTTGATAATCCTTATTGATCGGAACACTCCTAAATAATTAAATGCTGCTACTCTGACTTCGCTGTACTTTGCCCATTTACTGTCCTTGCGATGATTAACCTATTACTCTTTTCTCGCTATTTGTTCCCTTTGTACTACTAGTGCTAATTCTGTTCAGTTACTGGCAGTAGTAAGAGTCGGGGGTGTATTAAATTACAGGAAGCCATTTCATGCTAAGAAGTCTGAGCTTTGGCGAGAGCTAACGCCATTGGACTGTACCTGGTCGTGCTTTTAGATCCGAACGCAGACTTGCTCATTGGGATGATACAACGTGCTTGTTCACGTGCCCACAGACTGGCACAAGCACTTGTAAGTTCTCTCGGGTGTACCGCAGAAATCGGTCTTTCTGCTTACACTTGTTGCTGTGCAAACTGATGAACTAAGAAGCGGAATGCTATCATGAGTATAGAATGCTTTAAAATTCCTTTAAAGGTACCATATAATTATCTTTAAACAGATGGAGTCTCAAAAGATATTTATGGAAATGAAATTAGAAAAGGACAGAATAAGAAGAAAATAATAAACAAAAGAGTGGTAGGGTTAACTGCGTAAAGAACTGAATGATAAACTAAATTGAGGGTTGAATTTAACTGTCTTTAGCCGAAGTTGAAATCAAGTAAGTCAGTGAATTGATACCTTGGCAGCGAAATAATGAGTAGAAATTCTGAATAAATTGTTAGCCTCTATTTTGAGTACTTTTAGCCACCTGAAAATTGAGCGTTTTAGGGAAAGATTAACTTTGATATAAGATTCAGTAGGTAGAGGTAGGTAAGAAAATTGTAAAATATTCTTGAAAGCAAGCTGTAAAGGAAATAAGGGTTAAATTACAAGACCTTAAGAAATTAGGAGTGCATCAAATTTGGTAAAGGATAGGAAGTAAGGGTTATTTAGAAAGGCTTTGTTAGCTGCAGAAATTGGAAGCGACAGTTCAGAAAGCAAGACCAAAAGCCTGGATGAATGAATTAGTTATCTTATTTTGGGTAAAAGGACAACGGAGATTTTCAAGTATAATGGAGTGAAAGGATTCTTAGCTGAGAAAAATGGAAAAAGTTAATTACCATGAAATTAAGTATGTTTTAGTTTAATCAGACCACTGAGCTAATTAACAGCTCTCTTAGGGCTGTCCCGAAGGATTAGATATTTTTTACGTGGCTAGGAACCAATTGGTTACTTACCAACGGGACCTACATCTTATTATGGGATCCGAACTACATTATCTCGAGAAATGAATTTCTAATCACCAGAAATATATTCCTATGGTTCCACGTTGGCAGAGCGGGGAATCGAACTTCGGACTACTGAATCGGTAGGCGAGCACGTAACCCACTCGTCCCATAACATCCTAAATCTATAGACACCGGCTATTAGTTTCACTACACTCAACTGCAATTGGGAACACAAAACAGAAGAGACATTGACCTTTTGCAGTAATCTTTCCCGGCCTCTTGGAGAAGAGGATGCTTTGATTTTACCTTGAACGCTCGACCCACACGTCCGTTGTTTCCACACCAATGCAGAGGCAGATTAAAAATGATTATTTTCTAGATATTTACATCACCAGTAACTCTAGTTTTCAGTAAGCTGTGTAAAACGTATGTCTTTTTGCATCGATTTTTTATTTTGTCAAAAATGAAATAACACAGTTGATTTTTTTCTTTTTAGGGATCTTTGGATTTACTCAAAGGGGAAACAACACTTCAATTGCATTTATTTATAATTAAGAAAAACGGTAAGACATTTATAATTAGATCTGGGAGATTGAAACAGTTTCTAACCATTGTAAAAAAAAAAAAAAAAATCTCTTATTTTAATGTGATAGGGACTCTGTAAGCTGCTTTGACCATCCCAAATGGGATACGTTTGTGGTTTGTATGTGACAGAAGCAGCTTATTAAATGCCCATCCTTGATCTGAGATACGCCATCAAAGATTGGCAATGTTTATCCCAGTTTTTTTTTTTTTTTTTTTTTTTTTTTACTGTATTGAGATCCAAGGATTATTTGAAACTTATAATAGTAATTACACATTGGCGTCCTCCATAGAAATGGTCGTTTTATTTAGTCTGGTCTTCAGATAACATTCTCCGTTGAATGATAATTTTCGCATCGCTCCTAAATTGTGCTAAACCAGCCTCAACCCTCACGGTAGGGAGCCAGAGTATCGGTTACTAGAGCCAGGGTGGGTGTAAGAAGGTGGTTGCATCTGAAGTGAAGGAAATTGACTAGTCGGCATCTCTTACCTGCCTAAGCCACTCCCCCTTTACACCAGGGCTGTGCATTGACGGCAGTCTTGGAGTAATTGCAATTTTATTGAAATGTAATTAATTACACATTTTTAGGGTAACTGTAATTCTTTATTTCTATTTGATTGTAATTGTAGTTGTAGGAATAATTTGATAATAGGTCAGGTAATTATAATTATACTTGCAACTGACAGAGAGCAATAGTAATTACTCCTAGCCTGATAAAAGGAAATTCGTCTGCTAAATGGATGAAGACGTCATGCTACGGACATGACCATCACGTGCGGAAATATTTCCTGGAAAGCAATGAAAATTTACATATTTCCTTATGATTTTATGATTTATGTGGCACGAAGCGATAGCACAAGACACCATACTTTAGCTATGTTAAAATGTCAAAATAGTTAAAAAGACAGCTTTTGACAACTGATAGTTCGCGAGCATGGTGTAAATGGGGCGGAGCTTAGTGACGTCACCATAGTTGCTAATCAGGACAAAGAAGAAATTTTCAATTACGACTTTTTTTTTTCGTTGACAGTATCAGTATTAGGGTTGCAACAAAAAATCTACGCTTTCTTTTAGGCTTGCGAAGCTATTTTTAGTAGTATAGCCAAACTTAAAAAAAAAAAAAATCATAATCATATCTTGGTTTGTGTTACCACATCGGTCAGTGGGGATGACGTTACCTCTTTCTCTAGATACCTTGGCTAGAGCCAGGTCCATATAAGAACGGAGAAAAAAAAAGTGCGTTAAAGGTCCCTAGATGCGATTTGGTGGAAGTGTAAGTAGGTACAAAACGTGGGAAAGGTTGAAAACAGGTGTTCATTGATTGAGTGTCGCCAGCATTAAGTAGGGTTTGGGATGAAATTCAGAACCCGAAATGAAATATTAAAATTTATAGATTAAAAAGAGGAGTCTGATGAGAAGTAGGTGGATTAGGTACCGTTGTGAAAGCCGGCAAAGTAGATCATTTGGGTAAGCGGAGTGTTATTCGTGAAATAAGAGCTTTGGTACAAATATCGTTAATACGCGTTAGATAGGTTAAGTAACAGATGTATCTTTCAAACCGGAGGACTTTCATCTTTTCGAAAATATGTTATTTCTTTCGTGTTGAAATTATAAAGATAAATATAAAATATATATATAAAAATAGTATATAAATATATATAGATATATATATATATATATATATAAATATTATACGTAAATTGAAAATTATATATATATTATTATTATATATATATATATATATATATATATATATTCACGAGAAATATTCCAAAAACATTTTCTAGGAGCTAAACGTCAACTTTTTGAAATATATATATGTGCTGTCCTACGTATCCATCGTGTAGCAAATACATTTCTGCTACAACTTGGCAAAATTCTGCATTCATGCGTGAGTGCGTAGTCAGCTGTATTTTTCATTCCTGTTTGGATTACTTTTCCTTGCAGTTTTTCCATTGTTATTAATGACAGCCCAATAGTTTAAATTGTGCTTGCAGTGAGTACGTAGCCTCTTAAAAAATAAAGAAATAAATAAAAAAAGAGGCTAGACGTGCACATCTCTCTCTCTCTCTCTCTCTCTCTCTCTCTCTCTCTCATTATGTATATAAAGATACATGTGTGTGGGTGTATATATGTGTGTGTGTGTATATATATATGTGTGTGTATATATATATATATGTGTGTGTGTGTGTGTGTTTTTATATGTATATATATATATATATATATATATATTTATATATATGTGTATAACTGAATCACTAAAGTTAGGAACGTGATAAATCCATAAATAAAGATAAATGCCACGAAGGAAAAATAAACGAAGGAGGTCTGCAAGATCTTTCGACTTTAAAAGTCCTTTACTGAGCAGATACTGACATAAATACGAGAAAAGACAATACAAGAAGATTCGTATAACTGACAGATAGGGAATTATAAAGAGATTAGTACCTAGAATCCGACACACCTGGAAGATAAGAAACCTTCCCAAACAAGCATAAACAATGGGTGCAATTAAAGGTTTAAGACAATCATCTCAGATACAATTTCCAGACAATTAAAGGATTATAGGTGACAGCTATACAGAACTTGATAAACAAAACCATATTCACAATACATGACAGACATACATTACAACAAAAATTGAATAACTCTAAGGCAACTGATTTTTTATTTAAAGTCAAGTAATTAATAGTATTTGAGGTCATTCTTAAACATGTTACAGATACAAGGGTCTAAATGAAAAAGGCCACGACTAACATTGAAATTACAATGAAAAGTAAGTTGTATTAAAGCAGATTCTAAAAGATTTCGTGATAAGACATCTCTTGACCTTGCAATTACTGAACTATCAATCCAATTTATTCGGTGGTTGTTTTCACTTAAATGAATGAATAATGCATTAGATTTTTGCCCAGTTTTTACAGAATATTTATGCTGGCTTAGCCTTACTTCTAAGCCTTTGCTGGACTGTCCGAGATAAAATGAGGGACAATCCATACATGGAATTTTATATATTATGTTGTTGCTGTCTCTGGGGCCATTTTTATTAACATTCTTTTTAGTGTGTTATTATAGGAAAAAACAAAGTTGACATTAAAAACTTTTAACAATGGTTTAATGGTTTCAAATCCGTTAAAATAAGGCAAACTGAGAATGTTCTTAGAATTTTCTTTCTGTGTGTTATTTACAGTATAAAACTTTTTGTGGGCTTTATTATAACAAATGTCTAATATATGTGAAGGATAGCATAAATCTTTCCCTATTTTTCTTATGTATTCAATTTCTTGATCCAAATATTGTTGACTGACAATTCGCAATGCTCGTAAAAACATAGAGCAAAAAATTGATATTTTTATATTAAGATGGTGGCCTGAGAAGAAATGAACATAAGTTAAGTTGTTAGTCGGTTTCCTATAAATTCTGAATTTACATTGAAATGGTTCTCTATGTATCAAAACGTCTAAGAAAGGGAGGCAATTGTCTTTTTCTAATTCTAGAGTAAACTTAATTGATGGTAACTGGTTATTTAATTTAGAGAGTAAATCATTTACATCAATACCGACAGGAAGAACAGCTAAACAATCATCAACGTAACGATACCACTTTACAGGAATATGAATGATATTAGGTAAGTAGCGTTTTTCAAAAAATTCCATATGCTTGTTTGGGAAGGTTTCTTATCTTCCAGGTGTGTCGGATTCTAGGTACTAATCTCTTTATAATCCCTATCTGTCAGTTATACGAATCTTCTTGTATTGTCTTTTCTCGTATTTATGTCAGTATCTGCTCAGTAAAGGACTTTTAAAGTCGAAAGATCTTGCAGACCTCCTTCGTTTATTTTTCCTTCTTGGCATTTATCTTTATCTTTATATATATATATATATATATATATATATATATATATATATATATATATATATATATATATATATATATATAAATCTTGACTACATGATCGAGTGACCGAAAATCAACCTTTTAAAAGAAAATGTTGAAAGTGTGTCACTTTAAACATCAGAATCCTACAGTCCTTGTGTGGGTTGAGAACGCCAATTTCGAATTGCCTTTGTCAGCCAACTCCCAATGATTTAAGAGGTTCAGAAGACAATGAACTTGGCCCGAGTGGTGGCTGATAACTTAGATATTAATATAGGGATGAAGTAAGAGCTTTGAGGAGAATGAAAAAGGTGAAAAGTGCAAATGATAACACCAAGTGGAGCTCCGCCTTAGGGGATGAGAGAGAGAGAGAGAGAGAGAGAGAGAGAGAGAGAGAGAGAGAGAGAAGAGTTGAAATAAAGAAGGAAGAGAACTAGATTATGTGTATTGTAGTGGAGAGGGTAAGATGCCCTCTACTTGTTCAAGGATTGAATGCGAATAGTTATGTAGTCTCTTCCAGGGAAGATTTAAGGTCAGAGTTTTACCTATTCTTGGGTACCTGTGGATGATGTATATGTTTGTGTGTGTGCATGTGTGTAATAAGAATAGGGGTATTTTTGTAAGAAAGAGGCGCCGCTCTCTCTCTCTCTCTCTCTCTCTCTCTCTCTCTCTATATATATATATATATATATATATATATTATATATATATATATATGTGTGTGTGGTGTGTGTGTGTGTTTGTGTGTGTGTGTCTATTATATACATTGTACACACACACACCCTGATCTTTAAATACGTAATTTTTTCTTTATTTCAACATTTGGTTAAAAATGTATTGAGCTTCCGAAATTCCAGTAGGTAGTCCGTGTTAGCTTGTTTAAAGGTGGTATATCATCCACTTGGTACGAAACCTTTCTCTGAGGCAGAGAGAGATAGAGAGAGAGAGAGATGCACTGCATTTTCTCCCTTCTCTTCCCTCGCCACTTCTGCAGTCACACTTATTGCTTTTCGCAATTCTCTCTGTTTGTTCGTGCCTTGGAGTTTGGAATTATTTAAGATTGGTAAACGGAACGTTTTGTTTCGAAACATGGCTACATGTTGGAGTTGGGCGTTTCTTTCGACTCTCGAGCTGTATTGCCTGCGAATATGGCTGAATTCGTTTCGTTTGCTTTGTCCCCATGTGCAGTTTACATAGCAACGATTGATTTTTTATCTTCTGTAACTGCTCCCTACTGCATGATTCTCGATATATATTCACTGAATAAGTATTCGCCATGAACGGCTTTAGTAACCTTTTTTTCGTTTTTTATTCAAAAGTTGTTTTATACCAACGTCTCCTAGTGATTTATACGTAATTAAACTTGTCCTTGAGTTAAGGAACCGCTCTTTTACATGAGACACTGAACTACCAGACTGTTCAAGGTTATGTGAGATATTCACATGCAATTGAATGGCTTCTGTCATATATTTTGACAAATCTTGTTCTTCTTTTATGCAAAGAACTTTCTATAGTGAAGATGGTATTTTCAAAACGTACATATTCATAGAATACTTTTTATTGTGTGTGCAGTTTGTTAATGAGGTATTAAGGAATGAAGAGATGGCTGTAAAGTTCGTAATTAAAGGGATCATCTCGTGCTTTTACTGCAGCAGTTCTTGTTATAGCCACTCTGCATTATGTGTGAAGTGATGTCATTATGGTAATGCTCTCTCTCTCTCTCTCTCTCTCTCTCTCTCTCTCTCTCTCTCTCTCTCTCTCTCTCTCTCTCTCTCTCTTACTGACTGACTGACTGACTGAACTGACTGACTGACTTGACACACACATCTAAAGAAAGATATGTTTCACCCACACTTTATGTCTTCATCGGGACATCAACTTGTGGAGAGAGAGAGCACGCACGCACGCACAAAGAAGGACGTATTCTGTTTTACCAGCGCATTGTTCATGTCTTCAATAGAAAATCAACAGTGGCACCTCTCTCTCTCTCTCTCTCTGATGGGAATACTAGAAGACCAAAAATTTCTTTATGGGCTACTTACATATCCTGAAGTCCTTCCTGAACTCGTGGTTCCTGATCTTCTCCAGTTGAAATGGTAAAATTGACGGTGTTGTTTCTGAACAGGACATCGAATTTCATTGGCCTTGTTGGGCTGGCTGACTCCTCGTAGACCATTTTTCGTGACAACACATATTTACTTAATCATAATTTGTCTTTCCTACTTTTTTCAATGGCTTTTTAATCATAATTTGTCTTTCCTACTTTTTTCAATGGCTTTTTTCTTCTTCTAAGACGATTGTTGTAACTAAAGCATATACTATATATATATATATATATATATATATATATATATATATATATATATATATATTTACATATATACTATATATACATATATATTATATATATATATATATATATATATATATATATATATATATATATATGTATATATATATATTTACATACTTACGTATATCATATGATGTTCTCTACAGCGTTATTTACTTAGTGGCTATTTCACCCATGTATATTGATCAATAGTCATTGTGTGTGAGTGGATTCATAGGGACCCACGCTCAAAAGGCCTTGAACATGCGAATGAAGCTTTCACGCAATCATATAATGTGAAATAAAATTAGCACATTATATACACTTACAAACATTTATTACAGCCTTTGTTAAACTTACGAACATCAACGTCATTAATACTGTCAGGAAAACCATTCCTTAGTTTGGTAAAAGAAAAGAATGGGCGACTTCTGATCTTGGGAAGTGTGGCAGTGCGTCAATACTGTTTTCTCTTATCATGGATTATTTTTGTTAAAAAGGATTTATGTTCACTGCACAATATTTGGGTGTAAAGAGACCAATCATTTAATCTTGAATTTGACTCGACTTACTGTGCATGTCACATTCCTTGGAATCAGAATTCACACTGAAATTGATTAATTCCTACGCAGAAACTCTCAGAGCATTATATGTAGTTTTTAGTTATTTATTTCTTGCCCATCCTTCATTATATAAGTTATGTCAGAGGTCCAATCCTGTGTGTAGATCACGTGTCACTCGCATACGCAGAATCTGGCAGCTGGAAAGTGATCAGGTTAGATATTGGTTGGCTGCGTTCTTCGAACATGGCATTGTTTTCTGACAGTTCCAATTCCCGGAAAAATGAAAAAAGAATTCCCTCGGTTTTTTTTATTCCGCTATCTCCGTTTTCTAGATTTAAACTTGTTTTGTGCAGGTTCCTCGTGATAGCCAACGCGTATTGATTTTTTTCGGCTCGGTTAGTTCAGAAGATATTGAAGACTTTGTCGTTCTCGTGTTATTGAATTTTAGACATATTGGAATCTAGTCACACTTTTGAACTGTACATATTTCACTTGTGAGACAGATACATAGCATGTTCTCACGCGCATGCGCATGAAAACGATAGATTGTGCTTCGTAGCCCACTGGATAAGATGCACTTCTCGTGCAGACTGAATTAGATTATCGTGCCCATGAGTCATTTTATAGGCCTATCATGTTAAATTTCATTTTTCATCTCCGTTGATTACAACTGTGGCGGCGAAGGGCGGAGCTAGCAACTTCATCCCGCAATACTTTCCGAGCACTGAATTGCTGAGACTTACAGCCACTCCCTTTAAGACGAAATTGCATAAAGTTGATTAATAGAAGAATGTAATTACATATGTATATATACATAAAATATATGGGTTCAAATGTTTTAGACTGAACGCGTTTAAGGCGTTCCAACCGGATTTTTTTTCTTCCAGAATTGTCCTTGTGTGTTTTTGTTGATAGGAAATAGATTGAGACTATGATTATGATCTCAACCTTGAAAACACGCTTAACATGAGTTGTTGGTTAGCGTTGGCTATCTCAAGGAGTTTGGGTATCTGGTGCTTGGTTAGGTTGGTTATGATTTCCAATAAGGCATAGTATTTTGAATAATTTAGGTTTACAGAATAACGTAATGAGTTTATGTGAATCGCCCACTGACCGTTGATCAACACACCTTCAAAGATGTTTGCTCAAAATAATAAGTATTCTCTCCCTAGAAGGTTCCGCAGAGCATTTTATCATTCTAAATCTGGATAATATTATCACTAAGTCATACAAAGACAAGATCGTTATTCTTGATTACGACCTGTAGTAGCGAACTCCAGGACCTTAAGAATGATGAGACCACATATGAGAAGCTGCCGAAAGATCTCGTTATTACTAATGCGCCTGAATTCCACAACCAAGTGAGAAAAGTAAGCACCAACAAAAATAAATAGATACTGAATTCTTAGAAACCTACCCATATTTACCGTATTTTTATAGACCCCAAAACACACTAGGCCGGTGTTCCCTGACGTCTACTCATTTCCAAGATAGGTTCCTTTCATGTTATTTCTATCAAAATGGGGAACGGCTTTGCTGTCATCCTTTCTAGGTATTTCATGATCGCACACGTAAAAAATGCAGAGGAATTTACACAGAAATTCAGATCAGATAGTCCTGTAAGTAATGTACAGCTCCTCGGTCTGGACGTGGTATCATGGTTCACAAATGTCCTGGTTCACTATGTCATGAATATCTTTAGGGAAAAATTCACAACTTGGGAAGATCGTCTAGAAATTAAAAAAAACAATTAAGTTAGTATGCGCTCCGTGTAACCCACCGTAGGTTTTAACAACCAGGCACATCTCTGTCTTGTTAGGTTAACAGACACTGTGGATCTTCATAGGCTGCCCTTAATCCAGTCCCCCGTGGTTTAGAAATATCAGTTCCTGCTCGCTAGGCGAGCGTATTAATTACAGCTTTCCAAGGGAACATTCACAAATACACCCAAAGAGGTGTGCGCGCGCTAATTTGCGGTTGGGTTTTTGTAATATACAACCAGACATGCTATGCTCACTATTTACACAGTCTTGGTGTATCAGTGATTGCCGTTTTC
This sequence comes from Macrobrachium nipponense, assembly GCF_015104395.2. Lineage (NCBI taxonomy): Eukaryota > Metazoa > Arthropoda > Malacostraca > Decapoda > Palaemonidae > Macrobrachium > Macrobrachium nipponense. The sequence goes on from NC_061100.1 coordinate 119,264,716, forward strand.
TTTGTGACTTTTTCAATAAATTTTCTCTCTCTCTCTCTCTCTCTCTCTCTCTCTCTCTCTCTCTCTCTCTCTCTCTCTCTCTCTGGAATGTTCAGCCTTGTGCTGGCAACGCTGATGTAATGAAATTTAGTTGTGCTGAGAGAAGTTAGTGTGGAAAGGTTTATGATTTTATGATTGAATTAGAATTTCTTTGAAACTGTTACCTTAAAGTGACTTTCTCGGGCGATGATGAATGCAAATCACTGCTTATGAATGAAGTTCTTGTGATCCCGTCAGATTTGTCCAACTTGAGTAAAATGAAAATGTAAAAGAAGCTAATTTGATTTTAGATTGCTGATTGCAAAGTTACAGAGATTGAGTTAACGCCTTGTGAAGTTGATGTTGAGATTTCTCCGTTGATATGATAATGTCTCCATGTCAAAAGTTTATGACAACCTTCCCTTAATTGAGTAGCAGCAGCAACATGCTCTTAGCTTAAAAAGTATCCATTTGCACCTTTCATCCTAAGAGACAGTTTTTCTTGAGCCACTCTCTTAACCTTTACTTACTTATGTGGTATAATTTTAACCTTTCAGTTATTTCCTTATTCTTTCACATTTCTCAGGTCTGATTTATTCCTTGTAATTGCCTTTAAAACCAGTGCCATTAGTGCAAATACAATTAGTTTTATTCTTGCACTGAGGATGTTTTCTGTATTTCTGCGACTGATAGCCATGAAAAGAGTGCACTTAGAAATTTCAAAATTCCTGACTGCGCTCAATTCTCCCTCTTTTGTTAGGTTCTTCCCCGAATTTGGTTTTTATTCTTTATATTTATATTGACGTTGACGCATGCCTACTTTTGTCAAGCCTTTTCTTAATCGAACAACCTTCCAGTTTGAGTTTGTCTTTGATGAGCAGTAATCAGAGATGCTCTCGGGCAGTTATTTTCTAAGATGAAATTTTATAACCCAATACTTCATCCTTTCTAATGTTGCCCAAAGCATAGAAGTGTTATTCCTCGACTTTGTTCCATCATCACATTCGTAGTGAAACATGACCAAGTGTTATCTCAAATCCCCCTTAGAATTAACAGGATTATCGAATGCCATTCTCTCTCTCTCTCTCTCTCTCTCTCTCTCTCTCTCTCTCTCTCTCTCTCTCTCTCTCACAAACCATTCTTGAATCTTGTGCTGATTGTCTTTACGAGAGGACAGTCCGGCGGCGAGTAAGCACGACTCGGTTCGCTTCCAGGTCAGTTCGCTTCCAGAGCGTGTCAAAAATTCCAAGACCTCGGAAGTACAAAGCAAAAGACAGGTGTGTGTGTGTGTGTGTGTGTGTGTGTGTGTGTGTGTGTGTGGGGCGGTTGGGGGCGGGGGGTGGGGGGTTGTCAGATAAGTCTGGCTGGCAACTTTCCAGACTCGCGTATTTAAATCAAAATGTCTGGATGCTGACTGAACCAATGGTTCTTAAATTAAATTAAAATATTAAAGTGATTATCGAGGTAACAGCCTATGTATTTATAACAGCTAACTTTCCCTCGCAATCTTCTAGCTGTGTAGGAAGTCTGCCAATACGTGCTCTGTGTAGATATTTATGCCACAACAGAACAGACTCGAATCGTTTTTTAATATTTTCCACAGCCTTGCACTCGTAGGTCTTTCGTACATTTTTGTTTGGTTTTGCACTAAACATCCAATTTTTACTTGCATGTCTTCCATGTTTTTTTATGCCGTCAAAATTACATGTGACGCTCGTGGACTTGTGAAGGTAGACATATGGTTGTGTGATCGCTCGCATTTTGCTGCATATTTTAAATAATAAGCTAGCTATTATTTTTGTTATTCTGTAAGCATACCTTGCTCTTTTTAACATCATGACTGTTGTTGTTGTTTGGACTGGTCCGTAATTGAAAGCAATCTCAACCATGACACAAAGCTGAAGGATTCCCACGTAAGTAAGAGAGCAAAGCAACTAGTGGGACGTTACGACATTAGAAACCTTACTAATGGTGGAAATGAATGAAGCCCTCAAGAGGATTTCCTTGGTGTTAAGAGGATAATTTCGTGTACCCTCTTCGTACTTAGAGTACTCTTCATCTATTTTTATTTATCTTTCCAAACACATGAAATGGCTTTGTTTTGCAAGACTAGTTTCCGGGTCTCATATTATGTTCGAGTCCACAACCAGAGTTTCAGAACTATGTGTATTTTTCAAGTAATATGAATAAAGTACTATTCATAAATTTTTCAGCTACAAGGATGAATTATGTTTTTCCTTCATGTGTATTTTTTCATACCCACGAAGATGAGTTCTGTTTTCCTTTGTGTGTTGTATGCGGAGACGGGCTTGACACAAGAAAGACATCATCCCGTATTGATGCTCTTTCCTGTAGGTACTCAAAATGTAATGGCAAGTGGAGTTATGTGTATTGTTTTGCCATGCTCAATTTCACACCAAAGGTGTCAGTGTCGACACTAGCGACCTTTGTCGTTGTAACGTGAGTATATGATGTAAATCAATCAATCAGGTGTGAGGGTGGGCCATATTGATAAATGAATAGCAGTTCTGTTGCAGCATGCACAGCATACAGTAACTAAATATATTATATGGAGTGCTTTGTTGAAAAATCACCTGTAATTTTATTTTTCATATGATAAATAATATTCCTGTATCTTTGTGGTTTCTTTAGAGATTCGTATTTCATTTTACTCGAAGGAACCTTGGCCTCCCAGATGTTTTGACTTTCCTGTCTTTAAACAATTTCAAAGGGAAAAATGAATGAGGTTACTTTCTTTTAATATCACCACATCCCTTTCTCCAAAAGAAAAAACTAATATATATATATATATATATATATATATATATATATATATATATATATATGTGTGTGTGTGTGTGTGTATGTATGTATATATTTTATTTCGACTTGAAATGTGTCGACAGTTTCTCATTCTCGTCAACTTTGCACTTGAAACAATTATGTGTTCTTGTTTGTCAAAATTTCACGTTGAGTATTGTATTCTTTGCATTTATTGTGTTGTAAAATCTCCTCTCTCTCTCTCTCTCTCTCTCGTCGCTTCTCTCTCGCGCGCGCGCGCAAAGCAAAGCAAAGCAAATTTGCCAATTAATAAGTGACCTGTTCAACTAGGTATGGTTGAATTCCATCTTTTTTTTCTTACATCTTTTCGATTATTTAGTAAGCTACATGTTGTGTCACCACCTAAGTGAATTATGTCGTGTCATTGTACGAATCAAATATTTATCTAATTGATGGATTCATCTTACAGTTATTTAGAGGAATTTTGTTACATAATTCTCTCTCACACACTGTGTGTGTATATATATATATATATAATATATATATATATATATATATATCTATATATATATATATATATGTGTGTGTGTGTGTGTGTGTGTGTGTGTGTGTGTGTGTGCGCGCGCGTGTGTATGATGTAGGAAGGGCCGAGAGAGAGAGGCTAGAAAAATATCAACTCGAGATATGCTTTAATTTGGTTAACATGGGAGCAACCCAAACCTTAGGGTCAATAGCTGACCAAAATTTGAGAGAGAGAGAGAAGAGAAAGGAGAGATAGAGAGAGAGAGATGAGAGAGAGAGAGAGAGAGAGAGAGAATAATGTTGATGCTTTATCACTAAACAACAGAATCAACATTGACACATTTTTTTTTAACTTGAAAGCTAGCGAGAAACGCTGCATTTATTTGATAAGTTGGTGTGGGAGATAACCTAGTCTAATGTGTATGTATATACATTATATTCATAATATATATATTATATATATTATATATATATATATATATAGATATATATATATATGTGTGTGAGTGAGTGAGTGAGTTAGTATAAGTGCGTGTGTGAGTTAATGTGTGCGTGTGTATATACGAAGAATTGGCGTAGTTTCTTAATTCATTGTTCGTTATGGAAATATTGCCATATGCAGGTGCCAGATTATTTACTTAGCAATATATAACATTTCCTTTCAAAGGTGCTATACTTGAAATAAATTAATTAGAATTGAGTAGACTTATTCAACGTATTAAAGATAATTATTTGGCAAAGTAAGGAAAATATAACCGATGAGCCCATGAATTCTAATTTTATTCTCAACTCTAGCTTCGTGTCAACATAAGCCTTTTGAAGTTGGCTTTGCTGCCGCTCAAGTCTTGACCCAACGTATCGTACTGCATTGGGAAGTTGTCATTTCGTCTCCTACAGTCGATAAATAAAACATTAAGGCATTAACATTCTTTAATAACGATATTTAATCGAACTAATTTTGTCCTATGATCAATAAAATAATTTGCACGACACATTTAGTGGGCCTTAATTGGACTTGTGAACTGATTTTCACACATGATTAGGCTAGGTCTATTTTCAGCAGTATACTCTCTCGGATACGCAATGTGAATGCATATTTAAAACGACAATATATAATATATATATATATATATATATATAGATATATATATATATATATATATATATATATATATTATATATATATATTAATAATATATATATATATATATATCAATCTGCTTTATTTTATTATTCCCGTTATTCTTGTTTTGTTGACCATGTTCTCCTTTTTTCTTATCCCTTTCATAATTGCTTAACATAATTCACTCAGACCTAGCTATTCAAAGTCTAAGAGCAATAATAAAAAAATCAAACGAATATAATTCAGTCTTCTATTTTTTATCGAATTCCTTGCATATCATCCTGTTTCATCTGGACACGTTGGAAAGCTGTGGGAGTCAAAACTGACGAATACATTAAAGCTTTCTTGGGTTGATCTTTCTGTAGCTATTCATTACTTCTAAAAAGGAATTAATTAAAATTAGTTTCACTTGTATGGCTAGACCTATTACCATAAGCATATTAAGTAGCTGAAAGGATAAGAAATAGGAAAGGTGACGTTCTCGTTCAAATTATTATTTTTTTTTATGAGGGGTTGCTCTTTGACAGCTACAACAATCATACAGGGTGTAACACGAGTATATGCAAATATTTTGGGGAATGAGAGATAAAGTAACTTTGAACAGAAGACATTTTATAAACATGTCTTTTAAGGCGCGGGGAATTTTAAAATAACCGTTATCATTAGCGATGCTCTCACACGATGGAGTTCGTAGCGAGAAGTCGGATCGAGTCACCTGAGATGTGGAAGAGAGCGGTGGCGGTGTATAGGAGTGATGGCGGGATTAGGCCGATGTTAATAAAGCATCTCCCTATAAAATGTATTATTTAGGTTTTGAAGAAAAAAATGCATGCATAATTCACTGGTCACCGATACAAAACAAAACAAAAATAGTAAGCCTAACTGAATCTCCCATCCATCAGTGATAAGTTTGCTTATTCATTAGACACGTATCAAAGATTTCAAGTGTATTTTTAAAAATCTCTTCCTCTCCATCTAAAGTATTCATCAGACCGCAGTTATAGGCGAAGAGGTAGTCATGATTTCCTGGTTCAGTAATATCGTGACGAGGCGCTAGAATTCAAAATTCTCAAATGAATGTTGTTCAGCAACATTTACACTACTGTATTGTCTTGCTCTCTTGTGGTGCATCGAGGTGTTCCACCTCTAAGGCCCGTGTTCTAAACTTTGCTGTTCTCTAAACAATTTGATTCATCTATGTATGATTCTCTCAGGTATATTAAGCTTTTTTTATATCTTTCCAAGAGGAACTTGCACCGAATGCAGTGAAATAATTGTCACTCGCTCACCCAGGGATATTCCTTAGATCGATAAATGAAACATTGACATTAGATTCCCGTGCACATAACGACATCAAAAGCGAGTGATGTCGTGTGGTTCTCACTTTTAGGTTGTAATTTTTTCTTTTTCTTTTTGTTTTTAAATTTGATACCATTTTGTGAGTTTCCAATGCTTTCTGGAAAATTTAACAAATGGAATAGTTCAACTACCTTCAACTTGATATTGAATTGATAATGTAAGGACTCTGTTTATGTGATACTAATAGTGATAGGTGTCTCCTATCTATTTGGTAATGTATATCAGTGGTTGTGATATGACTTTTTTATCACTTCATTTCGTTCACGTCAATTTTGCTATATGGAAAATAGTTTTACACTATAACATAACATGATGTTCTAAAGATATTAGTGACTGTTTTTAACGTCATTGCATAAGATTTCTTCCATCTTTGAGAAGAAAAATAGATAAATAAGGCATGAATCGTGCGTCAGGCAGGGGAACGAAAAATTATGACACTCTGCCACCAGTTTTTTTAGCGTGTGTACATATACAGATATCGTGTATTAATGGAATGGAAATAATGTCATTTCGCCATTCCTGAGGACAAAATCGATCTATTAGTTTACAATAGCAATTTACTCTCACATGCAGTATTTGTTGTGATAAAACTTATTCGAATTACTGTGACCAAACAAGCGCCTCGCTGAGAATCCTTTGCACCTGATCCCTCAACCGAAATCAAAGATGAAATCCTAATGAGAGCTCGGAGATCTCTTCATAGAAAAATCAGCCCTGCCCCCGGCGACTTCTTTTTTCCTGAGGAGTTCTGTCGATTACAATTTTAGAGCGGATGAAGAGACTGCAATGAGGCAACTTTGCAAATTAATGTATTGGAAAGCAACTCTCTCTCTCTCTCTCTCTCTCTCTCTCTCTCTCTCTCTCTCTCTCTCTCTCGTTAATTTTTATCCCCCTTCAAAGCTGTTGGAGGGTTATAGAAAGACCTACTATGACTGTCCTGTCTCACTGTCGGTCCAAGTCCATCACATTTTTGTGCGCGTAGTAACATTTGAAAAAAAAGTGTTGGAATTTTTTTTCCATCAGTGATGCCACCGACCTTTGTGCTACTACAAATTCGTATTTTCTAAATATACCCCAGCATATTCAGAAAATTTTGATAAAAATTATTTAACATTCCGTTTACATTGTAACTTCCATATTTTGTTGCTTTCAATGTTGCCTATTTATCACTGTTTATTTCAAGTATTTCTCAAGAGTGACACGCAAATACATTCAAGAGATTTAGCACCGGTATCTGTGACTAACGGCTATGTTCATTAGACTCGTTGGAATTTAAAGATATTAGTCAAAGATAAGTAATACTCCTCTGGCGATGAGATGTAACACGCCATCTGCTCACAACATGTGGCCCTGAGTTTTTTATATGTACGAGAATTTCCTGTGCATTCTTTTTCTCATAAGTATACGTTTATTTAAGAGCGCATACAGCTTTTGCGCTTGTATATTGTTTAATCAAATATGTATATGCTAAATTTGTGCTTACGCACGAAAATGGAAGACACTTTTTTTTCATTGATGATTACTATAAGATAGGTTCATGTTGATGAGGGATGAATGTTTTATGACATATGGGCACAGTTGGTAGTCAATCACAGCTAGTTACGTTTAGTGGTAATTGGCCAGATCTTACTCGTGTAGTAATTTTCTAGGCGACAAAAAGAAAAAGAATCATTAAGAGCAAATAAGTCGGTACATTTTGTTTGAGCTGAAAAAACAATGTTTATTTGGATTCATCCAAATATATGATCAGATTATGATGAGAGTGAAAAACATTCCCCATTAAGATGGTTTTTGTTGTCAGTTGTTAGCAAGAATTGCTACTATAGACCGTGCCTTGCGAACAAACAACTCATGAACTTAGATAATGATGCACAGGTTATGTGTATCTTCAATTATATTTTTTAATGATGGATTTGGAGTATTTGGTTCTGGTTATAGCATATTCTCATCATCATGTCTCCTGTTAAGAAATTATTTTCGCGGTTATTTTTACTCATTTTTATGCCACCTTTTTTTCACACATTGCCAGTCTTTGTTTTCTTTTATTTCTATGTTTGATTTTTTTTCTTTTCATTCTGCTTACCTTTGTTTATGTGAGGGGAGCCATCATTTTGTTGCCGTGCTTTTGCAGATAAAGCGTGATCTTATAGGGATATTGTATAAAATGGTCTTGTTTGTATTCTTTTTCGTTTGTAGTAGAATTGAGTAGTATTACCATGTTCATAACACAAGATGGTGCAAATGCTTTGGACCTATAAAATGTGCTTTTTAGTATTGTGTGTTTCAGAGAGAGAGAGAGAGAGAGAGAGAGAGAGAGAGAGAGAGAGAGACTTCTGTAAAAAAAATATTCATGTTTTGACATTTTTCTTTGGTAGAGAATCAGAATCTTGAGCCGAGAGAGAGAGAGAGAGTGAGTCTTGCTTATGCATTTCCAATGAGAGAGAGAGAGAGAGAGAGAGAGAGAGAGAGAGAGTTCCGTAAAAAAGATATTCATATTTTGATATTTTTAACTTAGGCGGAGAAACAGAATCTTGAGCCGAGAGAGCGAGAAAGAGAGTCTTACTTATGCATATCAAATGAGAGAGTGAGACTATACGTCACAGGCGGTGTGAAGGCGATAAGCTTTAATCAAGATAAGGAGTAACTTATTGAAGAAGGTAAACGAAAAGGAAGTGCCGTCCACAGCTGATAACGGAATATTGACCGGGAGTATTTAAAGGATATCGGCCATTATGTGGAGTTTAGGGGTAATTGGGAGGGGGGGTGGGGTATTAGGTGAGTGGGGTTGGAAAATCGGGCGACGGATGCTCGAGGGCGTGGCTTATGGTGTGTGAAATTCTGACGACGGAGAAGAGATTGGTAGCAAGACGTGTCCAAGGGAGTCAGAGGGCATATGTAAGTGGGGGGAAAGTTGGGGGAGGGCGGAATAAAGAGAAAATAATCCAAAGCAACGTCACTGGCTATAGGAAAGGGTTTTTTATTTATAATAGGCAGATTCAAAAGGGATACACATTTATATCCCTTGTAATCTCTCTCTCTCTCTCTCTCTCTCTCTCTCTCTCTCTTCCTCGCGTGTGTGGGTTGGAGCAGCAAAACCGTTTCGCCTGCATACACATCAGTCGATCTGCTTTAGTTATTGCGTTGTGTGTTGCTTGGGATGCAGCGTCCATACGAATAGCTTGCACCGATGGCGTCGACTTGTGCTTTTGTGCAACTCAACATGAGTGCCACCAACAACTGGCTCTCCAAGGGTAAGTCGGCCTTTATTCCTTTTGTGAGGGACTTGACGGCAACCCCTATTTTTTGCGTCGCTACTTGGTCATTTGTCGGGATGAGAAATGGCACCGCAATTGATTTTTGAGTAATTGGGTGAACTGTGTGGTTTCTGTAAAACTGGAGCGACCTGAGCAGGACCTGGTGCTTAAAGCGGATGATCCGAGTCGTGTTTTGGCCAAGGAACAACATACAGGAGGTCGTCTGTTTCACTTCTTTTATTTTTTTTATTTATTTGTTTGTTTATTTTGGGGATGCCCATCATATCCGAAAACCATTATCGTAATGACAAATATTTACAAGTATTAGATATTGTGTGTGTTGCTGTACATCTTTGTTGCTAGACATCTTACTCGGCAGCTGTTCAAGAAGTTGTTTTAAACAATGCTTTTTAATATTTAATATTATAAGGCGTCTAGAAACTCCGATTTCGTCTATATATATAATATATATATATATATATATATATAGAATATATATATGATAGATATATAATATATAATATATATATATATATACATACACGAAATTGGAGTTTCTTGACACAACATAATATTAAAAAGCATTGTTTAAAACAACTTCTTGAACAGCTGCCGAGGAAGATGTCTAGCAACCAAGATGTCCAGCAGGTGTTTTAACAGAAGAATTTATTTATATATAATATATATATATATATATATATATATATATATATATATGTGTGTGTGTGTGTGTGTTTTGTGTGTGTGTGTGTGTGTAACAATTAATCGTATTTATGTAGTTTTTCATTTTTCCTACTAAGCTTGCATGTTCGGTAGCAAGACTTAGACCTTTGGCTCTTAGTTTCCCCGGATTTGTTTAATTTTCTCACTCACGTGTTGGGGTCTGCGTGAATGGAGAAGTTTTCGGCAATCCCCTTCATTCGCGTATTTTTGCAACTAAAAAAATAACGAGAGTGCTTTCCTTATCTTGAGTTTGGTTGGTCTCTTGCTCCAAGTCGCGGGGCCAGGTCTACTTATAGAGGCTTGTGTTTGACCTTTTTCCTTGCGCCTACACACTTTATTTTTATTTATTATTTTTATTTATTTATTTATTTATTTTTTTTTTTTGGCTGGCTGAATTTTATGAGTAGGTAGTTTATAGGTTTCCAGATATCTTCGTGTATTTAAGAGAACCTTTAAAGTAGTGTGGACGCAGAGATTATTTGTTATCTTGAAGTTGAAGAAGATTATTGATTGATTCTGTCCACAACAGGTCGCGACAACCGATTGGCAGCCATGTTGTGAAAAGAGCTTTGCATGATTTCATGAATATGCCAGATACCTAGAGATTACTATAGGTTTGTGTTATTTACTTACTGCGCAGGATCGTTTGCGTGTAATTGTGTTTTATAGCGCAATTAAGATGTTTATGTCATTCATTGACTTGATAGAGTGTTTTGTCTTTGACATATCTATTTATGATGACGCATGTAGTTCTCTCTCTCTCTCTCTCTCTCTCTCTCTCTCTCTCTCTCTCTCTCTCTCTCTCTCTCTCTCTCTCTCTCTAAGTTTGATCAGATTCCTAGAATTAGGCAGCGAAATCGCCTGTATCTGTTTTGACTTCGCTAAGACGTTAGATGAAGTTGATCGCTTCATCTAATGTAATATTCCCAAAGAAAAGAGGGTTTTGGACTTTCAGGGCCCGAGTTACTAGTTTACCATCAAATGGATTCAATATCCAAAGCAGCACCAGTCACATTAGGTGTCATAAGGAACGGTCGTCTGTCCTGTTCTTTATAGTATCATGGTAGAATATATTGCTAGTGACGTCAAGACCTCTCATCTTTTTTTTTTCTGGTGAATCTGATATCTGTGAGCCTTATCGAGAAGACTGCAAACAGTTGAAAATTGAACTAGATTATATAGTTTACTTCTGGGCTTAGAAACAGTGCGACTTTCAACAAGCGGCCGTGGTATAAAATTCACGAAATTTCATTCGCTATCGTGATCCAATCCTGAGCTAACTGTTGTAACCATCTGCCTGGTTACCATGCGCAAACCATAAAATCCACTTGAGTCAGTACTACGTAACTTCACACAAAAAAAAAAAAAATAAAATAAAAAAAACACTTGCGTGATCTTTGCTTTCGTATCAGTTTGAGTGTGATGACACTTAATGAATTAAGTAGCGTCCAGTGTAAGCTTGAAAGCTGTCAAACATTGTATATCCTCAAAATCAGGGAGGGCTTAGCTTCAGATTCACAGGTTCAGCCATTAAAATACGAAATTGCCCAAGTTGCGTTCGATGCACTCTGCCCCAACGTTCATTATACCATGATACAGCAAAAATTGCTCGTGCCTCATCAGTCGAGTTCCCTAGCCATAAGCTATGAAACTATCACCCCCGTATCAACCAGTGTACATATATACAGTCAATGATAAAATTGATGTCCGAATCCACATAATCGAAGTGCGGAACCAATCAAAAGGTAAAGCTCTCTCTCTCTCTCTCTCTCTCTCTCTCTCTCTCTCTCTCTCTGTCAGTTGAAAGTTTTGATATCGTTTAGAATTTTTCAGTTAGTACTTAAGTTCTTATATGTCATGCTTTGCTAGTCTCTCTCTCTCTCTCTCTCAACACACACTACACACACACACAACACACACACACACACACCCACACACACACACACACACACATATATATATATATATATATATCTCAAAAAATCACCATAACGTGACTGGAAAATAATTTAAAAATGCATCCTCTTGGGTAAATGATTTGTTAAAGTCAAACACGTTTAAAATATTAATAAGAGCCCCTTCAACTACTCTGCGTCTACTTGCGTTATTATCTTTGTAAATTACTCTCGCTCCTTCCCAGTCAATTACATGCCCTAACTCTAACGTATGTCTGGCAACTGAACTATATTTCGATCCCAACCTACATGATCGCTTATGTTCCTCTAATCTTATACCTAATCCCCAGCCAGATTCCCCATAATAACCCTTATTGCAATCTAAACACGGTACCACATAAACTCCAACGTCATCTTTCCTTTCTTTTTCATGATGCCTAATCAACTTTGATTTTAACGAGGTATTATACCTAAAAGCTAAATCCAACCTATTTTCCCTATTCTGTTTTAATAAATGTTGCACCCTCTCCAAACTATGATGATAAGGAAGCGGAATACACTGACTACTTTTGAATTCGTATTTGGTTCTGAAAACTGTAAATATTAGAACAGACGTTGTTTGCACCACTCCTACTGCCCAGGTAGTCTCTCTTTCTCCTGCCCAGGCATTGGAAGGAAGAACCCCCATTGCAGGTGCCGATGCAGAAGTTTTGGACGAGGGAACAGCCGAACACACAGAGGAGGTAGTTCAACCACGACGATCGGCTCGTCTTTTGGCCAGACATTTGAACGAGGGAATAACATAATTAAGAGAGTTTGTTTTGGTGGTTATCTCCCTTGGAGACGTTTCCAGAGTCCTGCCTGTCCTTCGTAACTTTTTTGTATATAATTTTTGAAAAGAAAATCAGTACGGCTGATGAGGTCTACTGATCAAGTAGACGAAAGCTCCCGTCTTTTATGTATTTTTAATACACATTTTACATAATTGACTTTGATTACTTGAATTTATATATATGTATATATATATATATATATATATATATATCTATATATATATATATAATATAATAATAAAGGTATAATCCCCCCCCCCCCCCCAAAAAAAAAAAAAAAAAAAAAGGTAGATAGATCCAGTTCCCCATTAGTAATTGGCAATACTTGGACACTGCCACCTTGGGAATTGCCAGTAGATTAAAATTCAGATGCATATATCCGAATGGACGAGAAACTCTTCTTGGAGGATCATGAACCCTTTCCTATAAGAAAATCCTCCTCAGTGGTGAATGAGCCTCCACCCGTTGATGGCAAATGCAGCCACACTGAGAACTGCTTATGTGATGTTTATAACTGATACAGCCTGGGTGATGATACCTAAGGAACAGTTTGGTGTAGGGAATACAGGTAGGATGCATCCCAAGACAGAGGAATGCGTGATAAAGAACTGTAGATCCTTTCATGATGGATGGTATCCCCAGAATGGCAGATGACCGACACTTTTTCTCCTGGAGCCAGTGGCAGCCATACTTATCCCTGTGGAATGTCTAGATATGAAAATGACTGAAATCTCCCTATTTAGTGTTGTGAAAATAATGTCCCCATAATTTTTAATTTTATTAAAAAAAACTAGAAAAAATGCCAAGTCTTGGGGTTGTGGATATGCATGAATGTAGTGCAGAAGAGACAGATACATTTGATTTTTTAAGGAAAGAAGCTGTATATTTTGACACTAAAACAAAAGTGAAAGACCATTGTGTGCAGGATTGCAAAGGATGAGGAAAGGTTGTGTGAGAGGGGCCTTGTGAAAGATGCAGCCTTACAAAATGAGTATCACTTTTGGTATTAGGATGACTGGTGCTGGCTGAAAGTGTACAAATATGTTTGAGGAAATTTTAGGTATAGGTAAGTATGGTAGATAGTATGTTGTGATATCGTGTGTGTGTGTTTTGTCCAGGTATGGAAAGTGCCGGGGGATTGAAATGCCAAGTTAGTTGACAGAATGATACCAGTGCTGGTAGACATGGAGTTTCTTGAGTGGGAAAATTAAGTGTCTTGAAAAAATGTCTTTGGAAATGGACTTGATTTTTTCAAATATAAGATTTTCAGACACTTGACATTTAGAGAAAAAGTAAGAAAAAGTGTGTTAGATTGTGTTAGTACAAAGTAGAAAGAAGAGCAAGTGAAGTTTGGGGTGGTGGAATGGCTCGAGGCATGTCTGATAATTATTTGGAAGAAAAAAGTCAAGAAAGACAAACATTCATGTTGAAGGTGGTGGAGACTGGCTATGACTATGAGTCACGCTAGTTAGTTCGGCGAGTTACATGTACGTATACAAGGAGAAAGTGGATGATAAGTGGGATAGGATAATTGATACAAAAAGTGGAAGAAGTAGTCGAGAAGTTATCAGAATTCAAGGATTGGCTTATGATTTCAGCTCGGTTTGTTTGTGATATTAGAAGGGTAGGAAGAGGGAATGAAAACTGACCATGGAAAAATGTTGAGGTGATTGGTAAAAGAGCGTCATTCGGAAGTGTTAAAAGTTGGGAGGAGAGAAATACCTGAGAATTCTAGGCAGAGGGGATGGAATTGTTGGGAAAGGGTCATCTCGGGAGGGGATGTACAAGGGGATACGGTGTTTCGTCAGTGTTTACGACCCCTCTGTACGGAACGCCTCAGTGGCGTAGTCGGTATGGTGTTGGCGTGCCACCTCGGTGACCGCGAGTTCGATTCTCGGTCATTCTACAGAGGGGTGAGAGATGTGTATTTCTGGTGACAGAAGTTCACTCTCGACGTGGTTCGGAAGTCACGTAAAGCCGTTGGTCCCGTTGTCGAATAACCACAGGTTCTACGCAACGTAAAAACACCATACAAACAAACAACCAGTATTGTAAAAGCTTTATGCGTAAGGGTTCATTCACGATTTAGCTGTTAAGGTATGACTGTGGCAGTAAATCCTGCGGGTTGTTTGTACTCTAGATCACACGCAGTTAGGGATATGTGTGTGTGTATGTATTTATGTGTGTGTATTTATGTGTGTGTGTATATATATATATATATATATATATATATATATATATATATATATATATATATATATATATATATATATATATATATATATGTATATATATATACGCACGAAAGGATCACCCTTTTATAGTGTTATGAAAATGTATTATTTTGTCACTTGAATGATGTCAGATAGTCAGATATTTTTTTACGTGTAACGTCGGAAACCGTATCTGCTAGCTAAAAATTTGATTTCTGGTGACTGCTGAAGTTGGTTTGTTTATTCTTGACTGTTACTTTTTCCATCGTTCATGGGTTTGAGCGTTATTTTTCCGATGTTCTCGTATTCTTACTAATCATCTATATTCAGCTTTTGTTGGTATGCTGAACTTATTTGTTGCACTATTTAATCTTCGGTTCTTACATCTTTATTTATACCTACTTTAACCGTTTTTGCTTCGCCCCCACACATACTGTCTTGAATGCAGCTTCTCGTTAATTCCTTTGCCGGCGTTGAATCTCAGGCTATGAATAGTAATTTTTGCTGTCGTCCCTTTTGGGAGAGGGCCGCCTTTCTTTTCCTCTTCGTCTCTTTGTTTCTTGGGAAGGTTATTTTGGATGTTCACCGGAGGCAAAATCGTTCTGTTGTGAATTTGATCACGTGGGGTGAACGTTCAAGAATCAGTGGATTTTATAGTAAAATATAGATTTTTAAACACGTTGACAGTTAATTTGAATGCAAAGCCATCGTTATGGCAAATGAGGGTAAGATGGGGGATAAATTGAATGACAGGAATAATAGGAATGGGTGATGTGGAAAAGCTACTGTACCATATTTGAAAGAAACGCAATACATGAAATAATGATTGATTGATTGTGTCTATTAAAACTGGCGTCAATAAGGAGTGTTATGCATTAGAAATTATGGGTAAATGAGATTTTGTTCAATTTTGTTATTAGAATGAGTTATCGGATGTAGCCTGCATCTCTCAGAGCTAAGATTATTTTGATTTTGTATCAAAGTAAGGCGCATTAGTTTAGTACAAGTTACATGAATGCATTCCATACGATACTCGGCTTATAATTAAATTCGTCTTTGTTAGCCGTTGTATTCCCGCTGTCGGTTGTTTTCATGTGAGAGAAAAACAGTTGTCTTCCGATGCCTTTTGGAAAGAATATGAATTCGGAAATTAGTGAGGGTAGGATTCTGTTAGTATAAGGAAATTGGATGATGAGATGGGTGTTTGCATAAACGACATTTATCTCCAGTAATCAGGTAGCAATGTTAAAAGGCATTGGATAATGAATCAAAATAATTTGTACCTTTTTGAGAAAGTATGTACAGTACATGTAAGTCAAAGGAAAAAAAAAAAACATTCAGTCTGCCAGTATACGTTGTGATTTGAGTATGTCGAGAGATTGGGCAAAGGCGAAACGATGTATTGTCACGTTTCCCGTTCGATCGGTAGAAATAAAGAAAGAAAAGGATTAAATGGAATGAATGTTTGTTAAAATGACGGCATTCTAAGCGAGAGAATATCCTTGTATCACGAGAGTACATGTAGGTCAGATGAGAATATTGCTTATAGTTTTCTAAGTTGGAAACATAGGTTGCCAAGGTTTGGTGTTTTTAGCCAGATCAGATAGACTCCTTTGGCTTAAGTTACTCGTTTCCCACTGCCACGTTTCGAAGTCTCTTCTGCGCACCTACGTCATCCGAGGGACCGTAGTGGTGAGAACCATTAAGAACGTAGGTCTAACACACCGTCAAGAAGCTTTTTTTTTCTTTTTTTTTTAGAAGAGAAGTGTCAAAAGAATGTAAATAAAACAATATTTGCCTTTTGAAAATATTTTATTTTTATCAAGTTACAACTTTCATTTTTTTTCTTAGTGCCTCCCTGCATGGTTGCCCTTGACGCTTCTTATACTTGATCAAATTATTAAGATATTTGAAAATATACTAATATCTTTACAAAAAAAAAAAGCAATAACATCGTCAGGAACTTCAATATCAGACTTTTTCAATTCAAAGCAAAGCTTTTTAAAACAATGCTCCCCCATGAGTGCCATCCCGTGTAAAGCATTAGAGAGCTCCCGCTTTAGTACTAACTGTGAAAAAAATGACTTAGTGCATGCAAGCAAACTCCTCCCTACTCACAGTCTATCCAAGTATCATTCTTGGTATTTAATTCTTATTTCCTAACTCTGGGTATTTCACACAAAATTTTGACAATATATCCTTTTTTATTTCTGTGATTTCACACAAAGTTTTGACAATATATCCTTTTTTATTTCTGTGTTTGTTCTTAAAAGGCCTTCTTCCTCAACAAAACATTTTTATTCTATATCAAAATCTAAATTTGTAAATATCTGTGTTGTTAGACATATTTCTAATGCTAAATCCCTTTCTTTTGTTACATATTCGTCTTCATTGGCAGATTCAAGG
>NC_061100.1:119286842-119396842 GCF_015104395.2 Macrobrachium nipponense
TTCAAGTCATTTGATCAACTGTAATGTTCAAGTTATTCCAAGAAAGGAGGTAATGGACTTTACGGCTTTTAGGCAATAATGTTCCTCATTCTCAGAATCAAGTTTTGCTTTGTCGTGATGAAAGGCTTGTAGATGTGTTCATAATGCCGGGCAACAATGTTTATTAATGTAATAGCTTTGGAGATGTCGTTAGTGGCAGAAGATCAATCTGTAAGGAAGTCTTGAGAGTGGGTGATGCTACTACCCAGCTCCTGGCCGTCGTTTATTGGCAACATTCTCGAAATCGTGGTAGACTTTGTAGAATATAATATACCGCTGTAGGCTATATGATGAAATTGGTTCTCTACTTAGGTTCTGATGATAATAACCTTCATTTCCATCATGAATTCTGCATTAACCCGTTATTTTCTCGACCTCCAGCAAGGACCAAAACGCGTTAATTTCATGGATTCATCTTACCCCAACCTCCCTAGTTGCATTGTACCTTAAGGGAAGGCATTAATTAGGCCCCTTGGAACCCCCGTAGTGTTGAATAAATGGATATATCCTAGGGAGCCCTACCTAGCCGTAGAACAGCCCTTTATAACCTTGTGTAATGGGATATATCGTAGACTAATCTTCTCCAGAAAACCTGGCTTTGGATGCCTTGTCCTACCAGAATAAAGATCACAAAAATACCATGGCTTAAGTAAAAACTGGTTGTGATGCTTACTAAAGCAAATGGTGATAATTCTAAATCTAAAGCGTGTGTCTGTTTGAATTTTAATAGATGCACAGTTGGAAATATATAAAAAATTATACATTGAATGGCATGAATGCATAACTTTTCTTCTTTTCTTGGGCTTAGCTTAATCCCTACCCGAGGTCAGTGTTTTTAACGAGTTTCCTGTTGTTTCTGTATTAAACGGTTCATATCATAACTGGTTAGGACTTGCTCTGAATTGGCCAGTGGCCAGCTTAAGTTGAGATGGTGATAATGATGAAGACAAGCAATTTGATGTACGTTTTGTACATTTTTTTTTTTTACTTTACAATGTTTTATTACATATATGCAAGGCTGTTATATTCACAGATATTAAGGAGCAAATAGTGTTTATTATCAGATTTCATGTACAGGCTATTCAATATTCAGCAATATTTGTGTACAAGTTTATACAGCATATATATATAATTATATATATATATATATGTGTGTGTGTGTGTGTATATGTGTGTAGACATATACACATATTCAATAAGAAGCTGAACCTGGAGTAGTTTTCCATTAAAACATAAGTTCTTGATGTTTACTAGGCAAGAATCGGTGAAGGAAATTAACTTCCTTTCATCCTGTATTGAGATCATTAATATTCAAAATCAATTGCTGGAATGTGATTCATTTTTCCCTATAATTTTAAAATAACCAATGATTGCCCTGCATCATTATTCTTAACTGATTATATGCCATCATCTTGGAAAAAGGAACCCTTATTGTATATTTCTGTAGTAACTGGGGTTTGGGTATGAGATTTTGTAGTGGATCCAGTATATAAGTAATAATTAGTGATATATATATATATATATATATATATATATATAATATATATTATGTATATATAATATATATGTATATATATGTGTGTGTATATATATGCATACATACATCATTCATACATACATACATAATTTGCTTTGTGTACTTTGTCAGCTGCCCTTACGAAATGCGCCTCTTTGACTTCTGTTGTGTAATTGCTTTTATTTTTTCCCTTGCAGTGTTATGTTTGGTGGGGGGTCTGGTAAGTGGGTGGGGCTGGTGGTGGGTGATGACGCGCCGGTCGGCACCCAAGCCTGGCCTCCTCCACCTCTTCACGGGCAAATATCTCCACCCACAACGCTGTACCACTAACTTCCAATGGGAAGACCCATCTGCTGTCGGAACGACTGTTGCATTCACAGTGCAGGTAAGCTTTTCAGTCATTGGTCCAGTGTAAAAAAAGTCTTAGCATTTTTCCAATATTATTGGAAATAGTTCACGAAATTCTGTTGAAAACAATTACAATGATAAAAAATAAAGTTGACGTTTAGAATCACCTTTTTTCTATATTGAAAAATACAATACCAGTTGACGGTTTTTGAAAATATATTAATCAGCAAAGGAAGTATTTTTTTAAATGTATGTTGGTTATAAATTATGAATATTTACATACCACATGAATTTGGATTACTGGAGAATTTTTTAATCAGTTAGTGTTAGCGGTGTCAAGTTTTCCTGTGACAAAATTAAGTAGTCAGTTATTGTGTAAAGAATTCTTTATAATTTGACAAATTTAGTTTGTATTTTGAAGCACTGAATAATTATATGCGCCTCATAATCATTCTCTGGGCTTTGTTTTTTCATTAAATTATTAATTTTCATTAATTCATTAAAAAATGAATATAGCAGAACAATTCATAATATTAATTAGGGCTTGTTGTCCCCATTTGGAAGGGTAAAGTAGGAAAAATAGTGTCTGAACCTTTGTGGAGTTTCGTTTACCTTCCTAACGTTTGTATATGTGTGCGCAGAAATGTAAGGCCTTGTGTAACTAATTTTAGTGTAGTGAAGTTGCCGATCTCTGAAGTATGGCTTGTCTAACAAATCTGAGAATTTCATTTCCTTTCTAAAATAACTTAAATTTTTATTTTGAAAGTTATTTTGAAAGTATATGGCCCAGTGAAAGCAAGTGAGATTGTCCAACATTATTTCCCCACAATGATCAAGCAATCTGTTATTGGAAAAATGTAATGAAAGCATTTGCAAACAACAGGAAAACCTGCCTTTCAATTATGTCTTACTTAATTAACCAAGTATCCATACTGCTTTCTGTAGGAGCTATGTCATCGTATTATATAACTTACGTTTGCAAATCTTGGTGTGTCTTGTCCATTGAGGCTTTAGGCGAACTTACCTTCCTTTAGGGCATAATCAAGAATGATCTGTTTTTACCGTCATTTATGAGTTTTACAGTACTAAATCATTTCTTAAATGTTTATGAATTCATTTCTGAGTTACCTTACTGCAGCAATGCAGTAGGCAGAAAGTTGTGTTCGTATGTCGTTCTGTTTTGACATGATATCTCGAGTACGTGTAAACAGAGCTTAAGGAACATAGGTGGAAAGCTTCAAGTCACCCTCCAAATGATTAACTTTTGATTGAAAAATAAACCCAGGAACTCATGCCGTACGCTTCAGCCTTATTTATGGTGGTTATTACTATGCATTCACAGTATGATTTTTCATATTCGCCATAAAGTGTCCTTGTCAGAGTTATGTCTTGTATTGAGCAGTGTTATTGGTTTTATTATCTCTTTGTATTAAATTATAATAATAATATATGGTGAGGTGGGGAAATACTGACCTATTAGTAGAAAAAAATTGCCTAAAAAATCCATTTTGTACTGAGAGATTGCACACTCTTTCCAAAACAAACTGCACAACATGGCCCACCTTTGGTGTATTCATAAAGGGATTTTGACGTAGGAAAAATCTATTTCTGGGCGAGGAAGCCGTGTCGCCCAGTGAAAATATGTCTGCTTTAGCACTATTTCTAGTAAAATATTGCTATAATACCAGAGAACTGCTAAATTGGACATGTCAGAAGCTTCTGACTCGCTCACCTATATAAAAGGTGTCGGTATAAAACTGGGGCGAGTGTTAAACACTACCACAGCAACCCCTCCAATTAGCCTTTTCCTCATCAAAAGACCCTAAATACGGGGAGCCGACCCATAGGTCACACCTAGCTACCCCGTTGAAGGCGTCTGTGACGACAGAATAAGTGTCATATTTTGCAGTTAAAAATTTTTTGGGACCTAGTCGATGCTCTGAAAACGCGGAGAAACACCGACCAAGGGGGTGGGGGAATCCTCCAAAAAACCAAATTTTCTGATTTTAGCATAATGACACTGATGACCAGGCTTCCAAGAAGGCAGTAGGCTAGATCAGAAAGACTTCATGACATTAGACATATGAATGTGTAAAGTTGAACCCACCCAATAAAAGTTTCCTTTTTTAGCATAATGACACTGATATTGCATCATAATTCATAAATATCACCTCCAACTTTATACACAAAAAACACTGTCTCCCTTTTTGTTATGAATTTCAAAAATATTCAAAATTTCAAAATAGTATTCAAAATTTCAAAATATTCAAAACTTTAAAAATATTTGAAAATATTCATAATTCCACACATCTGTGTTGGCGGTCGATGTTTCCCCACGTTTATAGTCAGGACTCCCCCGCACCATATTTAAAAAAAAATTTTTTAAGCAATACCGTGGCAGCCACTTCGAAAGGACACACTTCATTTCACTCAATAACATGTCAATATGGCTAATTGTCGTAATGAAACTTAACTAGAAACAATTACACCATATTCATGGAAGTGAGACACTATATGAGCAGCATTAAAAATTACAACAGACATCCAAAAAATCAATTTTCTTATCCGATAAACACAGAGGATGTGATGGCATAAACCTGTTACTTTTGAGTTGTTCACTGAGATGGTTGCTGTGTTTGTGATGAGTTTTGGCACGAAATTGGAAATAGTTTTAATACCAGAGCATTCAGTCAGTGTTCCCCCTCAGTCAGTATTCACCCACCTCACCCTACAATTATGCTCTGTGAAGGCTTTTTGCAATTTCTTGACTTTCTGAAGTGCTTCGCTGGTGTTCTGAATGTGAATAATAATTATAGGTGTTTCCAGACATCACCCAAAGCTGTTGGCATCAGGCCTATGGTCTTTGTTTGGTTGTTATATGTATAATTATAATTACATTGTAATTGTCAGTCTAAAGATTAAACATTAAACCAGCGTATTTATGATTGAAAGGGTGTTTAACGCATCTCAACAGATATCACCGTAGGAAAAATTGTAATGCATAAATTGGTGAGAGTAAAGATTATATAATATGGATATACTTAGAATAAGCATCAAAAGCTAGTTCCTGGCTTCATTTATGAACTGACAAAGGAAAACACTAACATCCAAAGAATGATGAGAAGAAATTATAAGATCAAGAGGTGCCTGACTCAGATGCGTGCATTAAATACACACACACCACACACACACACACACACACACACACAGCATAGTCATGAAATTAGAGAAAGGTGTTGTAATGTTGGATTAACTGTATGTGATGTGCATTGGTAGCATCAGTTTTAGGTGGAAAAATGAAACTTTTCACGTCTTGTTTTGCTTTACAAAATGATATAACTGATAATGTTTAAAGAGAAAGTAGTGAATGTTGTGATAAATAAGCATCAAAACGAGACCGCCAAGCCACTAACAGTACTTAATGTCTCAGGGTCCGTTGTTTTCTGATTAGTATCCTCATTTAGTTCTTCCCATGGTTCCAACTCCAAGTTGTGTTGTTCTCCCTGTTACTGTATTGTATTCTTTATTCTTTTTTTTTTTTTTGAGAGAGCAGCACAAAGAACAAAAGACAAATGAATTTTTAAACAAATAATTGCAAAGCTAAAATTAACTTGTTTAACAAACTTACCGTGATCCACTATTTTTTCCAATAGCATAGGTCATAGTAATCCAAAATATATACATTCCAGAGTTTGGAATCCTTAGTTAATAGAGTAAATTGATTGTTTGGATTATGCAGACCACGAGTAAGTGGATGTGTCTGATGCACTGTAAAAATTGTAAATTGTTTTAAGCAGTTATAAAAAATAGCAGCCAGAGATTGCAAACCTCTGGCAAAGCAATTGCAAGGTAATCTCTTACATTTAACCATTTCATTTTAAAAGTTTTATGTGAGCTGGCATTACAGTTATCTGCATCTTGGTCTCATAACTTGTGACCTTTATGGGTTTATTGATATGAAATTGATAACACACATGTGTAGCCTGCCAAAATGAAATACAAAAAATATGTGGCCTAGACATTTGGCATTTAAAGGTCAAACTTGATATTCCTGATTATTATGGAATTGATTTTACAATTTATCCATTTTTGAGGCAATAGCCTCCAGAGAATGGTTTGGCCAAATGTCAAAATCCTTTCATCAGTAATAATACATTTCCTACTAACAGATAGACATGCAGAAGTAAACAACCAAATAAAAACCACACCCTCCATGTCTGACGGTAAAATTGTTTGTAATTCAAAGGAAAAAATTCACTGTGTAACAAGTATTTTCGAACTGCTGCACAAAATCTCACTTTCTCTTGAAAGTTTATTTAGTGTAAGTAGAATTTTAACTCCTTATAACAAAGGGTCTCATTGGAATTAATTTCTTGGATACTGACCAAAGACATTAAACCGAGGCCATCGATGTGAATGACTTGGGAATGATTCTCATTAATCTGAATGAGGGTATTTGTTTATATGCTATTCTTATAGTGTTCTACACATCAGAATTATTATTTTAAGTGAATTATGAAGTCAAGTCTTGCATCATTATTTTATTATATGGTGCCTATACTCTTAAGCCATCTTTTTATTTTTATTTTATGTTGAGGAAATTAGTAATGGGAACATAGTGAATTTTGATTTCTTCACATAGACCATCCACTTGTGTTTGTCTTGTATAGTATTTTTTTGTATTGAATTTTGATTTCTTCACATAGACCATCCACTTATATTTGTCTTGTATAGTATTTTTTTTTGTATACATACAAAGATTCTCTCATAGATAAAGGAAAAATTTGTGAAGTTTTGACAATTAGGGTGATATTCTTGTTTGTTTTTATTTTTTTTTGTTTTTTTTTTATCAAAGTACATTATTTGTTGCTATGTAGCATGAAAGTTTACATCAATTTCTGGTTGCTTTTTCAGTTTTACCAGCGGAATGGTCGTCCATACCCCATTAGTGATGCTGATGGTGTTCTTGTTGAGATAACACAGGGAATCCATAAGGTAGGTGTGGCATGGATAGTATTTAAAGTGGATGTTACTTCATATTGTAAGCTGTCACTTCTGTTGTAATATAATTCACCTGAATGAGGAAATACACTCGCAGTTTAATCTGTATGTAAAAAAAACTTCTTTTTTATGTTATTTTGTAAGTACAGCAATAGTTTTTATTCTTGTATTTTTAACTGTATGAAGTAGCTGTTTTTTAAAATTGCACTTATTATACAGATTAAATTGCAAGGGTAAGTTCTGATACAGAAACAGTTATATTTTACAATATTTTACAATGCACATCATATTTGCAAAAACCCTACTTGTTGAGTGGAGTTTAATTTATACTATTTAATTAGTGTGATCTAAATTGCTTGTTGGAGCTAAGGAGATATGTACTCTGATGCTGAATCCCACTTTCAGGTTAGTGTAGTCACTGAACTTGGGGGAACAGGGGAGGCAGAGATCAACACAGCACGATGCAAATTTACTGCAAGACAAGCCGGACAGTACAAGGTATCCATCCTTCTTGCCAATCAACACATCCGAGGAAGTCCATTCATCAAGAATTTTTTACCAGGTGGGGTATCTTAAGATATTTTTGGTCTTTATAATGGATCAATTTAACTTGATTAATGGCATCTTATCATTTTTGTGAAAAATAATGTTATTAAGACTTCTTGCCTTAAACAAACAGAGATATTACAGTTCTGTCATGTTTGCCTCATGAGGAACTATTTTATAATTAGTGCTTTAGGTTCATAGCCCCACTCAGTGAAATTGGATATTTATATGTGTAGCGCTCTTAAAATTCATGCTGCTAGAAAGTGGTTTATGAATAGTTTTCAATGCCAGTAAATGAATTTGCCAGCTTTATTAGTAATCAAAGTGTAAACCATTTTATCCATCAAGTTGTACTCTGCCAGCATCTTTATAGGACCAGAACACTTGAACACTCATTTTGATCATAGTCTGTCTTTGTTTTGCCACATGTTCACCCTTTCAACCCATTTGAATCTTTCTCTGATGTTACAGGATTTCAACTGCCTTCACTTTTTTACATGATAGGTATATTTTATAGTTGACTTGACAGCGTTTTTGTCACACAGCTATTTAGGAAAACAACATAATAACACCAGTCGTTGAGGGACATCAGAAAAAGCTAGACCCAGAGTTTACTAAACTGATGTAGACTTATTCTACTAATTAAAAGAAACTACTTAGAAAAACAAATATCAGTATTAGAGATATCTTTTTTATCTCAGAACTCCTGTCACAAAGACTAGTAGAGCAGCATGTATCTCGACTGAAGTTACTGCATTATCTAATAGTACATAGTCTGGATATTTTAATTTCCCACTTGTATTCCTAATCTTTCATCATATGTGTAGTGCATATGAACACTAATTTCATAACTTGATTATCTTGATCTGAAGAAAATTGCACATTGACAGAAATATTAGTGGAATGTCTGTAAACACTGTATTTAGGCTCATTACTAGTTCTCTGTACTATTAGGAAATCCAAACAGGTTAGGCAACCATCCTTTTCTGTTTCTGTAGTGAATTTTATTAATGGCACTAATTCATTTAACTTTTCAAAGAAGTTATTTACATTTTCATTCCCTGGCCATGTACAAATTATACTGTCACTATGTCTGAACCATACTACATTTCAGGAGATGATTTGTTTAATAGTATTTTGACTTAAAAAATGTTCATATACAAATTACAAGGCTTACCCATTGCCATACCAAAATATTAAGAGTAAAATTTCCCATTGAATATAAATTTACGTACGTATGTACATTACACATGATTTGATCAATTCTGTTAGTGTTCTTAAAAAATGTTATATTCAGCTGTCTGTTTTCTTATGAATCTGATAAAAACTCTGTTACCCAAGATGTAAAAGGTTTTGAACAAATTTCTTAATTTCAAAAAATTGCCTATTCAATAGCTGCAGATTGGCCTAACAGTCATTGGTTTGCTCTATTGCAAGTCAATCCTGTTGCTGTCCACTGTTCTGTCTGAAATCAATTCTGTTGCTGGCCACTGTTCTGTCTGAGACAACAGTAGGGAAAGTCAACTACGCATATTCCTTTCTGAGCTGTGAAGTTCATGTGTGGATTGCTAAGTCTAGTCTGCCATGAAGATTATTCACTGACAATCATTAGATACTTACTGCAAAAACTACAGACAATCTTTGTGGCAATATCAGTCAATATGGAAATTGTGGTTAGGCAAGAGAAGAAAGCCCTTGTAACTGCAACAAATAAGACTTACAAGTTTCCTTGTTTTATGGGTTTGGCTTTATTTCAAATATATAACAGAGTTTTCAGTTTCCTTTTTGTTTGGTCCCTGAATAAGATTTTTCAATTTGTCATCTCAGTTCAGTAGCCTAATGCAACTGCAATGTATTTGCTCTTGACACCAGGATCCTGGGTTAGAGAACTCTGCTCACTGAGATGGAGACAAGGTTTCATCACCCACACTTCTAGCCATCACCTGTTGTTTTCTCCTGGCTCTTCATTCTTGGCCAAGAATGAAAACCTTTTGAAGAGGAAATCCCCTCTTCTCTTGTTGGAGCTCATCATTGCAGACAAAGACCTTATTCCTGGTCTGATCACACTTTTCTATTATAAGATGCACAATGTGTGGGAGTTAAGCACATCACTGTCTGGTAACAATTAAGCAGTAAGGTCCCAGGATGTTTACCACCAGTATGCATTTTCTGCAGTTAAGTTTGCAGAAAAACTAAAGGAAAAGAGGTGTCATTGATCAATTGTGAATTTTATTCTGCTCTCTTTCGTGTGAGGAAAGGTAAAAGAAAACCTTCAAAACATTTATGTATGGGAATAGGGATGAAAAGTTTGACAGGGAGTAGGAGAGTTATTGAGATATTAAACTGTCTTGGAAATTCGATATGCTATCATACTGCAGAAACCATTGAGACTGAACTTGCATCAAACATATCAGAGGAAGATAAACTGATTTCTGACATGCTGTTGCAAAAGCCAGATTTGTCAATTGAGCTTGCTTGGGACAATAATGATGAGCTGACTGATGCACTATCAGGAAAAGACACACTCCATGATATGGTTGGTATTTGTTACCGGAACAAAATTCCGACTCCAGTTATTTTAGAAGAATGTGTGTCATGAATGAAAAAGAATTGTCTTCTGAAAAGCCAACCAAGAGAAGAAGAAAATATGAAGCTCCAGAGCAAGTAATTGTACCATACAATCGCCAACCATCCTTGTCAAAATTCAGTTAACATAATGAAGCAGATAGAAGATACTACACTAAATCCCTTTTCTTTAGCTGATGACCAGCTTTATTGCTGAACCACAGGAAGGGCAGCATTACGTGAGGTAAAATTTTTTTTTACTCCAGATCGCTGAAAAAGGTGCCCAGTGGTATCATGAGTTTGTGAATGAGTGTAAAGACAATCCTGAAAGGTTTGAAAAGCCACTCAAGTGCCGTAAGATTAAAAACTTAGCCGATGATGCTGTCAAAATTAAATAAACTGGGAGGGATCAACGGATTAAGGAAATGATATGCACCAGAGATTTGTTTGGATGACTTTTGTGTTTAGCCGCTTCACAGAACATGGATTTGGCAAAAGTCCTTTCATACCCTCTAACCCCAGTACCTTTCTTACTCAGTCATCTCGATGGAACAATGAATAAGACTGCTAAGTCCTCTCTTTAGTGTATATGATTGATACTATGTTCCTTGTGTACACACTTTCCAGTCTCCCTGTTACATAGTGTGACTTAGCTAAGACCATTCTCTCAAAAGCTTGTTCCTTTGCTTCACAAGTGCACCTTGTATGTGACACTTATGGAGAATGGCCATCCATTAAGGGACAAGAAGATGAAAAACGTGGAGATTCCCATACAATACACAGAATTACACAACCATCTCAGCGAAGACCAGCTGACTTCTGCAGCGCATTGCAATTAAGCACATTCAAAACTGAGCTATTGAACTTCCTATCAAGAAAATGGATGTCTTCAGACTAAGCTTCTATACTGGAAGGACATGAAGTCCACTTAGGAATGCAGGAAAAAATAATATTCCATGTAAACTGTCACTCGACTTTATTCTGAGTCAACTAAAACTGTAGCTGTTAGGAGTGATGATACTGATATATTTAGTTTACTCCTGTATTATGCATCACAAATCAGTGCTCTTATGTGGATGGATGCAAGAAAGAGCTCAGACAATGCATGACAGTTCACAGGCATCTTTGCTCTTAGCATCTGATTTGACACCATGTGTATGTGGTGCACTACCAAGTTTCCTTGCGTTTACTGGCTGTGATTATACTGCATCATTCTTGAGGAAAGGAAAAACAAGGCCATTTGATTTATCATAAAAAGACGTGATTTGTAACAGCCTGAGGCGAACTTGGTAACTCTTAGCACGTTAGATACAAATTTTCTGGTAGTTCCAATAACTGAGGGGTTTGTTTGTGCCATGTATGGAGTATAAAATCTGAATTATGTCAACTTTGCACGATATCACATTTTTAGGAAACTTAATGCACCATCAAAGAATGGCCAACCTATGGAGAAATTTAAATTTTGTGATCTTTGTTGTCTGCCTCCTTGTAAAAGCAGTACTCGCACAAAAACTATACCGCACAAACTATACAGCAATGCTCTGGAAGAATGCCACACTTTCTAAGCCATTGTCCTATGGGCCTGATGGGTTTGGTTGGACAATTAAAGATAACAAACTTCAAGTAGTTTGGTTTGAGGGTTCCCAGACACCAGATAGCATTAGTCTAAATGATGACAGTGACACTGACAATGATGATCTGCAATTGTATGCTGCATCATCTGATGAAGATTAAGACTTTATTTTCAATAATCATTTCAATTTTTATTTGAAACATGTTTTATCTCTTAGTGAATCATTGCCTGACAATTTTTTATACAATGAAGGTTTATGTTAGAAACATATTTGAATCTCTTAGTTTGCCAAATTAGTTGATATTTAAAAATTTGTCATGACCATTTGTTATAATATTTAATTCCAATATTATTTAAAAAGCTGCCTATATAACCAAGGTTTAAATCACAATGCTTTCTTTCTGTTTCAAAATCTATTCTGGTCCATGGAAGACCAATGATTAATGATATGTCCTTTTTTTTCAATTATTTTAGGTCATGTGACCTTTTGATCACTACTGAACACAAGAATTTTCCAGTTTCAGTTTCAAGTATATCATTGGTAAACAAATTACTGGCAATAGTTTGATGCAAATTTCATTAATTTTCATTAAATATTTTGTTAGATATGACCTTTAATGTTTACTCCACCCTACAATTTTTATGTGACTGCAGATGGTGCCAAAGAGTGGAAAATGACTAACACTGACCACACCCACCACTAGTAAAACCTAATATTACCCATTTCCAATGCCCCAGAGTACACTCTTTCCAGTTCAAGTATCAAAACATATGGTACTTTTTTTTTTTATAAATAGCCCTCATCTCTTGGACTATTGTATAGTTTTGATATTTTCTTTGTAGTAGTGCATTGTAATTTTGCAAAACTTTAAATTTCAGGCCCTCCAGATCCAAGTAAGACTGTAATGGTGCAACATAGTTCTACAGTTGTTTGCACTGCTAATCAGCCCCACCACATCCTTATTGAACCTCGTGACCAGTATCACAATGTCTGCTCATTTCCACCAGGTCAAGCGGACACAGAAAACTATTCCATCAATATCGTCGAAGTAAGTGGAGGATGGAAGGTGTATGTATTGATTGTTAGTCATTAATTGTTGGTATATTTTTAGGACAGTTGTTTGTAGAATGAAGTATTATTTTGGCTGTCTTTTGCTTTTATTATTTATTTTCATTCACAACCTGTAATATTCAGGAGCAAATATAATAACCTATAGTGTTGTGGAAGTAGATAATACATGTATACGGTATATTTCCTCGTATAAGATGACATTTATGTCCTAAAATTCACCCCTAAAAATGAGGGTCATCTTATAGTACCATTCTAAAAGTCAAACCTTGAATTCTAAGTGATGTTTATCAATAGGCTAGCCTCAGCCTTGGTGCAGCAACCACCAACGTGCATGAAAAGATTCGCATTATGAAATAAATTGATCAAGGTAATAAAATAACGAATTTTGTATCAATTTGTATTTCTCATAACTAACAAACCTGAGGTCTTACCATTAGGATATATACTAGCACCAGCTGGAAATCCAGTAGAATTAATAAAAAAAAAAATGCTTGTGTGAGTCAGGCACTATTGGCATCTGTACCTGGTCACAGGGTATTGGTAGTTATCACAATGCCTTGGGCATCCTGTGACCTATCAGTTACTTTTCCAAGTCAATTTAGACTGTTAGAGGGCTGGTTCAAGGTGGGCCTTTATATGTCAAGACCTTAGGTTTGTTAGCTATGATTGAAAATTTGTCATTTGTTCATATATGAAACAAACCTTCGGTCTTAACATTAGGGTAGACTTACTTATTGATGGGAGGTAAGTCTCTTTAACTGACTGGGAGTTTGCCACCTTTCAACCATTTTTTATTAACCATATTCTAAGGTAATGGACTACAACCTCAGTACCAAAGATATGTGAGAATCTATTGGGTTCCCTCTCTGGGTGTTTTATACAATACCATAACTTCTTGCATTTATGGAAGATGGAGAGCTATCTGTTCTCGTAAGAATCTCAAGTTCCTGTATGTGGATTTATTATCACCCCACTCTCTCCCTGCTACCGAGAGGGGTGTGTTGCTACTGAAAAGCATCCTGTGCTATTGATTACCTTAACAGCATGACTGTCTCACTCACCTGTATCTAGTCTGTTCCAGCTTATGTTAGTATACTCCCTCTTACTTCCCGTAGGTAAAGAAGTAGATTGAAAATGCAGGAAAGAAGAGAGACCAGTCATCTCACTCATTCTACTTTCATACCTTCATCTTAGACTAGATACTAACTAACCCACCAGGGGTACTGGATGAGCTACTACTTTTTGAGCAGCCACCACTGGACCCAAGGAAAATTGTCCAAGGATCTATGGTCAACATCTTTCAAAATCCTCTCCACAGACATATTTTCCTTGAATGCCAAAGAAGCACTCAGGCCCCTGATGTCATGAGCTCTAGTTCTCCCAGTCTGAAATGTCAAGTTCTTTTTAAGTAAGCTCGTAGTACCCTGACAGGACATAACATCATTTCTTGAGGGTCATCATCCACAAATTCTCCCAAAGAAGGTATCGAGAAGGAGGCAAATTTGTCATCTACTGCTGATGGGTTTTGAGTTTTGGCTACAAATTTTGGAATAAATTTGAAGACCATAGACTTCCAACCTCTGGAATGTTTCAGGACATGACGGACCATGTAGCTCCCCTACCCTGTTGGTCGAGGCCAAAGCCAACAAGAAGACTGCTTTCAGGGTCAAGCTTTTATCTGTGGACTGCCGCAATGGTTCATATGGGGGTTTTGTCAGGCTACTCAGTACCATGGCTAAATCCCAATCAGGAGTTTTTAGTTCCTTCAGGGAACAGGACTGCTCACTCTTTATTAACAAGAGGAAATGTCCACACCTTTCATTCGCAAAACCAAAGCCAGTGCAGCCCTGTACCCATTTATGGCAGATACAGACAGATGTTTTTCTGTTCTGAGATATATCAGAAAATCTGCTAACTGTTGAATAGTGGTTCTGAGTGGAGAAAGACTCCCTCTATGACACCAATCACAGTACACAGACCATTTTCCCTGGTACACAGCTGTCGATGACCTGATATATCCTGCCATCTGTGATGCTGCCTTCTCAGAAAACCCTCTCGCTCACAGCAGGTACTTGACAGTCTCCACCTGTGAAGTGATAGGGACTGCACCAACTGGCGGTACCTCTCCAAGATTGGTTTACACAGTAGGTTGTTCCATGAAGGTAGTTCTCTCGGAACATGTATTTGAAATTCCAACAGGCCTGGGAACCATTCTGCCTTCAGCTACTGTTAGGCTACCAGAGTCATCTTGAGTGTCTTAGACCGCATCACCTTGTTCAGAACCTGACGGATCAGGCAAAACGGAGGAAATGTGTATACATCCAGATTGTCTCATGGGTGTTGTAGAGCATCTTCTGCTACTGCTTCCGTGTCTGGGACTACCGAAGAATATACCTCCAACTTTTTGTTGTACTTCATCGAGAACAGGTTTAGGATTGGCCTTTCCCACAAAATGAACATTATATCTACCACCTCTTGATGTAAGGACCACGCTGTTCCTAGAATCTGGTCCCTGCGGCTCAATTTGTCGGCTGTTACATTCCTTTTTCCTGGAATATATCTGGCTCTGATGTCTACTAAGTTCTCTACAACCCACTGTTGAAGTTGAACTGTCATCAGGTGTAACTGACGAAATAACCAGTCCTCCCTGCTTGTTTACATAAGCTACTACTGTGGTGTTGTCTGACATCAGTACCACTGATTGTTCCTTCACTCTCTTTCAGAACTCCTGTAGTGCTAGAAAAGCTGCTTTTAATTCTAGCACGTTTATATGGAGTTCCCTGTCCTTGTAATTCCACTTCCCTGAAATCATCAGTTCCTCCATGTGAGCACCCCAACCTTTGAGCGACACATCTGAGAATAGCATGAGATTCTTAGAGGGTTGCTGAAGGGGAACTCCCTCTGTCAGATTGGTGTCCTGCAATCACCACAGTAGATCTTTTCTCACCTCTGTTGACAAGGGAATGTGCTCCTGTGGGTGATCTACAGTTGGTGACCAAAACTTTCATCCTCCATTGTAAGGACCAAAGATATAGTCTCCCATGTGGCACTAACTCCTCCAATGAACTTAGGATTCCTAGGACTACGTGCCAATGCTTTACTGAAGGCATTCACTACTTGTTTGCATTTCTCTACCCTCTGGTCTGAAGGGAAAGCTTTGGCCTTTATGTGTCTATAATCATACTAAATAGACCAGCCTCTGACTGGGGTCCAAACTCGACTTTTGATTTATCACAATGCCTAAGCTGTGACAAAACTGGAGAAGGATATCCCTGCCCTGAAGTAATTTTTCTCGGGACTTTGCTATCACCAGCTAGTTATCCAGGTATCTTATTAACCTGATCCCCTGAACTTGCTCCCATGTTGACACGAGAGTGAATACTCATGTAAATACATGAGGAGACATTGTCAATCTGAAGCACAGAACTCTGAATTGGAAAACCCTCTCTGCAAGACTGAAGCAGAGAAATTTCCTAGAAGACTGATGGATTGGGATCTGGAAGTATGCATCCTTCAAGTCTATTGTTAGCATAAAATCTTTGTCCCTGATTGCTGCTAGAACTATCCTTGGGGTCACCATTTTGAATCTCGATTTCTTTATGAACAGATTCAATGTCGACAGATCTTTAACTGTCCTCCAATCTCCATTGGCCTTGGGGACAAGGAAAATACAGCTGTAAAATCCACTTGAAGGAAGTGTTACTTGCTCTACAGCTCCCTTCTCCATCATCTTTACTTCTTGCAGGATAAGGAATTTCTTGAGATTTCTGAGTTAAGAGAGGTGTGGTAATGGTTGTTCTGTCAGGGGTGGAGTAAAGATGAATGGGCTCAGATACCTGACTCTGAGTACATCCACTACCCACTGTTCTGCTCTGAATCTCTGCCACACCCTCCAATGATTTGCCAAGCATCCCCTCACTGGTGTGTTGAGTGGTGAGAGGTGCCCGGTCTATTGTCTCGAGCCTCTCCCTCTGCCCCTAATACCCCTTCCTCTATTGGGTCTATTGTGAAAGGGCCGATGAGCTAATTTCTTTGGAGAAGAGGGTCTTGTTGACCTAGGGGAGGGATTATGTTTCACTAGTCTCTTTTTTGGTGTTTGTTGTTGTTGTCTTAATTCCCTAGAATTATCTATCATTAGTATCCATCCTTCTTATATCAATTGCAGCTTCTAGTATACCTTTTGGTAATAGCAATTGCAACTCTAAGATATCCCCATTCCAAATTGCTAAAGGGAGTCCAAATCTATAGTACGGCTCAATCTAGCCAATGCTGTATCTCTCCTCATCAACAGGATATTAACAAGGCCACTGAGTGAGGAGGCCTGTTCGATGTGATGTCATGACGTGAAGACATCGACCCCGGTAGTCCGAGGTGGCGACTCGCTCTCCCGACTCCCGAGCTTCCTTCCTGTATATCACTTGGACATGAGGGTTTTTTGTGGTTCCATTGTTTCATTTTTGAACTGGACCATAAAACTTATATGGCATAATGAGGCAGCGTGCCGTGGATGCATCTGTCTTTTATTGGACGAACTTACTATGGTAAACAGATAAACTCGGCAATAAGTTCACTGCAACAGGTATTTGACTTCTGTCTCTGGATGACTTTCAGTTGCAATATTAAGTCTGCATTTTAGGTAGGAGTTGTGAGCAACAAGGTCAGGTGCAATTTAAAGAAAGACTGGTTTATCCTAGATTAAATTTTAGTAGGAATTCGTGTAAACTAAGACTCAACAGAGTCAAATATAGGCTACCCTAAGTCAAAGAACACCCAGTTTAGCCTATGCCAAGCAACACCCAGTGTAGCCTATGCCAAGCAACACCCAGTGTAGCCTATGCCAAGCAACACCCAGTGTAGCCTATGCCAAGCAACACCCAGTGTAGCCTATGCCAAACAATGCCCAGTGTAGCCTATGCCAAACAACACCCAGTGTAGCCTATGTCCAACAACACCCAGTGTAGTTTGTTTCCAACAACTCCCAGAGTAGCCTATGTCAAACAACTCCCAGTTCAGGACTACTTATAAAGCTTTGGAAAAAGCAACTTAAATGTCATAATAGGCAAGACTAATAATGGTAGCAGTAGCCAGGTAAGGCAAGCAAGCACATAAAGAGTTACCAACGAGCAAAGAAAGGGCAAACACATCAAACAAGTAAACCTAACAAAGGTAAACCTACATACTGCAAGTGCAGAGAAACCCAGAAGAAATTTAGCGAAGCGTGCTGTAGCCTAGATGTGGTAAAATTCAGTATTGCAATGATTGGGGCAAGGGCCTGTGTCAGGTAAGAAGGTTGCAAACATACCTAACTGTGTGATAGAACCTTCAGACAAGGTACTCAAGAGTTACATTAGCACAGACGTAGAAGTTATAGGTTCATCACAACTTGAGTACACCATAATGATGGGGAAATAGGCACATTACCATTGACAGTAGTCAAAGGTAAAGGACAAACCTTTTTGGGGCAAGATTGGGTAAAATGGATAAAATAAGACTGGCATAGTATTCTAAGGGTAACAGGTTCAAAACAGGAGCCTACATTAGAAATTTCAATAACCTAACCTAACCTATCCTCATTGCATTACTAGGTTTCAGTGCTCATATTTACACATAAGGATATTAAAAGACCATCTTTCTTCTTCCACAGGTAAAAGGAGTACAGATTAATGATACCATACTGTATGCCACAATGCCCTACCTACAGTTAAGGCTAACTGCACAGTACATGCATTTTTCATGTCACTGAAGTACGTCACTTAAGAGATCTCAAGATTCCTACAGAGGTTCATGATACAAATATCATTAAGCAGATATTCAGTAACTCCAGAGAGCTGATATTCCTGAATGTATTTTTAACACTGCATTAGCATTGCTGTTATAAAACTAGTTATTTCATTTTTGCCAATAATGTTAGATAATCAGTCATTCAGACACTTGCCTGTGCTGAAATTCATATTTAATTAGCTGTAGTTAATGACTGAATAAATTTGATTATTCATCAGAGCTGGTAATATTGCATTTTTGTCACATAGTAGTTCCCCTCAAAGTTACTGTACCATCAGGAGACTGTTTTTCCAAACAGGTCTGCCCAGCTTCAGAACAAAATGACTCAAATTATCTGATGTACATTAAGATTAAATGTAAATTATTACTACCCAATGACAAACTAGTGATACTAATGGTGGATGAAACTCACTCAAAACCATCTTTTCATTATTGAGACAAAAATATTGTCAGTTCAGACTGACAGTAGTGAAGCTGCAACAATTGCATTTGATTTTATGTTAAACAGTTAGTCTCAATTCAAATAAGTTGTACAAATTCCCACTAAAAGCATAAAAGCTGATGTTCTGCATTGCACACTGAAGAAAGTAATTAAAGGCATAGAAAAAATAGGTTTCACTGTGTTTTGCATTGTAACATCATAATGCTATCATTGGGGAAGTAGTGTCCTATTTTGCCAGCACTCCACAACTTTCTATAAAACAATAATTTGGGAAATGAAATTCATTATGCACCATTCAGCCATTTGAAAAACTTCATGATATAGATGTTTACTCTTTGAACATTCATAAAAACTGTCATTAAAAGCATTATCTCTCTATACCTCTGAGAAACAAAAGGTTCATTTAGTTTTACAAATATTCAATGAGTATCTCATTCAAGCTTTACTAACTTGGAAAAAATCACTGTGCCTTTTTATTCAAGATTTGCAGAATTTCAAAATTTTACATTTGGTGGACAATCATGAATGTATAGCTTTAAAGGTCAAAGGTTAATTAATAAATATGCTATTCAATAAGTAATGAAGGTTATAGTAGTACAGAAAAATTAGTAATACAGATTTCTACTAGCGTTTTATTAAATAATTCTTATTCCCAAGAAAATAACTATTGTAGCTAACAAAATCTTGACTAAAAAGAGAAATTTAGAAAATTCAACTACCAAATAATGGCTGAATGTAAGAGATAATTATTTCATTCACATATAGTAGAATGAACCATGGTTTTTTGTGATGCAAACCAATGCACTGCTGTCTCGGAATTTGACAGTTAATGTATAAATAACTATAAATATGTTTGTTCTTTGGTATACACAGTACACTATTGTAACTAAATCAATTGTTTTGGTTCAGTATTTTATATTAATCTCATAACTTGTGTTTCAAGTAAGTATTATTTGGTGTGCCCTAATTAGTGTAGACAAGAAAAATAGGTAAATTAATAACTGGAAAACCAAAAATGGCCAATTTTGGTGAGGTTTTGTTTAAATTTCTTTTGTCTGGCAGCATAGTCAGTGGTAGCAGCTTGGACCATCCTTGCTTTCGTCACAAAACATCGAACAGGCCTTCTCTCTGGGTGGCCTTGATATTAGCCCATGCATTGGCACTCAAATTTGTCAAGTATGAAATTGCTTTTGAACCAGATTGAATTAATTTCATAAACATTGTCTCATCTACTATCTCCTGGTTGACTCTGAGGATGTAATCTTAGCTACTTAGCTACTGCTGTTGACCAAAGGTCTAACCAAGAAGCCATCTGAAAGGTAGAAGAAGATGTTGCTTCCAATGTAGCAGCTTCCTGACAAGTCAGTGATGGACATTCTGTCTCCACCTGATCTAAGGTTAATCCAGGTTTTAATCTCACCACATCTGGGTTGATCTGTCTCGCTAATAATGGAAGAACAGGTGTCGCATAATATTTCCTGTGTCTCAGTAGTGGACGGGGGAAGGAACTTGAACGATCTATTTGATCTTAAATAATTATCCCTCCCTGAAATCTGTGCATTAACATGTTGTAACACAGACTCTGAATGACTTGAGCATGGTAATTCTTACGACACCTCAGTATCCTTTTTCAGTCTCAATAGCGCCTCAGTTCCCATGGGAGCTGTACTGGAAGGGGTTTCAGATCTCCTTGAGAGGGTATTGAATTGACGAATCTAGTCAATCACCTCCGCATACGAAGCCAGAAACTCCTGATTCTCCCCTTCCTCTGTTTCCAATACATACTGTTCGACCACAGACGAAGTTAATTGACTCCTATTAGCTGACAAACGTCTGTGTGATTCATGGCTGTCCAACCCTGCGACCGTGGCATCTTTGATCTCTGAAGGCCATTTTTGGCTCGATCTTGAATAGCCACCAGGAGAATGCGAACTCCTAAATCTTTTCATGCTCGTCGATCTAGAACAAAAACCCCGTCTATTTCTCCAGGATGACTGATCCCATGAAGTAGAATGAACTTCCTCTCTGTTTGTACCATTAATTTCAATGGTCGTTGGGCTATCATTTCCCACTGCCGTCAGGGAAGTTTACCTTGATCTTCTGGTATTGAGGCAAGCCACCCCTTTCATCTATGTATCCAGAGGGGTTACCAACTGTCTATTATTTGACCTTTTAATGGGAGCTTTATCATCCTTCCTTCCTTCCTTCCTCTGTGCATCGGGGGTTGAAACATGGGACAAAGATGGAGATCTCTCCCCCTTCCTGCCAGGAATGATGGAGCGTAATTATGTACAAAATTTCCCAAAACCTCTCTTGGTGTTTCCAATAACGAATCATTAGAAGATACTGAAGGGGTATGGGAAATATTAAAACCAGGTGAAGAAACATATGGAACAGTCTGATGTATAGCCGATACAAAAGAAGCTGGATACGCTTGGCGGCATCTCCTTTCTTTTGTACTGACCTTTTCCATAAAACTTCCATTGTTCCACCGACTAACTATGACAAACTGAACAAGGAGTGGTAATAGTACGTATGTTCTCTCTGCACCTACTACACTTTGGGTGAGGATCTGTAGACACTGATGTTAAGAATCAAACAAGGAAAACCACTCACTCCAGAGCATTTCCTTTGACTCTTGCGAGATCCCGAAGAAAGTTCCGTTGGTGAAGCAAAATTCTCCATGATCTCACAACTTACACAAACCTAGCAGATCACTCACACACTGAGATCACCCAGAGAAAGGTAACCAGGAAAGAAATATAAAAAACGGGCAAACTAAACCGGCTTTAAAGAGATAGAGAGTAATCACCTCCTTTCTTAAAGGTGGTAGGAAAGTAACTGATTGGTCATGGGATGCCCAGGGCATTGTGGGAACTACCAATACCCTGTGACCAGATACAGATGCCAATAGGCCTTAAATCACACAAATTTTTTTTTTTTTTTATTTACTTGATTTCCAGCTGGTACTAGTATATATATATCTTGAAGATAAGAACGAACGTTTGTTTCATATATGAACAAACCGTTTTTACTTTAGTACATATTATGTATTGGCACATTCGAGGAATAATTCCATATCAATGAGTTCAACTTTTATTTATGTGAGCCCAGCTGAGAAAATGTAAACATCGAGTTATGGTTGTGCTCACAGTAACCTGTATCTTTTAGTAACCTTTCAAAAATTTTAATGGTAATGTAATTATGGTATAGTAATAGCACTTATGATAACATCATATTAATTTTTCATAAAAAATTCATTATATATCATTTTGGTGGTAAATAATACAGATTTGGATTACATACTATTGTTTTGAACAATTCAGTGATACGAATGGTGATTATGTGGAGTATGATAATTATCGTATATTATCCTATTGTGCTTAGAGTTTGTTTGTTATTAGCAGTGAAACATAAACAAAACAATGGTTTCCCTTTTAGGTGATGCGAGTAGAAAAAACATGATATAGGATCAGCTTTGTTATTTTGTATATTTTGAATTTTTAAGGATACAGTAAAACATTAGTTATAATTACATCATCTTAACATAACCAAAAGCTAGCTTATATACACATACTTTTGTAATTTAGCAGTCATCTTTTACTACAGATATGAGATAAATTCATCAAAATTTGCCATAATTTTTTATCTTGTCTTATGTAGAGGTCGTCTTATACATGTAGATACATCTATAGTATTTGCAAAAGCAATTGAGGGCAAATTTTTATTTGAAAATGGTAATTAAAAGTATGAATGATAAATTTAGTAGTTTGATATTAAATAATTTGCTCTGCCCAAAAAGGGGGAACATTGATAAACCATACATTGATTAAACCATATAATCTGGACATTACACATGATATTGGTAGCATTTTAGTGTTTACTGCTTCCTAATGAACGCCATATTCTTTGGATGCTTGAATTTCAAGTAATGGCCCCAGTGGGCT
Organism: Macrobrachium nipponense; assembly: GCF_015104395.2. NCBI lineage: Eukaryota > Metazoa > Arthropoda > Malacostraca > Decapoda > Palaemonidae > Macrobrachium > Macrobrachium nipponense. Next base: position 119,309,673 of record NC_061100.1, read on the forward strand.
TGTTCAATATGAATAGGTTTCATCTTCTGAATAATATATATTATATTGTTCATACGCGAACAAGCTTTCGGTCTTAATAATAGGATCATTTCTAGTGCCTAGCTGGATCTGGTTAAAATGCACATGAAAGCAAGGAATCTTGTGAGATTTGGCAACGCATGCATATATCGGGTGAAGAGTGGTCAAAGACCACGCACCTATGCCACTGGGTCAGTCTTATTCTTAACCACCTGGGCAAGAGTTGTGGTTGACCCCTCTCGGCCTTTACCCGGTTCATTGCCCATTTTGATTGTGGTTAGTGTGTGTGTGTGTGTGTGTGTGGGGCTGTTATTATGGCTTCTTCTGCTCCTTCTCGGCCTCATCAATGTGTGTGCCCCGGAACTCCAGGTTTCCCGTGTTCTTGTTTTTTGGCTTCGGCTGCGACCGACCTCCACATCACGTGTAGTAGGTGCTGCTGTAATGTTTGTAAAATAATGAATCCTTGCATGGAATGCTGTGCATGGCCTTTTCTTCCATTGATTCGTCTTTGGAAGTATCGGGAGGCCCTCAGGCTAATTTTTGTAATGTCGCCCCTTCTTCTTCGGGAGTTAATTTGATTCCCGGGAAGGGGGAGGCTTTTCCATCATTCTCATTTATTCCAGAGTTGGAGGCATCCAAGATGGCGGCGATTTGGAAGACGCTCGGAAGCTGGAGATATTCTGTTCAGTGGTTCTAGATCCTTTAGCATTAGCGGAGGACACATTCCAACATCCCTGGGACAACCTGGAGGTGTATGCCTCCCTCCGTTTCATTTGAGCTGTCAAGATCTGAACAGGCTGATGAGTTCACCGGGTCTCAGGATGACTGGTTGCCCCTCTGTGGCCTCAGGTGGAATGGTTCCCGGATCTGCTGTCGTTGTTGTCAGAGGTTCCAAGGGAAATTTCCCCTTGGCGGCATCCCCTGTGTCAGCCGCATGTGGAAAGGTTCCATCAGTCAGTAGAATCCCTGTCTCTTCACGATTGGAGGCTATCAAGTATCTCCTTCGAGCGAGAGGCCTTTCTCAGAGAACAGCAGGGCATATGTCCTGTAGTCTAAGGAAGTCGACCTCCGTGGGTTACCAAGGCAAATGAGCGATCTACTGGGATTGGTGTCCTAAATGGGGTTTTTCTCCACTCGCAACTTCCATTCATGAATAGCAGACTTTTTAACCTTCCTCAGAGATGAGAAACACTTGTCTGTTTCTGCCATTAGAGGCTACAGGGCGGCCCTGAGTTTGGTGTTACGCCTTAAAGGAACTTGATGCTCAAGACAGTTTTCCTTCTGGCCTTGGCATCTTCCAAGAGGGTAGGAGAGCTCCACAGTCTGAGCTATGATGTGAAGCACACCAGCGGTTGGTGGTCGGTGTCCTTCGAATTTGTCCCAAAATTCGTGGCCAAGACCAAAAATCCCTCTGTGCATGATGACAGGTTCACTTCATTTTCCATCACCGAATGACTTTGCGGGTGGTGATGCTCAAGAGCTTTTGTTGTGCCCTGTCTGGGCCCTGCGTTGCTATCTTAAAAGGACTCCGCACCTTAGACCAGGCTGCCGCAGACTTTTTGTTAGCACAGGACGTACTAAGAAAGAGGTGTCTAAGAATACTATCTCTTTTTGGATACGGGATGCCATCAGACAGGCATACTTGGCTCTTGATGATTCCGCCACCACGTCCGTGCAGGCTAGAGTGCATGACATTAGGGGTATTGGTCCGTCTCTGGCTTTCAAAAAGAACTTGGCTGTACATAGAGTGCTGAGCACTAGTGCTTGGTTACGCCAGTCCACATTCACCTCTTTATATTTTAAGGATGTTGCCCATAGATCTATGGACACCTTTTCCCTGGGTCCTGTGGTGGCTGCCCAACAAGTTGTGTAACTCACAGTTACCCTTAATAGGGCACCTTTTTATCTTACCTAAGATGATTGTGTGGATGAGAGAATGAGTGAGTTGGCTGGTCTCATTCTTTCCCTTGTTCCTTTCCTTCTTCCTTCGGGCAGTTTAAGGAATAGACACGTCATTCGCTTGACTGGTCTGATACAGGTGAGTAAGGTAGTCACACTGAGTGTGGTCGTGTAATATACAAATATCTTACCCGCTATATGGTTGCATATGCTCCACTCCTTAGCAAGGAGGAGTAATACAAACCCTGGTGTCTTGGTTTGTTATTGGACAGTCAAAATTTCTCTTTGGTTCCCTATACAATGGTTCCCCATATATCGTACGTCACTCAGGTTCTGAGTGGTTAGATATCAATTTATCTAGCTTCTCAACGGGGTTCAGTCCCTCTCCTGAAATCATTTCTTCTGGGAACTGGACTGGTGGGTAGGCCCCCAGCCAGTCTAGGATGTCTTTTACCTCCCTCCAAGAAAGAATCTGTCCTATTGTTAAGACCGAAAGTTTGTTTGCATATGAACAAATGACAAATTTTCTAAGACAATTTGTATTTTTCATAGCTACAAATCTGAGGTCTTAACATTATACTGCCCGCCTCTAGCCGCCCCTCTGTTTGTTAAGTCATCCCGAGTTGGGAAAGACTGGCGTAGCGACGTGGTCCTTGACCACTCCTCACCCGAGCTATGCATGCGTTGCCAGATATCACAAGATTCCTTGCTTTTATCTGCTTTATAACCGGATCCAACTAGGCACTAGAAATTATCCTATTGTTAAGACCTCAGGTTTGTAGCTATGGAAAATACAAATTGTCTTAGAAAATTTGTCATTTTGTGTTATTTTGCAGATACTGTACTATGTCTAGTATTTAACAGCTATACTATTTATATTGCACTACTCAATATTGTTGTTACTCTCACATATATGGGAAACGTTACTTTTCACTCTTTCATTTTGTCTTGTATGTGATTCTTTAACTCTTTTTATCTTGTTCTCTGCTTGTCAATAGATGACCTTTGTTGTTAGTTTTTTTTTTTAATATTTAGTGTTTGCTCTTTTTTTTCAAGCTGGAAGGAGGTTGGACTGTGGATGCTGGAAGTATCATTGTGTACGATCATACCTCACGTCGAATCAGTATCCAGGTGACATTGCAACGACCTGGCTGTTACAGAGCCCATCTCACATACTGTGATACTACACTCACTAATGGGAACTTTGATATTATTGTTTTAACTAGTAAGTATATTGTGGAACTCTAGTAATTTATACTGATATTCTTTCATGTTATTTTTCCATTGACTTTCAAGTTAGTTGCTAATGGACATTGCGTGAATAGGTATGTCATGCCTGTAGAAAAAGATGGAATTGTTAAATTTAATTTATATGGGATGAATCTTACCTCCTGTTAAAGGGTCTTCATCTGTAATTAAATTTAACAATTTAATTTATATGGGATGAATCTTACCTCCTGTTAAAGGTCCTTCATCTATAATTATCCATACTCAGTATAGGCCTTTCCTTTGCTATTGCTTTAGTTAGTACCGAGGCTTGCTCTTTAGCTCCGCCTTCTGCTCCCCCTTTTGGCACAAGAAAAGCACTTTTAAAATTTAGAACGGAACATAAACCTTATTTTGGTCAGTATACAAGGTTTGTCGGAATTGGTTAGCAAATTGGTCCGGGTCCCCTCATAGTGTGCGATCATTTTTGTGTTCCATTATAAGGGATAAGGTGTTGGTGCCCTTGCTCATCTATATCCTTAGCCTAGGATTTCTCTGTGACAGCTGGAAGACTCTGCAAGCCAGGGAACTGGGTTGGATCTTGGGGCAGTGTGGTTCTGTGCCCTCCCTCACCTGCCTCTCCATTTTTCACGTTCATAGTCTTGTATAATGCGTCAGCCAAAGATAATTTTGGTAAATGTTAATCTTGGCTATGTATGTGACTTCTTCTGTCGTCAACACATAATATAAGGTTAGCACCGATAGGACTATAATTATATAAGTACATATAGACAGTTTCATTAAATATAATATGCTTGTAGCGAATTTTACTGATTCTGATATTATGTTGACTCAGTCGAATGTTTAATAAATCTCTTCATCTTTTGCTCATTCTAAATCCTTGTCTGCTAACCTACTATTCCTCTTTCTCTCTTGAAATGCAATTGTACATTCTTTACATGTATTTTCTTCAGCAATCATTAAATCTTTTACTTCTGCCTCGATTAATGTTTCTCTTTCCAGATCTACCATGGTTACAGTATCTACTGTTATTTCCAAGCTAGATATTATTCTAGCTACGTAGCTTAGTAGCTTTCTGCTGACTTGCTTTCGAATGAGGTGGGAGAGCTGTTGTAACTCCTTCCCATTGCCGCTCAACACTTCCCATTTTCTTTTGGCACCTTGTTTTCTTTGGCTCAGCTTAGTCGCTTCAGACTGGTTTTCCTTTTCTCTCTCATCGAGTCGTGGATGTGATGCTGGTATTCAGCTGTTATCGCCTCCTGTCATGAGGTGTCGCTTTCTGTTGCCAGGTGTCACCTCCTGTCACCAGCTGTCACCTCATGTCGCCCTTTAGTGGAAGAAGAGTTTGAATCGGAGGATCTCATTTGGTTTGATCAGCGTTTGCCGGAGTGTTGCGCTTCACTGTATCTTCCTTTAGTTTAGGAAGGAGGCCACATAGAGAATAGGTGTCACTTTTCTTTAAGTATTTGAAGAAGAGAAAAGAAGCTTCCTTTAGGTCTGCCAGGCCTTTCTCCTGGTTTTTTATGAAGTTGCAGAGCACTGCCTCCTGCTATACAGGTGCTTAATCAGTGCTTAAACTGTCTTCGGTAGAAGATTCAGTTTTCTTTTCTCTTACCTGTGAAGAGACAAACTCAAGAATGACAAGTGGTTTGAACATGCTGAAACAAATTCTCAGTTTAGATTGTTGAAGTTTTCATCTTTAATTGAACTATTATGCAGTATACATATTGCCTCTTTGCATCAATTTAGAGAGGTTGAGTCACCAGCTTAGTTTGTTTTTGGCGCCAGCGGGAGTTTAGCGAGGAAGAGTGTTAGTTTTTAACTAATTTCTGATGCTGCAGGCTAATGTTCTCATCCTTATACCAACTTGGTTTGTAAGAGATGAGAACAGTTTTAATGGTCTGTGCTAGTGATGTATGGTGAATTTTGGACACTTTACTACATGTGGAGTGTTGGTAAGTTGGCAAGTCTAAAATGAAACTTTCCTCTTTTCATAATAGCTTGGGAACTAGGTCACTAAATCATCAAGAGAGGTACATATATTAACTCGTCTGTTTATTTGCCAGTCAAATTCAGGTTTTTATACTTAGAATTGATATCAACCCACCTTCACCATGATTCTACAGACATGTACAGCAGAGTTGATGTTCTTTTACCAAATCTTTTTAATGAATTAGGACATATTTTATTATACATATATTATATCAATATATACAAGATCCATTCAAATGTTTACATTCATAGTCCGTTTTTTTCTACTATGCTACTCCTGTTGTATTCTGCACAAGTATGTATAGTTATTTCACATAAAATTGCATTAAGTGTTACAGATAATGGGCCCTGTACAGGTAAACATTTATTATATATAGTATGATTTTTATAAACAAATTTGTTTAAAAAGGCTTGACCTTTACTAGCAATAAAGTACAGTGGCACCTCAGTACTATATGAATTTAATTCATTCCCAATTCCAGCTTGTAGATTGAAATTCTCATAAATGGAAACAAGTATTCCCATAAGGAATAATGGTAATTCTAATAATTCATCCCACACTCAAGAATTTCCCCCTTTATCACTGTTTGTACCTACATTAAAACAGTTATATTAAGTGCAAGCACTGTACATATATATAATTTAATGATAACCATATTCAACAGAATAAATAAAAGAATAATGCATTTAACGATAAAATATAACTTAGAAGATGAACAAAATCAATTCCCAATAAAGTAAACATAATTATAAAAATAAAAACAATCTAATGCAATACAGTAACAATAAAATAAAATTCATAAGAGAGGCTTACTTTGAGCAAGTGCTTGGGAACTGCACTAGGTGATGCAGTAGATAGGAGGGGGAGGGATGTTGGTGGGAGAAGGGGGTCCGCTTCCCACTGGTTTCCCAGCAGTACATGTACCACTTGGTCTGGCTCAGGGAATTCTTTTTCAATGTTTCTGCCATTTTCTATCAGTAGCACTCGATGTGCCTGAATCACTTCATCTGGTGGTACATTCAGCTTCTGCATGCCTTGGATTGTTTGATTCTGCTAATTTTTGCACAATTCCCATGCTTTCCAACCAGCTTGTAGATCACATTTTTTACTTATATGCAGGGAAAAAAATTTTGCAAGCTCTTCAGAAATACAAGTGCCATATCAGTTGCATACTGAGGTGCCACTGCAAGGCTATTCTTGTGAGCTTAACCTTAATCCGGTTACAAAATTCATAAGTTTGAAAAGCATGTCTTGTATTATGTTCAACATCATAATTAAACTATCAGCTAAAATATAGCTCCCTAAAGGTTGAATATTACACTAGAACTAATGGTAATTGTCTGATTCTCTTTTTGTACTAAATTATGGAAGCAACCCTTATGAAAGTAAAATTTGTCATTATTTTGATTATAATTTTTATCATTATTATATTTATTGTATATAAATTATGGACTTGTGCATAGTAGTACCTTAAACCTTATTGTTGTTTAGAATGCATTATTTCTCAGGATCAAAGACTTATTGAGCTTTATGACCACCTCAATTGCTGAAATGTCAGCTAAAAAACAACACATTTATATTCACAAGATATTTTCAGAATGATCTTTTATTTAGTTTTGTTTTATGTTATATTACCTAGTGTTATTGGGTATGAATTACCACCCTTTTATTTTTTCAGGTGAGGATGCTTTACGAGTACACAAAAACGTCATGCGAAGAGTTCACGAAGGTTACGAAGCACGACTCCTGACACAGAATGGGAGTTCACTAGTAAAGCCTAAAAAAGTTTACTGTTATGTTACTCCCAAGCAGTTGATAATTAAAGAGTTCCTGTTAAGATTAATACCAAAGCGGGTGTGCACTTTTCGTCTTTGTCCCTCTACAAAGTTCCACTTTACAGGAACTAACAATCAAAGTGGGCTTCCGACCATGAGTATTGATGATGGCTGTCAGCCCCTAGTCTCACTGGCTGGCAAAGATCGAAACGTAATCGCTGCAACATTCACCCAGTTTATGTTGAAAAACATCGGTGGTTCAGAAACCTTTAAAGATAAGCAAGATCATTTTTATCATGAAGTCAGAAAGTTCCATAGTAAACGAATGCATGAGAGAATACAAATAGGTGTGTCACGAGAGAGACTCTTGGAGACCTCTATAAAGGCAACTAAGAACTTTACTGTGGCTGACTGGTGTAGAAACTTCGAAATTACATTCCAAGGTGAAGAAGGCTTAGATTGGGGTGGACTGAGAAGAGAGTGGTTTGAATTGATATGTGCCCAATTATTTGATAACAATAATGGATTATTTGTCAGTTTACATGAAGGCAGGCAAGCCTTAGTTCACCCAAATCCTTACAGACCGCCACACATAAAGCTCAAACACTATGAATTTGCTGGAAAAGTTGTTGGGAAATGCCTGTATGAGTCAGCTCTTGGTAGCAGCTATAGACAAACCGTTAGAGCCAGGTTCACTCGATCATTCTTGGCTCAATTGATTGGTCTTCGTGTTCATTACAAGGTGAGTAATATACTGTTTGTAAATGATGAGTAAGTTGCTTGTTGATTAACCCTCTTACGCCGAAGCCTAAAAATCAAAACCTCTCCTGTATGCCGGCGCCGGTTTGGAGTGAGCGCGGAAGCGGAAAAAATAATTTTTTCAAAAAATCACAGCGCGCTTAGTTTTAAAGATTAAGAGTTCATTTTTGGCTCATTTTTTTGACATTGCCTGAAGTTTAGTATGCAATCATCAGAAATGAAAAATAATATCATTATCATATGTAAATAATGCGAGATATGGTAGCGAAAAAAAAATTCATAGATAATTGTATTCAAATCACGCTGTGCAAAAAACGGTCAAAGCTAACGAGTTACTTTTTTTTCGTTGTATTTTACACTAAATTGCAATCATTTTGATATATAATACATAGTAAAACAGTAAAAGCAACACCGGAAAAATATTATCACAAAATGATGTACGAATTCGTAACGCGTGGACATAAAAAAATGTTATTTTAAAAAATTCACCGTAATTCTAAATATTGTTCTAGAGACTTCCAATTTGTTTCAAAATTAAGACAAATGATTTAATATTACGATACTGTAGGAGTTTTAGATTAAAATTGCAGATTTCGACCATTTCGGACGAGTTAAATTTGACCGAATGTCAAAATTTATATATATATTTTTATTTATATGCACATATTTCGGAGATGAAAAGAGCTACAACCTTTACTTATTTTTTATTGTATTCTTCATGAATTTGCGCACATTTTGATATATGAAACTCTATAAAATGGCTAATATGAAAAGGAGCAAATATTAGGATAATGCGATGTACGTATTTCGGAGACTTGCGGCCTCGAATCGGCGCGCGGAGTGAAGGTAAATATATTTTTCAAAAATTCACCATAAATCACAATATTGTTCTAGAGACTTCAAATTTGTTTCAAAATGAAGAAAAATGACGGAATATTACTAGGCCGTAAGAGTTTTAGCTTACAATTGCGTTTTTCAACTATTTCGGTAGAGTCAAATTTGACCGAACGTGATTTTTTTTCTATTTATCGTGATTTATATGCAAATATTTCGAAAAAAGAGAAAAGCTACAACCTTCAATCATTTTTAGCTGTATTCTACATGAAATTGTGCACATTTTCATATATAAAACTTTATGTAACAGCTAATTTTAAATGGTGCAAACATTTCAACAATCGCACAAAAAAAATTCTGATTTTTTCGGAAGAGTTACCGCGCGGACGTAAGGAAAATTTTTTTTTTTTTTTCATAAATTCACCATAAATCGAAATATTGTGCTAGAGACTTCCAAGTCACTGCAAAATTAAGGTAAATGATTGAATATTACTAGAATATAAGAGTTTTAGCTTACAATTGCGTTTTTCTACCATTTCGGTAGAGTCAAAGTTGACCGAAAGTTGAAATTTTTGCACTTAACGTTATTTATATGAAAATATTTCGAAACTGATAAAAGCTACAACCATGGGTTGTTTTTTGTTGTATTTTGCATGAAATTTCGCACATTTCCATATATAAAACTTTATGTAACGGCAAATTTAAAAGGGTGCAAACATTAGGACAATCGCACGAAAAAATTTATCGGAAGAGTTATCGCACGAACGTAAGGAAAAAGTTTTTTCATAAATTCACCATAAATCGAAATATTGTGCTAGAGACGTCCAATTTGTTGCAAAATGAAGGAAAATTATTGAATATTACTATAATATAAGAATTTTACCTTACAATTGGGTTTTTTGACCATTTCGGTAGAGTCAAAGTTGACCGAAGGTTGAAAGTTTTGCACTTATCGTTATTTATATGAAAATATTTCAAAACTGATAAAAGCTACAATCATGAGTATTTTTTCGTTGTATTTTACATGAAATTGCGCACATTTTCATATATAATACTTCATGTAAAGGATAATTTAAAATGGTGCAAAAATTATGTCAAAGTGACGGAATAATTTTTGAGATGTGTCACTGATACTTTTTAGTGCGATAAGAAAGAAATTCGCGCTTGCGCGCCTGCGTAGCGATTGTAAACAAAACAACGCCTTGATCCGTGAACTCCCAGCATCCCCCAAGGCGCGTGATTCAAAAGTTTTCGGCTGGTAGGCCTATAAGTATTTTTCCGCGAATTTTTAAAAAAACTTTTTTGAGCCGACGTATGATACGTCCAATCGGCATACGGGAGACATTTTGACTCGACGTTTAATACGTCCAATCGGCGTAAGAGGGTTAATTTTCCATCTTAAAATTTCAAAAATTTTAAGTACATTATCTTACATAGATGTTTGTGGTAGAGATCCACATTTTTATTTCTTGGTGGGAGGTTGATTGAAAGTTATTTGACTGCCAGGAAAGCTGTCTGAATATCTCTTGTGTAATTGGTCTTATATAATAGGTATTAGTGATATATTCCACATTGTAGTTAATTTTCTTTACCAAATGTTTCATGTGGTTTGGATTACTCTTAGAACATGAAGAAGAGTAGGGCTAGATGGCATGCATCTTCACCTATAAAATTTGAGTAACTGATGAGTTCAAGTAAGGGGATAGAGTTATGTTTAATTCCACCCTCAGTATTGGGCCCACACTTAATCTTTAAGATGGAGGGTCAAGAGTGTTTACAGGTGCATCTCATAAGGGAACTTTACATTAGGTATAGGGATATTGTTCCCCTCCTGGAGGGAAGGAAGCTGTCTTGACTAAATTAATTCTCTTTTATCACAAATACAAAACTAGAATTTTCTTGGTAAATGTAATGGATAAGTCTCTCAGGAAGTATACTGGAGGTTCAGGTACAGGCATCCAATAATAAACAGTTGATCGGTAAATCTTTTTTCCTGTATAATATTTAGTTTTATCTACCCAAAATATATATATACATATTCCTTGCATAATCTTATTTGATCTATGCAACTTTTTTCTACTTCTGAATAATATTGTACAGCACATTGTCTTTTCAGATTAAAAGCATTAATGTTGTGAGTATGAAAGCAAAAACTAATTTAGTGAAGGTTGTTTATATTTTTTCTTATTACCTATATAGATACTATACATATTTTATCAAATGAACAATTTAAAGGGTACTGCTCTTTGCTTGCAGTGCTTTCTGCTATCTTCATTATGTCTTTGTGGAGTTGATAGCAAGAGCTGTTATAAGCTAAGGTCAGTATTTTGTAAATTATTTATAAGAATCTATGTAATATACAGTTTATCCAGAAAATAAAAGCACAAATTTCACTTAAAAGGCTGTTCCTCCCATTATCAGCTAGTACCAGAATGGTCTTAGGTGACTTATTGTTGTTAATATATGTTTATACTACATTACCAACTCCAATTTAGTTGTTATTATTTTATATATTGCTGCTGTCAGTACTGTCTTGTTCATTTCTATACAGTACTGTACATAACTTACAGTACTACTATACCTTGCACAGCAAGACATACATTTGAAAACTGAATATGAAATAGTACAGTACAAAATTAATAGGTGTGGAATTGTGTAAATATGATATAGTAGAGTACAAAATTAATAGGTGCGGAATTGTGTACAATTACAGTAACTGTTTTAACTTTATGAATTTCATAATTTAATGGAATTTTACATAAGTACACTAGTAGTGCCAGAAGGAATCTGCATAGTAAAAAAAATGACATTGTTATACCTATGATTACTCCACTATACACCTGGGTTACATGCCTGAATGTTCATTCATCTAGTGTGTGAAATCTAGGATACTTTACCCTCCCTCTTCAGGTTGGCAAGGCAGTGTACAAGTGGGCTGTTTGCCATGCATTTGAGCTTTTAACCAAATACATCCCAGGCTGTTGGATTATATTGACAAATCAGTGCACTTGTAGGGACAGGGTGGTCCTTGCACCTGCATGTAGCTTAACCCTTAAACGCCGAAGAGTTATTTTAAAAATCGTCTCCCGTATGCCGGCGGCATTTGCGAGTGAGCGCCTAAGCGGAAAAAATGTTTTTTTTTTTTTTTAAATCACAGCACGCTTAGTTTTCAAGATTAAGAGTTCATTTTTGGCTCCTTTTTTTGTCATTGCCCGAAGTTTAGTATGCAACCATCAGAATGAAAAAAAATATCATTATCATATATAAATGTTGGGATATATGACAGTGCGAAAAAAAATTTCATATAATTGTATACAAATCGTGCTGTGAGCAAAACGGTTAAAACTAATGAGTTAATTTTTTTGTTGTATTATACACTAAATTGCAATCATTTTGGTATATAACACATTGTAAAACGATCAAGGCAACACAGAGAAAATATCATCTAAAAAGGATGCATGAATTCGTAACGCGCGGACATAAAAAAAAGCTGTTTTCAAAAATTCACCATAAATCGAAATATTGTGCTAGAGACTTCCCATTTGTTACATAATGAAGGTAATTGATTGAATATTACTAGACTGTAAGGTTTGTAGCTTACAATTGCAGTTTTCGACCATTTTGGTCGAGTTAAAGTTGACGGAAGGACAAATTTTTTCTATTTATCGTTATTTATATGAAAATATTTCAAAACTGATAAAAGCTACAACCATGGGTTGTTTTTAGTTGTATTCTACATGAAATTGCGCACATTTTCATATATAAAATTTTATGTAACAGCTAATTTAAAATGGTGCAAACATTACGACAATCGGACGAAAAAATTTATGATTTTTTCGGAAGAGTTACCTCGCAGACGTAAGGAAAAAGTTTATTTCATAAATTCACCATAAATCGAAATATTGTGTTAGAGACTTCCAATTTGTTGCAAAATAAAGGTAAATGATTGAACATTACTAGAATGTAATAGTTTTAGCTTACAATTACATTTTTTTACAATTTCAGTCGAGTCAAAGTTGACCTAAGGTTGAAATTTTAGCATTTATTGTTATTTATATAAAGATATTTCAAAACTGATAAAAGCTACAACCATGGGTTGTTTATTATTGTATTCTACATGAAATTGCGCTCATTTTCATATATAAAACTTTATGTAACGGCTAATTTAAAATGGTGCAAACATTACAACAATCGTACAAAAAAAATTTGATTTTTTTCAGAGTTACCGCGTGGACGTAAGGAAAATGTTTTTTTTATATATAAATTCACCATAAATCAAAATATTGTGCTAGAGACTTCCAATTTGTTGTAAAATAAAGGTAAATGATTGAATATACTAGAATGTAAGAGTTTTAGCTTACAGTTGCCTTTTTTTACCATTTCGGTCGAGTCAAATTTGACCGAAGGTTGATATTTTGGCACTTATCCTTATTTATATGAAAATATTTCAAAACTGATAAAAGCTACAACCATGGGTTGTTTTTTTGTATTCTACATGAAATTGCACATATTTTCATATATAAAACTATGTAACGGCTAATTTAAGATGGTGCAAACATTACGACAATCGCACGAAAAAATTTATGATTTTTTCGGAAGAGTTACCGCTCAGACGTAAGAAAAGTATTTTTCATAAATTCATCATAAATCGAAATATTGTGCTAGAGACTTCCAATTTGTTGCAAAATGAAGGTAAATGATTGAATATTACTAGAATATAAAAGTTTTAGCTTACAATAGCATTTTTTGACCATTTTGGTTGAGTCAAAATTGACCGAAGGTTGAAATTTTGGCACTTATCATTATTTATATGAAAATATTTCAAAACTGATAAAAGCTACAACCATGAGTTGTTTTTTGTTGTATTCTACATGAAATTGCGCACATTTTCATATATAATACTCCATGTAACGGCTAATATAAAATGGTACAAAACTTATGTCAATGTGACGAAATCATTTCTGAGATATGTCACTGATGCTTTTTAGTGCGAGAAGAAAGAAATTCGCGCTTGCGCGCCTGGGTAACGATTGTAAACAAAACAACGCCTTGATCCGTTAGCTCCCAGCATCCCCCAAGGCGTGTGATTCAAAAGTTTTCGCCTAGTAGGCTTATAACTATTTTTCCGCGAATTTTTACCAAAAACTTTTTTATATCGACGTTTAATACGTCCAATTGGCATTTAAGGGTTAAAAGGTGTTTGAGATGTGGATTCCCTAATAAGCACTTGTGTTGAAAGACACTTTGTGATGCCCATGGGACAACTTTGATTATGTATATGTATATGTATATATATATATAGTATATATATATATATATATATATATATATATATATATATATATATATATATATATATATATATATATACATATGTAGATGTATATATAATAGCTATACGTATATATAATTATCTCGATATATTATAATATATACAGAAATATATATTATATGTAATGTGTTATATATATAATATAAATATTAATATATTAAGATATATATATATGAGATAGAATAATAAGGATAGGGGATTATATAATAGATATATTATAGTATAGATATGATCTACATATATTATAGATATACAGATAGCTATATATAATAGATATACATATAAATAATATGAAAATATATATATATATACTATATATAGAGTATATATATAGAAGATATATATATATAATATAGATCTAGAGAGATTATATAGATATCGTACATATGGATATATAGATAGACATGACGATAGGTATTAGGATTAGCGAATAGGGGATCGGATATATGGATAAAGAGATAGATAATATATTTATTATAGATGGAATATTATATAGGATTGTATATATGATTAGGAGAGAAGATATTATATGATAGTATAATATATTATATATACTTAATGATATAAAATAGTAGTATAGCGAGACATATAGAATAGAATATATATACTATGATATAGAGATATAATAAATATTTAGATAGAATTTATATATAGATAAATATAACATGATAAAAGAGTAGAGATTATAGATATATTATATAGTATTATATATATGAAATTGATTATTAGTTTTAAGAGATAGCATACTATTATATATAATTAGTAGGATATATTTATATATTTATATATAATATAAAGAGATAATAAAAGATATGTTAGATAGAGATAGTGGATAATTATTAATAATATAGTATAATAGAGAGAATATATAGTTATTTAATATATAGATAAGAAGTTAATAGATATAATATATTATAATACTAAAATATATAGATTATATATTATAACAAGAGTATATATATAGTAAATTATGATTATACGATATATAAGAGATAAGAGATAAAGATAATGATATATATATATAATATATGAGTATATAATTTAAAGATAAAAATATATATATATTATTTATTATAGATAGAAAAGATATAATAAAAATAATTTATTTTTGATTTAATACTATCTATATAGATAGATTATATATATAATATTATATATCTAGTATATATTATATATATCTATATATATATAGATATATATATATATATATATTATATATTGTAAGAGATACTATTATATATTATATATAATATATAATATATATAATATATATATTATTATATATTATATATTGTAATAATATAATTTATATATAATATAATATATATAAATATTTATTTATATTATATATATATTTAATAATATATATATATATGATTGATATGTTTATATATAATATTTATATATATATAAATATATATAAAAATTAATTTATATTATTTATATATATATATATATATATATATATCTATATATATATATATATATCTATTATATAATATATAATTTTATAGATTATTTAAATATATATATATATTGCATAGATTATATATATATATAAATATAATTTATATTATTATATATATATATATTAAATATATATATATATATATATATATATATATATATATATATATATATATATATATATATATATATATATACTATATATATATATATTTACTAATAATATTTAAATATATATAAATAAATTATTTAATATTTAAAGATATTTATATATATATATATATATATATATATATATATATATATTATATATATATATATATATATATATATATATGCAGAAGCCAGGTACTATGTCGTACCTCTAAGTAAATATGGATACAATCCACAATGAAGTAAATTCCTCTTGTAGTTTAAAAATATATATTTCTTGTATAGGATTAGAGCTTTCGACCATCAATTGTGGTCTCACTTTAGTGAACAAGACCACAGTTGATGGTCGAAAGCTCTAATCCTATACAAGAAATATATATTTTAAACTACAAGAGGAATTTACTTCATTGTGGATTGTATCCCCATAATATATATATATATTATAATTATCTATAGTTTATATATATTATATTTATAATATAATATATATCTATATATATATATATATATATATATATATATTATATATATATATATATACTACTATATTATATCAAATTTTTTTAAAGAAAAGTTCACTTCTTTTTGTTTTTGCAAGTCTATGTTTAATTGCAGCCTTTTCTTTTCTTTCACAGCACTTTGCTCAAGATGATCCTGATCTTTATACTGGGAAGATAAAGCATTTGCTCGATCATGGTGTGGACAACTTAGATGATGAGCTATACTTTACTGATGAGCTATTGCTTCCAAATGGTCAAGTTAAGGTACTTCATTATGTTCTGGTTGATATAAAATTTATAGTATGTCAATGAATGGTGCTCTTTATTTTAAAATTGTTATGATATTTATCTTATTGAACCTAGGAGATATGAAATTTAAAGTCAGTTGCCTCTCTGGAGGCTGATCTCACTTAAAATATACTGCTTTACATGCAAAACTATATTATTATGTAATGTAAATAACTTCTCATACAAACCCTTCGGTCATATTAACCCCTTGCCATAGTCTATGATGTCTCAGCCTTTGGCTTACACAACAAGGAGGATCATTTTGAAACTTCTGTTCAAGACAAGCCTATTAAACCAGAATTGCAGTTTAGGTAGGAATCTTGAGTTGCTGGAAATCCAGGGTTATTGTAAAAAGTTTATAGATCCAGGTAAGGTCTGGAAAAATTTAATATGCCAGAGACCTAGGCTGTAAGGAACTCAAGGGTTTACTCCAAAAGTTCAAGACTTTAAGAAAGTACAGCATAGTTTCCATACCCTTATTAGCATCAAAAGACAGTGTGCAGACAAACCAAATAACTAAAGTGCCTGTAAGACTAAAATTATTAAAGGGAGAGATGTGAACCACTTATTACAAGTCCTTAAAAAACTGAAGAAAGCCAAAACAGATTTGGAATATGAAACCAAAGGAATGTTCATTTGGAAAGACATAAGAAATAATAGCTTTCACAACTTTTATCTAGTGAAATTGTCATTGCCTAAGAAATAATAGCTTTCTCAGCTTTTATCCAGTGAAATTGTCATTGTTTCAGTGCACAGCTGGAGAAATTAAGCTTCTAGTTAATAATATTCCCCTGTAACTTTTTGTTTAAAGGGGACTATGTTAGGCTTGTTGCACATTCAGTCTTCACAGTTGACTTCAGTCTCTTCTTTCCCACTGTTATCCCTACATTTAGGGACCGGTTTTCTGATGCACTTTCTCTACTTCCTTCCTCACAATATCAAGCATGGTATATTGTTTAGCAAAGTGGTTTTTACAACCATTTGCCCTTGCTATCATCAACCACAGTTATTGGTGGTGGGCCTCGTTTTGACTAGAAAATCTACCTGCAAGGCAGCGGTTTCCACAGTTATTAGTGGTGGGTCAAGCCTTTTACTCAAAAGTAAGACTGCAAGGGAGCAGTTTCCACAGTTATTGGCAGTGGGCCTTTTACTTAAAAGTAAGACTGCAAGGCAGCCACTGGCTTTTTGGTTGCTTTTTACGACAAGCAAGACCCATGGTGGTAGTATTCTTATACCCCTATCACAGGGGTTTCACAGTTGACTTGAATCTAGAATGCACCAAATCGCTCCTAGAACATCTACACTCATCATTCTCCTTAGAAGAATGTTTTGTAGCATCATTCTCACCTTGGTCAAAACTGGGACAAGAAAATAAACTAAAATCTCAGCAAATCAAGCCTAAAAAAGGGATTTTGATGAAGGAAAATCTATTTCTGGGCAAGGGTTCGTGTCGCTTCGTGAAATAATCCCTTAAGTTCATTATTTCTAGGTAAATGATACTAACATTACCAGAGAAAAAATAAAAATAGGGGGATGTCAGAGTAACTGACTCGCTCACCCTAAATAAAAAGAGGGTGTCGATATGGTGCTGGGGCAAGTGAGACCACTACCACGAACCTCTTGTCATTTAGAATTCTCCTTCATCAAAATCCCCCTCCCTGAGAGAGCTGACACACGGCCGGCGCCAGCAACTACTATTACACAACCTCCCACGCCGACCGCAGCGCCTCTCGTGGTCATCCTTGAAGTTAGATGCCAATCTTGGGCGCAAAGGTGGGAGAACAGGGTGGGATTTCACTGGGCGACACGAACCCTTGCCCAGAAATAGATTTTTCCTTCGTCAAAATCCCTTTTCTGGGCTCAGTTTGTGTCGCTTCGTGAAATAGTACCAGAGAATTAGCATAAGGTTGGAAATAAAATAAGGTCTCAATAAAACGAAAGAAATAAAATAAATGAATATAATCTAGTTGAAAAATTTTACAAGTTATCATAACTAAGGTTAACTTAACCTAATATAATAAATGCCAGCTTAAGACATATAATTGGACTTAAAATTAAACTTAAACTAACTTATGATAACTTAGAACTAGATTTTATGAAACAATATGAATAAATATCTTAACATACATATAAGTGTGTTTCCCCAGCAAAAAAATAAGGGAAAACAACACTAAGTAGTTATAGTCAGTAATCAATATTTACAATTGTGAGTGCCCCTAGCAAAAAAAAAAATGACGATAATGTTAGGTGAATTGTTAGTGAGGCAGGTAGAAAGAAGATCTGGATCTTCGACTACAACTACTGAACAGTGTCAGGAGAAACTACGTTTCCCGCTGCCACTGCCGGAAATTTAAGAGATTCTTAGGATTTTAAGTAGTGCCGTTTAAAAACTGTCGGCGATTTCCAGCCCGTATACTTCTTCAATTCATCGAAATTCATATGTTGGAAGTAATTGATAGAGGTGGCTACTGCCCTGATGTCATGGGCTTTAGGGAATGAATCAGGGTTAGCTTGTTTGATAAAATAGAGGATTTGTTGCCTAATCCCTTTTATTGAAATAGTGCCACCTTTTTCCCTCATAAAGAGGGGGCCTGAGGATCTAGAAGATGTCCTGGACAGATAGGCTCGTAAGGTCGTCACCAGACAAAGAGAAGGGTCTTGTGAAAGAGGGAGAACCTTCCAAGGGGCCCATCTCATTAAGGGGTCCTCATTCTTTGCCACAAAGCTACGATCTGGAGATAGTAGGACTTCTCCTGAGGGGAGGAATTCTACATGTCCAGAGGCTCTGGAAAGGGCCGACAGTTCTGATATTCTGGCTCCTGAAGCCAGGCTTAGTAAAAATAATGTTTTTCTTAATAACATTAGATAGCTACATGAATCGTTGTCAGTATCTGGAGCCAGTTTGAGAACATCATTCAAGAACCATGAAATTGAACTAGGCCTTTCTGAAGGTCTGGGCCTAGCACAGGCTTTAGGAATAGACGTAAAGTAGGAGTCTGTTAAGTCTATCTTAAAGCCAAACTGGAAGATTTTCTTTAAAGCTGACTTATTAGTGGTAATAGTACTAGCTGCTAGACCTTTTTCAAACAGGGATCTGAAAAAGGATATAGCTAAATTAACTGTCATGGTTTGGGTGTTTGTTTCCTTCAGAAAATTTGCCAGTTTCTTAACAGCAGCATCGTACTGGCGTAAAGTTGACTCCCTCTTATCCGATTCTAGGAAAAGGATATTCTGGGGATCAATATTTGCATCTCTCTTAGCCGCAAACTTCATGAAGTCCATAAAGTTAGGGTTTTGAGAATTCCTGAGGAAGCGAACACAGTCCTCATTTGTACTGACTGGGACAGTTTGGGATTGGGGATCCGTCGAGGTCAGAGACCCAATTCCAGGAGGAGAGGATACCAGTTGTTCTTGGGCCAATCTGGGGCTACTAGAGCTACTTGTCCCTTGAATGTCCTGAGTTTGCTCAGGACTTTCAATAGAAGATTCACTGGAGGAAAGATGTATATCTTCCTCCACTGGTTCCAATCTATGGACATGGCGTGTATGGCACAAGCCAGAGGGTCCAGGTTGGGGGCCACATAGCAAGGGAGCTTGTGGTTCGTTTGAGATGCGAAAAGCTCCACCTGGAGACCTGGGACCCTTTGGCATATCCACTGGAATGAGCGCTTGTCCAGGGACCACTCCGATTCTAGAGGAACTGATCGAGACGGCGTCTGCTATCACGTTCCTTACTCCCGCCAGATGAGTGGAGGATAGATGCCATTTGTACTTGGTTGCTAGGGAAAAAATGGCTATCATGACATGGTTCACGTGCTTTGACTTGGATTCTCCCCTGCTGATGCAGTGTACCACTACTGCGCTGTCCAAAACCAGCTTTATATGGGAATTCTTGGCTGGTAGAAGCCTCTTCAGAGTGAGGAAAACTGCCATGGCTTCCAATACGTTTATGGGAAGCCGGCGGAACTGAGGCGACCAAGTCCCTTGAACTTTCTTGAATTGGGAGTATCCTCCCCATCCGCTTAGAGAGGCGTCCGTATGGATAACCAACGCCGGAGGAGGGAACTGGAGAGGAACTGATTTGGACAGATTCTTGGACTCCGCCCTTGCGGACTGTCAGCAGAATTACTGACAACTTGTCTCGAGATTTGACATTTGCTCTTGAGGTGCCAAACTCGATTTATATCCTTCAATTTTGCTTTCAACAGAACGTCTGTGACTGATGCAAACTGGAGGGAACCTAGGATCCTTTCCTGGTTTCTCCTTGACGTCTGTTTGCATTTGAGGAATTGCCTTATTGACTTGGCTATTTCTTTCCTTTTGACCAATGGAATTGACAGAGTGTGGGAGTTCAGGTCCCACTGAATGCCGAGCCACTGAAAACGAGACTCCGGCGTTAGCCTGGATTTGGTCTTGTTTATTTGGAACCCCAGATGTTCCAAAAACTGAATTACCTTGCCTGTGGCTTTGAGGCATTCCTCGACGGTTGTTGCCCAAATGAGCCAATCGTCGAGGTACGCTACTACCATTATCCCTTGTGATCTCAGTTGCTGGACCACTGATTCCGCTATTTTCGTGAAGACCCTGGGGGCTACGTTCAGCCCGAAGGGCATCACTTTGAAAGAGAATGCCTGGTCTCCTAGCCTGAAGCCTAGATATGGGCGGAAGTGTCTCGCGACTGGGATATGATAGTATGCGTCTGTAAGATCGATAGAGGTGGTGACGGCCCCACGAGGAAGTAAGGTCCGCACCTGCGAGATAGTCAGCATTTTGAACTTGTCGCAACGAATGAATAAGTTTAGACGGGACAAGTCTAAGATTATTCTTCGTTTTGTTGAGCCTTTCTTTGGCACGCTGAACAAGCGTCCTTGAAACTTTAAATGTTTGACTCTTGATACTACTCCTTTCTGAAGGAGCTCTTGTGCATACTCTGTCAATTCCTTTGTTGGTACTTGAAGGAATGTTTTGGATGGAGGAGGACCTTTGATCCAACTCCATCCCAGCCCTTTGGACACAATGCTTTGTGCCCAGTTGCTGAATCCCCACCGGTGTCGGAAGAGGAACAGCCTCCCTCCTACCTGAGGGTTCTCACTGGGTCTGTGCAGGACGTGCTCCGCATCCTCCACGGAAGTGTCTCCCCCTGTTGGGTGCCCTTCCTCCACCCCTCTGACGAAATGTACCCCTAGCTCTGCTTCCCCTTCCAAACCTATTGATGGCTTGGAACGCCTGGCCTTCGCACACAGGATTGAAGGCTGGGGAAAAAGTGTAGGAGGTCGAGGGCTGGTTCTGGGACGTCAACAGGAGGATGGGCTGACTCTGGTTCTTGGAAGTCGACGGTTGCACGGGTTGTGATACCGGGGCTGCCTGGATGAACTGCTGTTGCTGCTGTGCTTGGAAGGTTGGGAACTTCCTCGGTTTCTTTAATTTCTTAGAACCAGAGGGGGTGCTTTCTGGCTTCCTTTTGCTAGAAAGTCCCCAGCGGACCCTAAGGCTCTGGTTGAGCCTGGTCGCTTCGTGATGGACCTCGTTTACTGCAGATTCAAGGAAGAGGTCAGCTCCCCAGATCGAAGACAATAGCAGCTTGTTAGGCTCATGCCTTATGGTGGCTTCCTGCAGGACATGTTTCCTGCAGTTTCGTCTTGCTACAACGAAGTCGTACAGATCAGACTGTACGGTCTGCATCTGAGCCTTAGCTAGAAGCTTAAACAGAGGCTCCGTACCATATGTCATGGCGGCAACCTCTGTCATTACTAAGGCATTAAGGGTTCTCCCTAACCTGATCCTTGCGTCGAACTCTGCTTGGATCAGGTTGTCCGGTAGTCTTGGGAGTCTCTCCCCGAACTGTTCGATAGCACAGTCCGGTTTGAGCTTCCCAACCGTAAAAGAAGCCGGAAGGTCAGCCCATAGGTCCTCAGCAGCTGGGAAGAGTAGGGACGTCGGGTCCGACTCTCTCAGTTGAGGGAGAGGCTCGTCTTTCATGGCGGCCTGGATGGTTACTTCTGCAATTTTTGTGGAGAAGGGGAGTGGTGCCTCCTCTTCCGCCACAAAGATTGTGAACGGGCTCTTGAATGCCTGAAGTTTGGTGTTGCTACAGTCCCATTCTTCAAGGCACCTCACCCATTCCCTCTGGGCTTGCTCCCGACTGTAAATTACGGTCTCTTTCGGGATCTTGTCCTCTCTGTTTAGAGCTGCTTCCGTCAATCTAGCATACCCCATGAAAGGTGGTTGAAGATTGGCGGGGTGGAACTCGAAGTCCTCGATGCGACGAGTTCCACAGTCAGGGATCGAGATCATTCCATCCTTGAAGGGTGCGAAGGCTGCTACCCTCCAAGGATTACTCATGGTGAATGGGGGAAGAGAGTCGTAGTCCAGCATCGGGGTTGCTCCGGCGCCTGCCAGAGGAAGAACTGCTGGGGGTTGTTCCCTCAGGCCCGCCAGCAAGTTTTCCTGGTTTGTCAGCCAATCCGAGATGTTCTGGATCGACTGACCGGATTGCGCAAACGAGGTGGAGATTTGGGCAAGCATTTGATCAAGCCTGTCTTTCACCATGGTCCCCACCATGTTCCCCACCTGTTGCAACACCCCTGCTGTAAATGAGTCAGGATCGAAGGGGCCTGAGGTACTGGTCGCAGTAGGGGTCTTCGGACGAGCTCCTGTAGACGTAGAAGGTACTGGCTCGGCGGGAGCGCGGGCCTTCTCTTTAGTGGACTTGCCCCTAGACCCTTTAGAGTGCGAAGAAGAGGATGACTTCGCTTTCTCTGCTCCGGGATGGTGAGCCGGAGACTTATGAGATGATGAGGCCGAAGTCTTCTTAGAAGACGACCTCTCAAGGGTTTTTTGTTCGCATTGTCCTTTGACTTTAGGAACAACTGAGGCGGAAGACGTCCTAGGCAGAATATCCGATGCAGAAAAACCTTGGAAAGAAGTGGAAGAAGGGACAGGAGACGAAGATCCAGACGCGCCTAAGGGAAGCCCTTGAGCACCCAGCAAACCTACCTCAACCATCAACTCACCTTCCCCTACTGTCTTAGGTTCCACGTTAAGGTCCAGGGTGGCAACGTCCTCCGTGATCTCCGGGGCTCCTCCCTCCGCCAAGGCCTGCGCCACTTGCAGCTGGATGGCAGCTATAGCCGGAGCTGCCGCAACAGGGTCGACGTACGCAGTCGACTTGCTGCCTGGGAAGATGCGGACAGCCATACTCTTGTCTAAAATGTACGGCTGCCCCTTCGACACGTTCTTCCCAAAACCACCTACCCAGGCTTTCAGGGTAGCCGACGCGGCGTCCTTCACGGCGGTAGCCTGAAATAAAGGGTCATTGTAGTCCTTACAACGAAGCCCCGAAGATACATTATTAACACTTACGACTCTAAGTCATGTACATATATCCAATTTTACATAAAATATCTGACAGTATATACCAAGAACAGAGACGATACCTACGCCGGTATATACTTACACCGGTAGAAAACTGATCCACTAGCTCGTAGCAAATGGAGCAGGCTTCGTGGTGCCACATGATCAAGTCATTATGGCAGACAGCACAGGGAGCGTGGGTCCGGCAGACCTCATGACCGCAAGGGTCCTGCAGGACGGCGTTACATCCTGCCTCCTGACAGTTGGTAGCCTGTAAGTGAACAGATACATGAGTATCAGCAGATACTAACAGGACTACCCGCTAAGAGACATGAAGCTCCGCTGCATGCCGGAGTGAAATGAATTTTTTGGGCATAATCCTCTCCTGTAATCCGTGTGAGAGAGTCTGTAGGACTCGGTAAACTGGCTTGAAAAACTCTGGTACGCCAGAGCGAAGATTTCCGCCAAACCAGATAACTGCTCATACACATACCGAGGTGAGGGTACAACACAGCGGAGAACGTGAGAAGATTATCCATAAAGTTAAACAAAATAAAACTAAAACAAAAGAAATAACAATGCATGCGGAGCATAGCTCCGCTGTAGAACTCTTCCGCCAACCCACGGAACACACGGATGGTGAGCGGGTGCTCCGCCGGAAAAGCGAAAGAGATTACAAGAATCACATACAGGGGAAGCATGTAAGGCCTACTCCGTGATCCCCCCCCAAAGAGCTGGCGGAGCCAGCTATACATGCAACTATGGGGAGGGAAAAGGAGATCTGACCATAGAACGCCGGAGAAGGCCTGACACGAGCTGGCGGGGTGGCCAACCCAACCTGATCACGCCGGGACCTCCCCGAAGCTCATAGAAAATGTGACCGGTCCAATACAGGACCCCCCAAGTCTGTGACTCCCGTATCCTCCTGGTAGGGAGGAAGAGGGGAGGGGTGCCCGGATGGTTGCCATAGCGACCGTGAGCGAGCGAGGACTAACCCTTCCTCCACGTAGGAGGAAAGGGGGGGGGGGGGGCGGACTGGGACCAGGGCGATCAGCTGGCCCGACGCGAGCGCAGGTGGACCACGAGGCGATAATGCAACAAAACATAGCCTAGGTAGAACTGATCGCCCCTAACATGCAACCCAATAATTACATCGTAATAAAAAGAAAAGAAGGAAATCACGAGTGGGAGAAAAAGAAGGGATGTCCACGAGAAGTAGGCTAGTCTCCCCGAAGGGGAACGTGCCAACAACTCGGGAGCTGGCCTTTGCCGATACGTAAAACGGAGGGCGATGGCCAGGATGGCTGGACTAAAGAGCAATTTAGCAATAAAATAAATCACAAATAAAAGAGCCCACACGCCTAAACACCTAGACAAAGGGTCATGCATGCATGAACACTAAGCTAAGGCACAGGCAACGGATTTCCGAATAGTACGATGTAAAGCAATAGAAAGGAAGTAGAACCTTCTGTACCACGTATAAAATATCTCATGATAAATGCATATATACACAAGGAATAGTTACCACGGTATGGGAGACTGCAGTAGCTAACCAAAACATGAGGCGAGCTGGCAAGGTGAGCCAGGCGCCAGACCAGGATGACTATTATTGGACCTAAAAAACGGTTAAAATAGCTCCTGGCTGGCTAAAACTATAGTGTATAACCTTTCGGGGTACTTAACTTAGCTGCGACGATAGCTTGAAGTTCTGTTTTGAGAGCAAAGTTAATCCGAAAGTGCACAAAAACACAGAGCAATGGCAGACACATGCGTACGGAGGTTCGCTAACGAAAAGGATGGACACGAGAGGCGCTGCGGTCGGCGTGGGAGGTTGTGTAGTAGTAGTTGCTGGCGCCGGCCGTGTGTCAGCTCTCTCAGGGAGGGGGATTTTGATGAAGGAGAATTCTAAATGACAAGAGGTTCGTGGTAGTGGTCTCACTCGCCCCAGCACCATACCGACACCCTCTTTTTATTTAGGGTGAGCGAGTCAGTTACTCTGACATCCCCCCATTTTTATTTTTTCTCTGGTAATGTTAGTATCATTTACCTAGAAATAATGAACTTAAGGGATTATTTCACGAAGCGACACAAACTGAGCCCAGAAATATATATATTTCCCAGATGGACTTCATAAATTATAACCAAATGTAAAATATCATATATCAGATATCCTTAGATGTACAGAAAAATGTGCCAGAGGAAGGAGTGGGCACTATGTTGGTTTTGTATGGGACATACTTAACTAATTCATGAGTAACTGGTAGCTGGTGATCAGCTTTTTTTTTTTTAAGATAATTTTTTTATCTACGTCCGTGGAATACTTGCTGAGTGAGTGCCTGAGTCTTAAGATGTTAACAATTGAGGCTCATGATGATGATGACAGGATTCCTGGATAAGGTATATGGTACCTGTGGTATCTTTAGATTTTATTTCAGAAGCTGATCTCTAATAGATTCAGTTCTTTTTTTATTTATTCTTTATGGTTTAGCTAGATTTTATTTTTGACAAATGATAATAGTGTTGATGACTTTTGAGATCACCTTATCAGAGAACCTTTCATGAACCAATCTTCCAGGCCCTCAAATGTCTCTTGAGACAAGAGCTGTCCTCAGGTAGGCAGGAACTCCATCTCCCTTGTCTTCCTTGGACCAGAAGATTTGGTGTGTCTTCATTGGTGTCTGCTTGGTTGGACCAGTGGGTAGGGTCGCCTTAAGTGATACAGGTAGTCCTCTGGTTCCTGGCCTCTGTGGCAACTATGCAGAAGATGGTTCTCTGCCCAGAGTTGAAAGTCACCCAGAGGATAATGAGATGATCAAGTTCACCCGTGATTGGTTATTCACTATGGAGGATAGTTTCTGCAAGAACCCTTTAACCAGCATCTTTGAGGAAGGCACATAGGTGAGGCAAGTCAGAAACTGGCAGTTCTAACATCCAAGGGAAACAACAAGTCAGGCATGTCTGGTGGCTACATTGCAGAATTGATCCCATTCCTAATGAAAGCACCAAACTACTGACTTTGCAAACACCTCAGCTGAATTGGCCTCATATGCCTGTAAAACACAGATAGTCCCAAGGACTAATCTTTCAGTGTGGTGGTCTGAAATTCTTGGGGGTACCTCTACAGTGTCAGTTAAAGGAGCATTACAGGTGATAGTGCAAAGTTCACAAGATCCTGTTTAGGGGGATTGGCTGGTTGAAAAACAATAGAATCTGAAAAAAATAAAATTCTCAAAGAAAAACAAAAATCCTCTTAACTTCATGAAGAGGATTGCATTAAGACTCTATACTACCAAGTATTTTGTTTTGAATTGGCATTAGTTTGATAGTCTTTCAATATTTTCTAACCTTAACTCAAAATTCCTGAACCAGTGGTGCTTAAAAATGGACAAGAGTTAAATTTGGACTTTGCCTATATCTGATTTTCAGGATTTTAGTTTCTCCTCAAGTTATTCCTGGACTGGCCTTGACAAAATTTAATGTGATCAAGGCAAGGTTTACTTCATTTAGGAACCCTTCCTTTTTATTTCTACTCTTTTTGAAGAGAAGAATGTGTTTTTACCACACAAGAGAGACAGTCAAGCAAGATTTCTTGGCCTTCTGCAGGTATGGAACAGGTTTGCAGTGTCATTTTTAGGGTTTTGGAGAGTTAGTCTGTTGTTATGTCTAGGTTGTCTAGCAGTGAAAGTTAAGGTCTTGACTTTAGTGTTTTTGGAATATCAACATTAAGGTAACAAGACTTTTAAGAGTTTTTTCAAGTGTCAAGAAAGGATGTATACTGATGATATTCTAGAGGCAGCACATGCCTATGCCACTCATGTTGTAAAGGAGAGAACATTTGTACTTCTCCTTTTCCAGTAATGTCACTTCAGGTCAAAAAACTAATTGCAACTCTAACAGGAGTGTTTAAATTGTTCAAGAATTTTTGCTTGTTAACCAAAATTTAACATTAGCTTTTCATTTCACCTCCTTCAATACTGTGCTAACGTATATACTGTGTCCAGATACCCAAACTTTCAATTTTAATTTGTGTAGGATATACCCTAAATTTGCTTATATGTTTTGAACTTTGACATTTAAGGTTGTCAAGAACTTGTGGTTATGATTATTATCTTTCTACAGGTAGTAGAACTGGAACCAGGTGGAGCTAGTCGAATAGTCACCAATGCCAACATATTGCAATACTTGGATGCTATTGCACAGTACCGACTTTCTGTACGTGTACGTCATGAGGTGGATGCATTTCTTGCAGGGCTTAATGACATTATTCCAGACAACCTTCTTTGCATTTTTGATGAGAATGAACTGGAGGTGAGCACTTGTAACATGTTAGGAAATGAGGGAAATATTGGAGAGTACTTTATTTTTTATATTTTGGATTTTAAACTAGTATTGTCTATATAACCAGTAGAGGTGGCCCGCGGTTAACGGCGCAATCGCTCAAAGGCAAATAGGTTTTACGGCTGTCGTCAAAAATATTCAGTAAAAAAATAAGGCATTTTAAGGTAATATTACGGCACAATTTTCGGTCAACAGCGCCGCTAGCGCCATTACGTATGTCTAACGAGTTCATACATTTGTAGAAATACCGTTCAGCCCGTAAAGGTTATGCAAATGATATTAAAAAATTGTATTGAGAGTTATTACATAGGTATTAGGGGAAAATATATGCCTCTGACACTGTTCTATGCCGAAAATATAGTTAACCCTTAAACGCCGAAGCGGTAAAAAAAAAAAAAATGTCTCCCGTGTGCCGGAGACGTTTCAGAGTAAGCGCGGGAGCGGAAAAAATATTTTTTTTTTTTTTTTCAAAAAAAATCATAGCGCGCTTAGTTTTGAAGATTAAGAGTTCATTTTTGGCTCCTTTTTTTTTGTCATGCCTTAAGTTTAGTATGCAAACATCAGAAATGGAAAAAAATTATCATTATCATATATAAATAATGCGATATATGATAGTGCAAAAACGAAATTTCATATATAATTGTATTCAAATCGCGCTGTGCGCAAAACGGTTGAAGGTAACAAGTTACCTTTTTTTTCGTTGTAATGTACACTAAATTGCGATCATTTTGGTATATAACACATTGTAAAACGATAAAGGCAACACAGAGAAAATATTATCACAAAATAATGCATGAATTCGTAACGCGCAGACGTAAACACATATTTTTTTCAAAAATTCACCATAAATCTAAATATTGTCCTAGAGACTTCCAATTTCTTTCAAAATGAAGACAAATGATTGAATATTACTATACTGTAAGAATATTAGCTTACAAGGCAGTTTTCGACCATATCTGACGAGTTAAAGTTGACCGAATGTCGAATTTTTTTTATATATATTTTTTTTATTGCAAATTATTTCAAAAATAAGAAAAGCTACAACTTTCAAATATTTTTTGTTTTATTCTACATGAAATTGCGCACATTTTCATATATAAAACTCTATGAAATGCATAATATGAAATGGAGCAAATATTCCAAGAATGGGACTTACGCATTTCGGAGATTTGTGGCGTAGAATCCTTGCGCTTAGGGAAGGAAAGTTTTTTTTTTTAAATTCACCATAAATTTAAATATTGTGCTAGAGACTTCGAATTTGTTTCACGATGAAGATAAATGACTGAATATTACTAGACTGTAAGAGTTTTATCTTACAATTGCGTTTTTCGACCATTTCGGTAGAGTCAAATTTGACCGAACGTGGTTTTTTTTCTATTTATCGTGATTTATATGCAAATATTTCAAAAATGAGAAAAGCTACAACCTTCAACTATTTTTTTGTTGTATTATACATGAAATTGCGCACATTTTCATATATAAAACTTTATGTAACGGCTAATTTAAAATGGTGCAAACATTACCACAATAGCACGTATGATTTTTTTTGGAAGAGTTTACCCGCGCGGACGTAAAGAAAATGTTATTTTTTTTCATAAATTCACCATAAATCGAAATATTTTGCTAGAGACTTCCAATTTGTTGCAAAATGAAGGTAAATGCTTGAATATTACTAGAATATAAGCGTTTTAGCTTACAATTGCGTTTTTTGACCATTTCGGTAGAGTCAAAATTGACCGAAGGTTGAAAATTTGTCACATCATTTTTTATATGAAAATATTTCAAAATTGATAAAAGCTACAACCATGGGTTGTGTTTAGTTGTATTGTGCATGAAATTGCGCACATTTTCATATATAAAACTTTATGTAACGGCTAATTTAAAATGGTGCAAACATTACCACAATCGCATGTATGATTATTTTCGGAAGAGTTACGCAGCGGACGTAAGGAAAAAGTTTTTTTTCATAAATTCACCATAAATCGAATATTGTGCTAGAGACTTCCAATTAGTTGCAAAATTAAGTTAAATGATTGAATATTACTAAAATATAAGAGTTTTAGCTTACAATTGCGTTTTTCCGACATTCGGTAGAGTCAAAGTTGACCGAAGGTTGAAATTTTGGCACTTATTGTTATTTTATATAACAAAATATCTCAAAACTGATAAAAACCTACAATCATGAGTATTTTTTGTTGTATTCTACATAAAAAATGCGCACATTTTTCATATATAATAGTCCATGTAACGGCTAATTTAAAATGGTAAAAAAATTATGTCAAAGTGACAAAATAATTTCCGAGATATGTCACAGATACTTTTTAGTGCGGCAAGAAAGAAATTCGCGCTTGCGCGCCTGCGTACGATTGTAAACAAACAACACCTTGATCCGTGAACTCCCAGCATCCCCAAGGCGCGTGATTCAAGAGTTTTCGGCTGGTAGGCCTAAAAGTATTTTTCCGCGAATTTTAAAAAAACTTTTCTGGGCTCAGCTCGTGTCGGCCTATGAAAGTAATCCTTAATATCATCTTTCTAGGTAAAATTATCCTAAATTATTACCAGAGAAAAAACAAAATTAAGAAAATGTCAGTAAGACTGACTCGCTCACTCTTAAAAAGAAGTGTCGGTATGATATAGGGGCGAGTGTGGAACACTACCACGGACAAACACCAATTATAACTTCCCTATCAGAATCCCCTAAGAGAGAGCTGATACCAACGGGCGATGCAGCCTCTACTACTACTACTAGAGGACGCCACGGACAGCAGCGCCCCTTAGTCGTTCATCCTTAATTTTTAGCGCCAGCATCTTGACGCTGTTTTTCTCTTGTGCTTTCACTATGTGGATTTACCTCGTTTTATAAGATGGAACGTTCTGCAATTGCCACGGCTAAGTTAAGTAACTCATAAGTAATAATTTATATAGTGTTATCTTCCGGGTACCAGTATTTTCCTTTTTATAGGTCATATACGGTTCCCCGGTTGTCTCGTGGCGGCCATGCTGCCTCGTAAGAATTCCCGGTCCTCCATACTGGGGACTTCTATACTTATGCTTATTTTTCACGTTCATTGTTTTACATCGAGTTTTAGCTAGTTAGCCCTCTTACCATTCTCTTAGCTTGGTATTTAGGGCTATCATTATTTTATTCTGGCCCAGCATCCCGGCTCTTGCTCTACATCGCGATCGCTGGCTCCGAGTAGGCTACTGTGTTTCTTGGAATAGTTGCCTCCTCCTGGGGCTTCTTTCTCTTTTCCTAAAAAGTGTCTCTTTTCCACCTTTCGATGTATTTTATTATTATTATTATTATATTATTATTTAGGGTGTTAGGCTAGCCTAGGTGCTTGTTCCTGTATTGGTACAGCTTGGTTCACGTGGCCCTACCACGGTTGTGGTGATCGCGGCCTAGGCCACTTAGAGTCACGTGTTCCATAGCACCTCACCCTGCCCCTTCCCTCCCTCTCTGATGTAGGGAGGAGCTGGGGGACCCCTGGATTGTCATACACCTCTTTGCCTTCTCTCTCATTCCGGAGGTGCCGGGAGGTTCCGCCAGCAGGGGGTTTAGGGCGACCACTAGGAGGTACCGGGTCTCCATACGGGTAGTTGGTGAGGTGGGGAGGAGTAGGCCATCCCTTCCCCTTTCCTCGCTCCCGCCGTGTTTCACCGGGACCTCCTTCCCCCCCATACCCATTACTCAGCCACCTCCCTTACGATACGAAAGGAGCCTTCCGTCGCAGCCGGGGCCCCTTTGGTGATAGGTTATTGGCTCCACTAGCTGGGTAGGGTGGGTTCTATGGATGGTCGTTTGCTTGCCTACTATATCCTTATATCTCTCCCCCGCTACGGAAGGGAGCTTACCCTTACTACGCACTCTTCTAGTAGACGGGTGGAGAGAAGTTGGTTTTGATGTTATTACTGTACTTTGTTAAGGATATATACTAATTTAAGATGTTTTACAATGAATTGTGTTTTTTTTTTTTTTTTTTTTTTTTACTATTATGTTATCAACCATCCCCGCCATTTTACGTTGTGGTTTCCTTTACCACCACTCCTAGTTGGTTGATTTTTGTGCCTCCGCCACTGGCGGAGCCATAGACTTTCTTCCAACATGGTTACCACACGTATTTTAGCAGGGCTCTGGTTTCATCTAACTTTATCGCTCCGGCACCAGCGGAGCATATGTTAGACTGTAAGTATTACTCTGTACTCATGTACGTTTCTACTTACAGGCTACCAACTGTCAGGTCCTCGCTTGCAATGCGACGTTACATGACCCCTGCGGACACGATGAGTGCAGGTCTCCAGCCAGCCCCGTGCACCCTGTTCCAACGAAGTTCATCGTTTGGCATCCCGAGGCCTGCACCATTTGCTACGACCTGGTCGGTCAGCTGGTTGATGGGTAAGACCATTATAAAACTAGTTATCAATTTACTAACACTTTTAGTTCGTAAGTTTGTTAACCCTGTCCGCAATTGGTAGCTAATTCAGCCTTTCTTTCAGGCTAGCGGGGTGAGGGAAGTCGCCCTCGCCACTCTGAAAGCGTGGGTAGGCGGCTTTGGAAAGAACGCCGCCAAGGGCCAGCCCTACATTTTGGACAAAAAGCTGGCCATCCAGATCTTCCCTGCGGGCAAGTCGACGGGCTACGTCGATCCCTTGTCCGCCGCCCCCGTAATAGCCGCCATCCAGCAAGATCTTCAGCAGTCGTTGGGGCTCGTAGCCGCCCAGGAGCCAGTCCCGGACGTCGCCGGCCTGGATCTGAACGTCGAGCCTATGGCGGTAGTGAGTGAGGGTTTGTTGGTTGAGGTAGGTTTGTCGGGCGCCCAAGGTCTTTCCTTGGACGCTCCTGGATCTTCTCCTGTCCCTTCTTCTTCCGCATCTTTCCAAGGCTTTCCGGGATCTGAGATCCCTAGCCGCACTCCCGCTCTCTCTGTACCTCCCAAGGAGAAGGGAAAGAGAGAACCGAAGACTCTGTCTAAGTCGACTTCTGAAATCGTCTTCGTCTTCTTCGGCTAGGAAGTCATCGACTTCTTACGCCGACGCGGTGAAGGCTAAGCCAAGCTCTTCCCAGTCGAAGAGTTCTAGAGGCAAGGCTTCGAAGGAGAAAGCTCGCGCTACCTCCGAGTCGTTGCCTTCTCCCGCCTCCGTTGCCCCCTCTCCGGCTATGCCGGCAGGGGTAGCAAGCACCAGCTCCTGCGTTCCTTCTCCAGTCTCACCAGGAAGTGATGGAGGCAAGGTCAGGAGTGCAGGTGGGTTCTCAAAATCTCAGCTTGGGGAACCCGCTTTGAGTTTTTTTTTTCAGATGTTCGCACAATTGTCGAGCACTCTGTCTCAAACTGGACAGACCGTCCAAGAACTCTCGAATAGAGTAAGAGAGACTGAGGATCGGATGTCTGGGCTATCCCAGGCTCCTCCCCCAGTATCCCCTGCTTCTAGCACAGGGATCATCCAACTCCCGTCTTACGACTCTCTGCCAGCTTTCTCTATGGAGAATCCATGGAGAGTAGCGGCCTACGCTCCCTTTAAGGACGGGATGATTTCGATCCCGGAGTTGGCACGAAGGATTGAGGACTTCGAGTTCTATCCTCCGGGTCCTGTCACCGAGCCTTTCATCGGGTTATGCCTAGGCTGACACCAACGGCTCTTACAAAGGGAGGACAAGATCTCGAAGGAGTCTGTCCTCTACAGTAGAGACCACGCCCAACGGGAATGGGTTCACTGCCTTGAGGACTGGGAGTGTACGAATACTAAACTCCAGGCCTATAAGAGCCCATTCACTATTTTCGCCACGGAAGAGGAGGTCTCTCTTCCGTTCGCCACGAAATTGGTGGAGAAGGCTCTTCAGGCAGTCCTCAAGGATGAGCCCCTTCCGCAGTTGAGAGAGTCGGAGTCCACTTCTCCACTCTTTCCCGCCTTCGGAGAGTTATGGGAAAAACCTGCCTGCTACTTTCACGCAGGGTAAACTCAAGCCGGACTGCGCTATGGACCAGTTCGGTGAGAAGTTGCCTAGGCTGCCGGACTCCCTAATCCAGGCAGAGTTCGATGCGCGGACTAGGTTTGGCAGGTCCCTTAACTCTATCATAATCACGGAAATGGCTGCTCTGACTTATGCGAACGAACCGCTATTTAAGATCTTAGCGAAATCACAATTTCACACGGTTTTGCTAGACGCTTTTGACTTCTTCCAAGCCAGGAAGAACTGTCGGAAGCATGTTCTTCAAGAGTGTACTATCAGGCACGAGCCTAATAGACTCTTATCTGCCAGCATGTGGGGAGCGGATCTCTTCCCAGAGTCAGCAGTGAACGAAGTTCATCACGAAGCTGCTAGACTCAACCAGAGCCTTAGAGCTAGGTGGGGCATTTCCTCTAAGAGGAAACAGGAATCCGTTCCTACTGCTGGCAAGAAACCAAAGAAGGCTGGTAAGAGATTCCAGCCATACAAAAAACTTCAGCCTCAGCAGCAGTTTGTGCAGGCGGTCCCAGTCACCCAACAAGGACAACCTGCTACAGCTAAACAAACTCAGCCGTTCCTCCTGCCGGTGCCCCAGCAATCCCAGCCTTCGACCTCCTATGCCCATCTCGCCTGCCTTTAACCCTGCTTATGAGGTTCAAGGCTACTCTCAATCGAGGGGTAGGGCGAGAGGTTACTTTCGTCACCGTGGCGCAGGAAGGGGTGCAAGGAGTAAACAGTTCAGAGGAGGGCGTGGTGGCCAACCCGCCCATCAGCAATGAGGTTCTCCAGGTAAGGAGGAGGCTGTTCCTTTTCCGCCACAGGTGGGGGTTCAGCAGTTGGCACAGAGCATAGTGTCCAAAGGATTAGGCTGGAGCTGGATCCAAGATCCTCCTCCAATCAAATCATTCCATCAGCTACCGTCAGAGGAATTGATAGATTACGCGGAAGAACTCCTTCAGAAAGGAGCTATTGCGAGAGTCAAGCATCTAAAATTTCAAGGTCGCTTATTCAGCGTGCCAAAGAAAGGCTCAACAAAAAGAAGGGTAATCTTAGACTTGTCAAAGCTAAAACTCTTTCATTCGCTGCGACAAGTTCAAGATGCTTACCTTCGCAAGTAAGGACCTTACTGCCGCGTGGAGCCGTCACATGCTCCATCGATCTTACAGACGCATATTATCATATCCCTATAGCCAGGCACTTCCGCCCATTCCTAGGATTCAGGCTAGGAAATCAGACATTCTCATTCAAAGTGATGCCCTTCGGTCTGAATGTAGCCCCCAGGGTATTCACAAAGATAGCAGAAGTGGTTGTACAACAATTGAGAGCTCAGGGAATCATGGTAGCGGCATACCTCGACGATTGGTTAATCTGGGCACCAACAGTCGAGGAATGTCTCAAAGCTACCAAAAAGGTAGTTCAATTTCTGGAACATCTGGGGTTCCAGATAAACAAAACGAAATCCAGACTTGTTCCGGAATCTCGTTTTCAGTGGCTGGGAATCCAGTGGGATTTGTCCTCCCACAATCTATCAATTCCAGTAGCCAAACGGAAGGAAATAGCAAAATCTGTCAGGCAATTTCTCAAGTGCAAACAAACGTCAAGAAGAAACCAGGAGAGAATCCTAGGGTCTCTTCAGTTTGCTTCAGTAACAGATATCCTTCTGAAAGCAAGGCTGAAAGATATAAATCGAATTTGGCGGTCAAGAGCAAACTCCAAATATCGAGACAAGTTGTAGTAATCCCACAGATCCTCCGCAACCAACTACGGCCTTGGTCAAAAGTAAAAGAACTTAGCCAAAAAGTACCCCTTCAATATCCCCTCCCAGTGTTAACCATTCACACGGGATGCATCCCTGTCCGGGTGGGGGGGATACTCTCAGTTCAAACAGGTTCAGGGGACTTGGTCAGTTCAATTTCGCCAGCTCCACATAAACGTGTTGGAAGCAATGGCAGTATTTCTTACTCTGAAGAGACTGCTTCCCCCGAAGAAGTCTCATCTAAGGCTAGTTTTGGACAGTGCAGTGGTAGTTCATTGCATCAACAGAGGAGGGTCCAAATCCAAGCATGTGAATCCATGTCATGATAGCCATCTTTGCATTAGCAAACAAACACAAATGGCATCTGTCTGCCACTCACCTGGCAGGAGTAAGGAATGTGATAGCAGACGCCCTGTCCCGGTCAGTTCCTCTGGAATCAGAGTGGTCTCTGGACGACGGGTCATTCCAGTGGGTAGGCCGGAGAGTCCCAGGTCTCCAAGTGGATCTCTTCGCCTCACAAGCGAACCACAAGCTCCCTTGCTATGTGGCCCCCAACCTGGACCCTCTGGCTTATGCCACGGACGCCCTGTCGTTGGATTGGAATCAGTGGAGGAGAATTTACGTTTTTCCTCCAGTGAATCTTCTCCTGAAAGTCCTAGACAAACTAAGGTCTTTCAAAGGGATAGTAGCTCTGATTGCACCGGACTGGCCCAAGAGCAACTGGTATCCATTCTCTTGGAATTGGGTCTCCGACCTCAACGGATCCCCAATCCCAACTATCACAATCAGTACAAATGAGGACTGTGTTCGCTTCCTCAGGAACTCTCCAGACCCTAACTTTATGGACTTCATGAAGTTTGCGGCTAATAAAGATGCTAACATTGATCCACAGAATATTCTCTTCCTGGAATCAGATAAGAGGGAGTCAACCATCAGACAATATGACTCAGCTGTTAAGAAATTAGCATCTTTCTTGAGAGAATCGAACACTACAACCATGACAGTTAATTTGGCTATATCCTTTTCAGATCTTTATTTGAAAAAGGTTTTAGCAGCTAGCACGATTACCACTCACCAAGTCGGCTTTGAAGAAAATCTTTCAAGTAGGTTTTCAGATAGATTTAACTGAATCTTATTTCACATCTATCCCTAAAGCCTGTGCTAGACTTAGACCTTCTCAGAGGCCTACTACAGTTTCATGGTTCTTGAATGATGTTCTCAAACTAGCTTCAGATACTGACAACTCAATCTTGTACATTCATAATGCTCCTGAGGAAGACTCTATTCTTATTAAGCCTAGCCTCAGGAGCAAGAATTTCAGAACTGTCGGCTCTATCCAGAGATGCGGGTCATGTGGAATTCCTCCCATCAGGAGAAGTTCTACTTGCTCCGGATCGTAGCTTTTTAGCCAAAAATGAAGATCCTCTGGCAAGGTGGGCTCCTTGGAAGGTTATCCCACTTCCACAGGATCCTTCTCTCTGCCCAGTATCAACCCTTAGAGCCTTTCTATCTCGTACTTCTTCTAGATCCTCGGGTGCTCTCTTCATGAGAGAAAAAGGTGGTACTTTGTCAGTTAAAGGTATTAGGCAACAAATCCTTTACTTCATTAAACAAGCCAAACCCTGATCATTCCCAAGAGCACATGATATCAGGGGAGTAGCCACCTCATAACTATTTCCAAAACACATGAACTTTGAGGATCTTAGGAAGTATACTGGATGGAAAATCCCCGACAGTCTTTAAACGGCATTATTTAAAGTCCTTGGAATCTTTAAAGTTTTCAGCAGTAGCAGCGGGAAACATAGTTTCCCCTGATACTGCTTAGTAGTTGTAGTATTGATCCAGGTCTCCTTTCTACCTACTTCAACCAACATGCCTCAACCTATCACCAGGCTACTCATCATTATAGCCTTAGCCGTTGTGTGTTATAGTGGTTTGTCCCTTATTTTTTTTTTTGCTAGGGACAACCACATGGGTACTGATATGTACCCCAGTGGTCCTAACCTTATTTTTATGCTAGGTTAGGCCACAATATGTTTGTGTAAATTTCCATTTAACTTGTGATAACTTCAGTCACAATGTGTTTGTATATATTTGAATTACTTGTTTTATTTGTATTAATGATGGAATTGAGTGTACCTACCCTTATTTTTATGCTAGGGTAGGACACATGTATGTATATATTATTGTACTTATATGTTCTAATTAAGTAAATTCAAACATTTCCTTATTTTGCATGCATATTTATGATTTTTGTTACTACCATTTAAGTACTTTAAGTTTACTAACATTCTGTTATTGATTACTGTAATAAGTTAGTTTAAGTACTTATTTTGTATGCTGTATTTGATTTACTTATATTATATCCATCATTTTAATATGTTTTTCATTTTTCCCTTTTCCATCTTGTCTGTTTCTCTGGTACTCTTTCATAGGCCGACACGAGCTGAGCCCAGAAAAGGGATTTTGACCCGGTCAACAAAAAGGGAAAATTTTCTATTTCTGGGTGATTGGCTCGTGTCGCCCTATGAAACCCATCCCTTTTATGGTTTGTTTTCCCCCCCTTGCAGGACAAGATGTATTTATGTTTTAATTAAGGATGACCGCTAGGGGCGCTGCTGTCCGTGGCGTCCTCTAGTAGTAGTAGTAGAGGCTGCATCGCCCGTTGGTATCAGCTCTCTCTTAGGGGGATTCTGATAGGGAAGTTCTAATTGGTGTTTGTCTCGTGGTAGTGTTCCACACTCGCCCCACTATATCATAACCGACACTTCTTTTTAAGAGTGAGCGAGTCAGTCTTACTGACATTTTCTTAATTTTGTTTTTTCTCTGGTAATTTTAGGATAATTTTACCTAGAAGATGATATTAAGGATTACTTTCATAGGGCGACACGAGCCAATCACCCAGAAATAGATTTTTTCCTTCGTCAAAATCTTTTGTATGTCGACGTAAAATACGTCCAGTCGGCACCCGAGAGACAAAAAATGTCGACGTAAAATACGTCCAGTCGGCGTTTAAGGGTTAAATGAGTGCAAATTTAGCTTTGGATGTGTCGATTTATAAATGTTCATGTTTTTATGTTTAAAATGTGTATGAAAATATATTACGTATAGGTATTTTTATTTCTGTACATAAATATGATACAAAGGCAGCTTTTGAAACTGCCCTTCACGTTATCAAATATGATGTTTTTTCATGTTCATTCTTGTAAGCCGCCGCCTGCCGCTCTTTTGAAAATATCGAGTTAAAAATAGTACAAATTTAGCAATCGATGTGTCGATTTCATAAATGTTCAAGCTTTAATGTTTAAAATGTGTATGCCAATTTATTATGTATAGGGTATTTTTAATTCTACGCAGAAATATGATACTAAGGCAGCTTTTGAAACTGCCATTCACGTTATCAAATATGATGCTTTATCATGTTCATTCTTGTAAGCAGCTGCCTGCCGCTCTTCCGAAAGTAAAGCGTTAAAAAGAATGCAAATTTAGCGATCGATGTGTTGATTCTATAAATGTTCATGCTCTTTTGTTTAAAATGTGTATGAAAATGTATTACGTATAGAGTATTTTTATTTTTGTACATAAATATGATACAAATTAAGGCAGCCTTTGTAACTACGTTCCATGTTGTCAGAGGATGTTTTTTCATGTTTGTTCTTGTCCGCCACGGTTTCGAAAAATGCATGGTGTATTTTATTAATTATGCATTTTACCATAAATCCTGTAAAAAGTTTTACATTATTTCACTGTATCCAAAAATATTGTATGTATTCTCATATTATTGTATTATGAAATACTTCGGCAAATCTAAGCTAGTATTCCACGGAGCAGCCAATGTTTTGGTTTCAAATCAGCTGATGGTGAACACGAGTTTGTTTCGCTATATTTAACGCAATTCAGAGCAAATTTTCTTGCTTCAAGTTGGCATTAATGAATATCTAGATACTTGACTTATATGAGACAAGGTTATTTGTCCTTTTTTTTTTTCTTTTTTAACAGATTACATTGGCAGCATGTTTATTGCGTAAAAAAATTATGATTCCATTCGCAATTTTCCTTTATAACATCATAATACGAACTTTGCGTTATTTATCGTATATCGGCATGAAACCAACAGGAAAATGTGTTCTTTCAAGCCCAGTAGTTTTGATTAAAATTATTTTATCTCGATTTTATCTACAGTTGTGTTTGATGGCATACGTTTACTGGAGTTGTATCTTTGTTGCCGATGCATGATAATAGTCATTAGCAGCGTGAACAGTTTTCTCAGCTTCAGTTATAACTAGGTTAAATTTTAACAGTATATTTCCCGATTGATCTTTGATCTATAGCGAATAAAGTTATTACATTAAGATATCTTCTCAGTTCTATTCTACATAACGTCATTTATAACAACTACAGTAATAGTGTACTATAGTACGGTGATTGAAATACAAGCCAAAAGGATGTTATCGAATTCGGTTTTACTTAAAAAAAAAAAAAAAAAAAAAAAAAAAAAAAAAAAAAAAAAGTTTCACGTTTGGTTGTTCATGGCTGTACTCGTTTATGCAACTACAGTGGACCCCCCGTATTCGCGTTCTGCAGATTCGCGGACTCACACATTCGCGGATTTCTCTCAGGAACGTTTCCCTGCATTATTCGCGGAAAAGTCGCGCATTCGCGGTATTTTTCTATGGTAAATATCCACAAATTCCTGGTTTTTTTGATGAATTTCATCATAAAATGCACTTTTTGTGATAAAACTATTAAAAAAACCAAGTATGAAAATTTTTAGTGGGTTTTTCTTGAGTTTTAACTAACAAAATAGGCTGTTTTTAGCATTTTTATAGGGGTTCCAAACATTAGCGGGTTCTAACTATTCACGGGGGGTCTGGTACGCATCCCCCGCGATTACGGGGGGACCACTGAAATATAACGTTAAAACCATACTTTCATCATTCTCTTTTGCTGTTTTTGAACTTATGTAACTAGAAGATGGGATACAGTTAGGCTATTGTAATTTGGTCTCTCATAAAATCGGATTTTCATAAGACGAATTATCGTATCTTGAACACTACAGCTACCTGTACACTGTATAACACCTTATTATATCTTTACATACTCTAGACACCCAAAGGATTAAAGCTAGGCTTTTTTCATTTACAGTATTTATAATACTATAATGTACTGTACAGTAAATTCTATAGATCTATACTGCATAAATATAATTTTACTTATTGCGCCATCGCAGGATTAAGGTGCCGTTTGACTGGTCTAGGGCGCTGTTAACGGGTCTAGAATTTCGAAAGAAGGTGTGCGGCAGCCGTAGGCTTTAAAATCGCTTAGCATCGAAAATCACTTGGCGTCGGCGGCCAGGAACGAAACCCCTGCCGCTAACCGAGGGCCGCCTGTAATCACAAATGTTCTTCATTATCTTGTACAATTAACTGTTGAGTGTCTTCCAGCAGTTGAAAACGAGTTTACTTTAGGCTTAGGGCTCACTTTGTCTAAAAACAAAATATATCTATTGAGTGTATGTGAGTTAAGTTAGAAGTAGTAAGTAGTTGGAACCCCTATACGAACACTGAAAACAGCCTATTTTGGTAATTAAAACTCAAGAAAAACCCACCAAAAATTATTATACTTGGTTTTTTAAAAGTTTTATCACATAAAGTGCATTTTATGATGAAATTTATTCTAAAAAAAAAAAAAACGGGAATTTGTGGATATTTCTCATAGAAAAATACCGCGAATATGTGAGTTTTCCACGAATAATGCGGGGAAACGTTCCTGAGAAAAATCCGCGAATCTGTAGAACGTGAATACGGGGGTCCACTGTATTATGGTTTCACTAATGTGATTTAAACTTCAAGGTATTTCTGTTTTATAGGTAATTTCAAATGTATGTTATACGTACATAACTAAGGAACCGCTTCCTAAAGTAACTTAATATATTATTTTTCATAATGAGGCAAGTAGAACCTGAGAGATGATGAAAAGGAGCACTATATTTAGGTTTTATTGTAAGTGTAATCATAAGAAACTTTCGCAATATGTTTTGAAGGAATTTACACTTATTTTATACCATCATAATCCTTCATTTTTTCACAATGTATGTCTAACCTTGCCATACAGAAGTTGATGATTGGGCTTCATTATTATGGCTGTAGATAAATAAAGTTCACATTCTTAATAAAGGTACATAAAAGTAAAGCACAAATTAATGTTTTCTGAAAATTATGAATGCTGATGTGATATGCTACAAATCAAAAATTCCTCAGAGTGCTGGGAATGATCCCAGGCAGTGTTCAATTAACCCTTAAACGCCGAGCCAGTATTTCCGAAAGTGTCTCCTGTATGCTGGCAGGGTTCGGGAGTGAGCGCCGAAGCAGAAAAAAAAGTTTTTTTCAAAAAATCACAGCATGCTTAGTTTTCAAGATTAAGAGTTCATTTTTGGCTCTTTTTTTGTCATTGCCTGAAGTTTAGTATACAACCATCAGAAATAAAAAAAAAAATATCTATCATATATAAATATTGGAATATATGAATGCAAAAAAAATTTCATATATAATTGTATACAAATTGCGGTGTGAGCAAAACGGTTGAAGCAAATGAGTTAATTTTTTGTTGTTGTATTGTACACTAAATTGTGATCATTTTGGTATATAACAAATTGTAAAACAATCAAAGCAACAGAGAAAATATCACAATATGATGCATGAATTCATAACACGCGGACGTAATAAAAAGCAGTTTTCAAAAATTCACCATAAATTGAAATATTGTGCTATACTTCCCGTTTGTTACAAAATGAAGGTAATTGTTTTAGTATTACTAGACTGTAAGTGTTGTGGCTTACAATTGCAGTTTTTGACCATTTCGGTTAAATTAAAATTGACCAAAGGTCGAATTTTTTCTATTTATCGTGATTTATATGAAAATATTTCAAAACTGATAAAAGCTACAACCATAAGTTATTTTTTGTTGTATTGTACATGAAATTGTACACATTTTCATATATAAAACTTTATGCAATGGCTAATATAAAACGGTGCAAACATTACGACAATCGGATGAAAAAATTTCTGATTTTTTTGGCAGAGTTACCGCTCAAAAATTCACAATAAATCAAAATATTGTGCTAGAGACTTCCAATTTGTTGCAAAATGAAGGTAAATGATTGAATATTACTAGAATGTAAGAGTTTTAGCTTACAATTGCGTTTTTCTACCATTTCGGTTGAGTCAAAGTTGACCGAAGGTTGAAATTTTGGCACTCATCGTTATTTATATGAAAATATTTCAAAACTGATAAAAGCTACAACCATGGGTTGTTTATCGTTGTATTCCACATGAAATTGCACACATTTTCATATGTAAAACTCTATGTAACGGCTAATATAAAACGGTGCAAAAGTTACGACAGTGACGAAATAATCTCTGAGATATGTCGCTGATGCTTTTTAGTGCGAGAAGAAAGAAATACCCGCATGCATGCCTGGGTAATGCTTGTAAACAAAACAACAGCTTGATCTGTGAACTCCCAGCATCCCTCAAGGCATGTGATTCAAAAGTTTTCACCAAGTAGGCCTATAACTATTTTTCCGCTAATATTTTTTTAAAAAATTTAGTGTCGACATATTTTACGTCAATTAAGCACCCGACAGACAATTTTTGTTGACGTAAAATACGTCCAATAGGCGTTTAAGGGTTAATCTTTTACTTTGAGTTGTATATCATTATTTTATTCCAGGTTTTGATAAAGTTAATATGCCTTAATAAGGTGGGATTAGGTCTGTACTCTAGGTTTCAGCAGCAGCAGATGACATGCAATAGCTTA
Source organism: Macrobrachium nipponense (assembly GCF_015104395.2). Classification (NCBI taxonomy): domain Eukaryota; kingdom Metazoa; phylum Arthropoda; class Malacostraca; order Decapoda; family Palaemonidae; genus Macrobrachium; species Macrobrachium nipponense. The sequence continues at coordinate 119,353,130 of NC_061100.1, forward strand.
AATTGAAGTATATTATAATGCATTTTTGTATGGTGCAAATATTCCATATATTTTCACATTCCTTGCCAAAAGTATAGTGTAAAAATATTGCTGTCATATATCTTGAATAAGCAAATTATACTGTGATCAGTGATTGATAATGAAAGGGAGATAAAGGGGGAGCAAACCCATTCAAGAAATCTTAGGCACACACCAATATTAAGTGAGGTCTTGCATTACTGTGGAATTCCTTTTGAATATGTACAACTGATTGAAAGTATGTATCCATGAATTAAGCACGTAACACTTGAAGAGTTAATGTTTTGATGAGTCTTGTCAATTTAATTTGCAGTGAATAAGGGGTGCCAAAAGGGAATGTTATTTCACATTTGCTCTTTGCTCTTCCTATAGGTGGTATATATAATGAAAATGTGGTAAGAGTGGAGTAATGATAGAAAGCTGATGGACATTTGTTATGTTAATTATGGTATTTTAATCATTAGAACTCTTACAAGATTTACAAAACTTTCTTAATAGAATGCTTCAAGAATCTAGGGAGATCGGACTTGAAATAAATCTTTATAAAAGAGCAGAAGTAATGAAAGAGATCATGAAGAAGGAATAAAATTAAATTACTACATGGAGAAGAATGAATTAGGTCAAATCTTTCAAATATTAGTACACTATACTATAGCATAACATTGCAAAGCATAATCTGCTTGAAATGCAACTTGTACAGTACGAGATGTTCGTGAAATCATGTTTTGAGGATAAAATTTTAGGGGTCACATGATGTACAAGATTGGAAAATTTAGGGGTCATATGATTTACAAGATTGGATGATACAATAGTTGTATATATGATTGTTAATGTTATTTTGATGTTTATATTTTGGATTTACAGAACATTTTTGTTGGAAATAGAATGTGCTATTGTAGTTATGGTGCAAGCTTCAGCTCTGACTTCTGAAAATATTTACACACCAAAATGCAACTGACCCCAAGGATATTGGATAAGGAATTATGAACTTATACCTTAAAGGATAGTTCATAGAAAAGAGAATTGTAAATAATTCTGATATTCATTTTAGGGATAAAATACAGATATGCTTTTCCAGAGACTTCAGCTTAATAGACAAGAGATGGTTAGTATTTATTTTCATAAACTCTTGTAATTTTATTTAGATTAAGAGTTAAAAGGAAATTCATTTGAATTTCTTTGAATATTAATAGTGATTTACTGGTTTTGCAGCTTTTAATGTGTGGTATTGAAGAATATAGTATAGCAGATTTCAAGGCCAACCATGTGGTTAATGGCTCATCACCTGAATTTCGGAGAGTACTGTACTGGTTCTGGACAGCTGTTTCAAATTTCACAGGTAAATTGGTAGCAGTTATTTTTTCAGTAACCATTAAGTGTTAGTAATTTTTTATAGATTGATAATATGAATAAAGCCAGTTTTTAGCAGTGCACAAGCTGTAAAAAGTGATGAATGTTATTTTAGTCTTATGTCAGTGTACAGTGGAACCTCGACATCCGAAAGTCCCAACTTACGAAAAATTCAAGTTACGAAAGCAAAGACGAAGATTTTTTTGCCTCTGCATACGAAAATAATTTAGGTTATGAAAGTGTGTTACTGTAAAGTCCCGAGATTCGCCCGGAGCACGGAGAACAATTTTAAAACTTGCTCGCCGCCAACTGAGTAGACTCGCCACCATCCTCCCGCTCTCCCATTGGTTCTTGATGCTAGTCACTGCCATAAGATCCTGCTCTCCTATTGGTCAGCATCATGCCTCTATGTAAGGCGTTCCTTGACCATTTTTTGCGGCAGCGTTATCGTAAACACTGGAATTCATTCCTTCACATATACGTATTTCGTTTGTTAACGTAAATTCGTGTTAGTGATTTCACTTTCGTTGTACTGTAAGTTACTTTACCATGTTGTGTGTGAACTTAATTACTTACGTTATTAGCCATTGGTCCCAAGAATGTTGCTGAAGTTCACGGAAAGAAGAGGATAGAGAACGAAGATGGAGATAATCAAGAAGTCTTAATGTTTACTACCATTTGTTAACGTGTTTCGTAAAGTTTAGTGTTAATGTTTTCTGCCATTTTTTAATGTGTTTCGTAAAGTTAAGTGTTCATGTTTTCTGCCATTTGTCCTCCTCCTGTGTTGCCACTTTCGGAGATTGCCTCACTCGAAAGGTAAGGTTAGGTTCCACATTTTACTACATATGTACGTACATGTACATAAAGTATTTCTTGTACCATGTACACTAATACACTTTATTTACAGGTACTACGTACTACAATAAAGGTTATGTTAGGTATTGAATGGTCCAAATTGATGAATTTCATTGATTATTGGTCAATTTAGCTTTATTATAAAATTTACTGTTGTTTTTCGAACAAATTAGGCAATTTACATGTACTAAAATGTGGTTCAAGATACGAAAAAATCAGGTTAAAAGGCTGCTTCGGAACGGATTAATTTCGTATCCTGAGGTACTACTGTATTTGAAAAAAGGAAGTGGTTTAATGAAACAAAATAAATACCAGGTGTGCAAGGATTTTTTTCTGTATTCATACCGTATACAAAATGGGATGTACTTTACAAGTTAGCATTTTTGTATATTCATATGCTTAGAACTTTAGTTCATTCTATTTGAATTGTTTCTCAAAATATTCACAAGCTTTCATTGCCATTACTTAAGGAGAATCTTTAAGAAATATATGGAAGTCATGAATTGGGCAGAGCCACATTCCATTATACCTTTATATAAGTAGAAAAATAATTGTTTGGATATGTATCCTTAAAAGATTGGAAAAGTGCAAGTAATAAAAACTTACAAGACCTCTTTTATGCAGCTGTATATGTTGAATGTGACTTATATCTATTCAGAAATTCACAGCTGGGAAGATAGTTCCCAATACTCATCTCAGAAAATAGAGGGCTAGAAATGAGCTTTGGTGTATAGAGAGAGAGATGTGAAGATGAAAAGCATGTTGGAGACAGTATACATGCATGCCATGAACATTTTCTTCCAATCAAGCCTTTCTTTCAGTGTATCTCTCGTGTATAGTCTTCTTTTATAAACTTCTTTGTTTGTACGTATAAGTAATTTCAGTTACGGAAAAATTGGAAAAAATGGGTAGTAATTTATTTTAGTTGGAAATCTTGGTATGTATTGGAAAAAGAGGATAGTTTTATAAGGCAAACAATAAGTAGAAGTAGTAATATAAATCTTGATCTCTAATTTTGGTTTTGTTATTTTTATCTAATTCTAACAGAAGAAGAAATGGCACGTTTGTTGCAGTTCACAACTGGTTGCTCAAGATTACCACCTGGTGGTTTTGCCCAACTTTCTCCCCATTTCCAAATATCTGCTTCACATACATTCAATACTTTGCCAACTGCACATACTTGGTAAGTATGCAAAACTTAAATTTCATTTTGCTATTCAGTTACTTTATATAATTATACATTTACAGTTCAGTTTGTAAATTTTGTTATTACTAAAGTTTTACCAATGCCAATTCTACTCAACTTGAAAATTTAGTTCATTGGTACCTTTTTCATAGTGTTCAGTATAATTTCTCTTAAGTAGCTATCATGAATCTGGTCATTTGCTAAATTATGTCAAAAATCAAGAAAAAAAATTGTCAGAATAAAAAATTACAACTGCTCCATTCATACACAAAATCCCTTGTAAATTATAATTTTCATGAGAATCAATATTCTTTAAATATACAGTAACAAATAATATGGCATACATATACATGTACTGTATTGTATTGACAAGCATAATACAGTATGTACATACAATAAAAATAAAGGAAGGAAATACTGTTAAAACTTTACATATGAGTAAGCACAGGACTTAGTTGATTAATTTATTTTATGGAGGGAACAGTAATACTGCCCAGTCACTCTTGGTACACACAACTTGGAAATAACATGTAAGATATTTAATGAGGTAAAACTTTTGCTTAAGACAAATTTGAATAACGCACCAAAAAACTGTGCGTGGAAGCTGGCTACTCAAACAGCTCCCCAGCATCACTCATTTACTTTGTCACGTTAGCTCTCACTTTTCAGACGTATCCATTTGCTGTGAAATTGTAATTTTCTTACTGTTTTCCGTCTTTAGTGGTACTATTTATTTAACAATTAGTGGAAAGCAACCAGGTGTTATGAAAATAGTGCCACACATTCCAGAAAATCAGTTTTTATGGAAATTTAGTTGGAACTATTGATCCTGGTGAGAGAATGCTCATATTAAGCTGCTTTAGACTTTATTGAAAGCATTTTTTGCATAATTCAGGACAATAGTAGAAAAATTAAAGTATGTGTAAAAGCTGTTATTCCTTTAGGTGCTACAAAAACAACTTACGTAGTTCTGTTATTGCGTAAATGGAGAAAATACTTCTCTATATGGATTCAGAGTCAAAATGAGAATTAAGTTAACCCTTTAACGCCGATTGGACGTATTAAACGTCTATATAAATTGTCTGTTGGGTGCCGATTGGACGTATGGTACGTCGATATAAAATAGTTTTTTTTAAGAAATTCGCAGAAATATAGTTATAGGCCAACTAGGTGAAAACTTTTGAATCACGCACCTTGGGGGCTGCTGAGAGCTCACGGATCAAGGCGTTGTTTTGTTTACAATCGTTACCCAGGCGCGCAAGCGCGAATTTCTTTCTTCTCGCACTAAAAAGCATCAGCGACACATCTCAGAAATTATTTTGTCACTTTGACATAATTTTTGCACCATTTTATATAAGCCGTTACATGGAGTATTATATATGAAAATGTGTGCAATTTCATGTAGAATACAACAAAAAACAACTCATGGTTGTAGCTTTTATCAGTTTTGAAATATTTTCATATAAATAACGATAAGTTCCAAAATTTCAACCTTCGGTCAACTTTGACTCTACTGAAATGGTCGAAAAAGGCAATTGTAAGCTAAAACTCTTACATTCTAGTAATATTCAATCATTTACCTTTATTTTGCAACAAATTGGAAGTCTCTAGCACAATATTTTGATTTCTGGTGAATTTATGAAAAAAAAAAACATTTTCCTTACATCCGCGCTGTAACTTCCAAAAAAAATCAGACATTTTTTTGTCTGATTGTCGTAATGTTTGCACCATTTTAAATTAGCTGTTACATTGAGTATTATATATGAAAATGTGTGCAATGTCATGTAGAATACAACGAAAAACAACACATGGTTGTAGCTTTTATCAGTTTTGAAATATTTTCATATAAATAACGATAAGTGCCAAAATTTCAACCATCGGTCAACTTTGACCAGACTGAAATGGTAAAAAAATGCAATTGTAAGCTAAAACTATTAAATTCTGGTAATATTAAATCATTTACCTTTATTTTGCAACAAATTGGAAGCCTCTAACACAATATTTCGATTTATGGTGAATTTATGAAATAAACTTTTTCTTCACATCTGCGCAGTAACTCTCCCAAAAAAGGGATTTTGACGTAAGGAAAAATCTATTTCTGGGCGATTGGTTCGTGTCGCCAGCGAAATATCCTTTAATCCATTATTTCTAAGGTAAATGTACTAACACATACCAGAGAATAAATAAAATAAAGAAAAGGTCAGTACAACTGACTCGCTCACCCTCCAAGAGGGTGTCGGTATGAACACTATGGCGAGTGAGACCACTACCACGAACCGCTTGCCAATAGAAATCTCCCACTACAAAATCCCCACAAGAGGGGAGCCGACCCACAGAGTGGGCAGCAACTACTACTACTCCATCCCATGCTGCCGACTGCTGCGCCTCTGGTGGCCATCCTGAAGTTAGCAGACAATCTTGAGCGATGGGATGGGCAGGGCGGGATTTCGCTGGCGACACGAACCAATCGCCCAGAAATAGATTTTTCCTTACGTCAAAATCCCTTTTCTGGGCTCAGTTCGTGTCGCTGCGCGAAATCGTACCAGAGAAATAGCACAAGATTGTAAAGAATAAAATCAAATAGACAAAAAGGGTCTCAAATAAAAGATAACTAAAATAAAGAAATATAATTGCAATAAATATACATATACACAATGATACAAAAATAGAAATATTACTTAAATTTAACTTAATGCTAATAATATCTTAAAATTAACTTAAATAACATATACAGGGCTTACATGGAATATATGTTGAAATCAGTATCTGTGTATAGATATTATGTACAAAGAACTCAAAGCAATTATAACAATAACTTGAATAGAACAAACTTCAATAATAACATAAAAGGGAATGTATATGACTTAATATACAAAACCCGTAACCATTGTAAATACGATGTGTCCCCTAGCATAAAAATAAGGGGATCACATCAAAGAGATCATTATATACAATCAATTGTGAGTGACCCTAGCAAAAAAATAAGGGGCACCCACTATACCATCATAAGAGCAGCTAAGACTCAAGGTAAACGTAGATGAACATGGCAGGTATAGACGAACTGTTGGGTGAGATAGGTAGAAAGGAGGACTGGATCTTCTACTAAAGATTAAGCAGAGTCGGGGGAAACTATGTTACCCGCCGCAACTGCTGAAAATTTCAGAGCTTCCAAGGACTTTAAGTAATGACGCTTAAATACTGTCGGCGATTTCCATCCAGTATATTTTTTCAACTCATCGAAATTCATATGTTGGAAATAGTTAATTGAGGTGGCTACTGCCCTGACATCATGTGCTTTAGGGAAGGAGTCAGGATTGGCTTGCTTAATAAAGTACAGGATCTGCTGCCTGATGCCTTTAATAGATAAAGTACCACCTTTTTCTCTCTTAAAGAGAGGACCCGATGAGGATGAGGAGGTCCTGGACAGAAAGGCTCGTAAGGTCGATACTGGGCAAAGAGAAATATCTTGTGGAAGGGGTACAACCTTCCATGGTTCCCACCTCATCAAAGGATCTTCATTCTTTGCTATAAAACTACGTTCCGGAGAAAGTAGCACTTCCCCTGTGGGAAGAAATTCAACATGATCCGGATCCCTGGATAATGCCGACAGTTCTGAAATTCTAGCTCCTGAAGCCAAGCTTAATAAAAATAGAGTTTTTCTTAAGAGCATTATAAATGAACAAGTGTCATTATCAGTTTCTGAAGCCAGCTTTAGAACATCATTTAAGAACCATGATACTGACGTAGGCCTTACAGAAGGTCTAAGTCTAGCACAAGCCTTGGGAATAGACGAGAAGTAGGAGTCTGTCAAGTCTATGCTGAAACCAAATTGAAAAATCTTTTTCAAGGCTGACTTGTTTGTCGTAATAGTGCTAGCTGCTAAGCCTTTTTCAAATAAAGACCTGAAAAAGGATATAGCTGAATTGATTGTCATGATTCTAATATCTGATTCTCTCAGGAAGGTTGCTAACTTTTTGACTGCAGCATTATACTGTCTCAAAGTTGAATCTCTTTTATCAGATTCCAAGAAGAGAATATTTTGAGGATCAATATTCGCATCTCTTTTAGCTGCAAACTTCATGAAATCCATAAAGTTAGGGTTTTGAGAATTCCTGAGGAAGCGAACACAGTCTTCGTTTGTACTGACTGGGAGAGCCTGGGATTGGGAATTCGAAGAGGACGAAGACCCAGTTCCAGAATTAGAGGGTACCAATTGCTCTTCGGCCAGTCTGGGGCTACTAGAGCCACTTGACCCTTGAATGTCCTGAGTTTGTTCAGCACCTTCAGGAGAAGATTCACTGGAGGGAAGACATAAATCTTCTCCCAGTTGTTCCAGTCTAGGGCCAGGGCGTCCGTGGCATAGGCCAGAGGGTCCAGGTTGGGGGCCACATAACATGGGAGTTTGTGGTTCGCTTGGGATGCGAAGAGATCCACTTGTAGACCTGGAACTCTCTGAAGAATCCACTGGAACGAACTGTTGTCCAGTGACCATTCCGACTCCAGAGGAACTGATCGGATAGAGCATCTGCTATGACGTTTCTCACTCCAGCTATATGGGTGGAGGAGAGGTGCCAACTGAACTTGTCCGCCAGGGAGAAGATGGCTACCATGACATGATTTAGATGACGTGATTTGGAGCCTCCCCTGTTTATACAATGGACTACCACTGCGCTGTCTAAGACTAGCTTTATGTGGGAGTTCTTTGGCGGACGTAACCTTTTTAGAGTCAAGAACACCGCCATTGCTTCCAGTACGTTTATGTGAAGCTGACGGAACTGGGGTGACCAGGTTCCTTGAACCTTCTTGAACTGAGAATATCCTCCCCAACCGCTTAACGAAGCGTCTGTGTGGATGGTAATTCCCGGAGGAGGAAACTGAAGGGGTACTGATATTGACAAGTTCTTGACTTTTGCCCAAGGGCGTAGACGATTCCGTAGAATCTGAGGGACTGAGGATAATTTGTCCCTGGACCTGACATTTGCTCGTGAGCGCCAGATTCTGGTTAGGTCTTTCAGTTTGGCTTTCATCAAGATGTTTGTCACTGATGCAAACTGGAGTGAACCCAGAATCCTTTCCTGGGTTCTCCTTGAAGCAAGTTTGTGTCCTAGAAATTGCTTTACTGACTTCGCTATTTCTTTCCTCTTGGCTGATGGAATCGACAGAGTATGGGAGGATAGATTCCATTGAATGCCCAGCCACTGAAAGTTTGACTCCGGAGTGAGTCTTGATTTGGTCCTGTTTATCTTGAAGCCTAGATATTCCAGGAACCGGATTACTTTCAGTGTTGCTTTGTGGCATTCCTCGACTGTTGGAGCCCAAATTAGCCAATCGTCGAGATACGCTACTACCATAATCCCTTGCGATCTTAGTTGTTGGACGACCACTTCCGCCAACTTCGTGAACACCCTGGGTGCTACGTTGAGACCGAAGGGAACTACCTTGAAGGAGAATGCCTGATCTCCTATCTTGAAGCCCAGATACGGGCGAAAGTGTCTTGCAATAGGGATATGATAGAATGCCCAGCCACTGAAAGTTTGACTCCGGAGTGAGTCTTGATTTGGTCCTGTTTATCTTGAAGCCTAGATATTCCAGGAACCGGATTACTTTCAGTGTTGCTTTGTGGCATTCCTCGACTGTTGGAGCCCAAATTAGCCAATCGTCGAGATACGCTACTACCATAATCCCTTGCGATCTTAGTTGTTGGACGACCACTTCCGCCAACTTCGTGAACACCCTGGGTGCTACGTTGAGACCGAAGGGAACTACCTTGAAGGAGAATGCCTGATCTCCTATCTTGAAGCCCAGATACGGGCGAAAGTGTCTTGCAATAGGGATATGATAGTATGCGTCTGTAAGATCGATAGAGGTGGTGACGGCCCCACGGGGAAGTAAGGTCCGCACCTGCGAGATGGTGAGCATCTTGAACTTGTCGCAGCGAATGGCCAAGTTTAAGCGGGACAAGTCTAAGATTACCCTTCTTTTTTGTGAGCCTTTCTTTGGAACGCTGAACAAGCGCCCTTGAAACTTTAATCTGTTGACTCTCGCTATTGCTCCTTTCTGAAGGAGGTCCTCCGCATACTCCGTCAATTCTTTGGATGGAAGTTGGCGGAAAGGTCTGGGTGGGGGCGGATTCGCCACCCAACTCCAACCCAGGCCTTTCGACACAATGCTTTGTGCCCATTTGCTGAATCCCCACCGGTGGCGGAAGAGAAACAGCCTCCCTCCTACCTGGAAGTCCTCATTGATGTTGGTAGCCTCCGCAGCCTCCCCTGAAGTGTTTTCCTCTATTAAGGGACCCTCCCGATCCTCTCTGACGAAAGGATCGCTTACCTCTGCCTCCCTTACCCGATGCGGTCATACTTCTGAAAGGCCTGGCCTTCGAACTTTGGTTGAAGGCTGGGGAGACAGCGTAAGAGGTGGAAGGTTGAGGCTGGGGGGAAATCACATAAATAGGCTGTGATTGAGCCTTGGAGGTAGAGGGTTGGGCTGCCTGCACCAACGGAACAGCCGAAACAGGCTGGGTAAACCGTTGCTGTTTCATAAATTTTTTTGTCCGATTGTCATAATCTTTGCACCATTTTAAATTAGCCGTTACATAAAGTTTTATATATGCAAATGTGGGCAATTTCATGTACAATAAAACTAAAAACAACCCGTGGTTGTAGCTTTTATCAGTTTTGAAATATTTTCATATAAATAACAATAAATAGAAAAAATTTGTCCTTCAGTCAACCTTAACTGGTCGAAAACTGCAATTGTAAGCTACAACGCTTACAGTCTAGTAATACTAAAACAATTACCTTCATTTTGCAACAAACGGAAAGTCTCTAGCACAATATTTCGATTTATGGTGAATTTCTTAAAACTGCTTTTTTTTTTTTATTACATCCGTGCTTTACGAATTCATGCATCATTTTGTGATAATATTTTCTCTGTGTTGCCTCGATCGTTTTACAATGTGTTATATACCAAAATGATCGCAATTTAGTGTACAATACAACAAAAAAAAATTAAATTGTCAGCTTTAACCGTTTTGCTCACAGCGCGATTTGTATACAATCATATATGAAATTTTTTTTCACGCTGTCATATGTCCCGATATTTATATATGATAATGATATTTTTTCATCTCTGATGGTTGCATACTAAACTTCAGGCAATGACAAAGAAAGGAGCAAAAAATGAACTCTTAATCTTAAAAACTAAGCGTGCTGTGATTTTCTGAAAAAAACATTTTTTCCGCTTCGGCGCTCACTCGCGAACGCCACTGGCATACGGGAGACTAATTTTAAAATACCGCTTCGGCGTTTAAGGGTTAATGTAAGCGTAGAGCAAATACAGAGATTAACTTAGCCTTTATGAAAACCTGAAAATTAAAGAGGAGGGAAATTTTAAACCTTTCCTTGCAACTTTGGGATGGTTCACAAACTTTAAGGCTTTTTATTATTTTCATAATAAAATTGTCATTGGAAAGAGTGCTTTTACTGACTGAGAAGCCGCTGCATCATACCCTGCAATCTTGCAGACAGCCATTGAGTAGTGGGGTCATGAAGTCAGGTGGATATTCTAGTTTGATGAGAATGGCCTTAATTTGGACAGAATACCTAACAGGACCTACATCTCAGTTGAAGAGAAGACAGCACTGGGATTCAAGGCATTCAAGGATTGAAGAATGTTATTTAGAATTAACATGGCAAGAAATAAACTGAAACCTCTGGCAGTATATCACACTCTTAACTTAAGGCCTTGAAGGGGATCCAGTGAAGTTACCTGCCTATTTAATGGTATGCAAATGCAGGATTACATAAACTGCAAGGTGCAACATGAGTTATAAAAATACTTCATCTCAGAGGGCATCCCTGTAATATCCTCATAGTCCTTGACAATGCTTTTAGCCATCCACCTCACCTTGATCTTTGCTCCAACATCATGATAGTGTTCTTGCCTCCCAACATACAACCCTCATTCAACCACTGGATCAACTTGTCTTGAAGTCCTTCAAATGTAAGTACTTGAAGACATGCTTCAATGATCCCCATAAGAAGATAGAAGACTCTAGGATGCAGCCTGTGAAGAAATAATGGCGGGGACATCAATTTTGGGGATGTCTTAATTTCATTGAGGAGTCTTGGCAGGATGTGTCAGTGCAGTGTTTGTTGTCATGGGAGAACTTTTGCCATGTCAGAGCATTTGTTCAAGAGGCTCTTGAACTACTGGAAGCAAATCTTCTGAACCCAACATGGATTGGAGCAATATCATGTAGCAAAAGGTTTTATCAGTTGTTGAATGGTATGAAGACTTGCTACAAGACTGGGAACACCTGTCATAAAAATTTAATCATCTTCAGAAGACAAAGAGTATGATGTGGATGGTTCTTTTCCACATAATTCAGCCTAACATGCCATATTACACATGCATTTTTATGTATAGTAAACACTGGGCTTCTAATATTTACAGCACAGTTTTTGTAGAAAATCATTGTAGAATAATATTTTAGTTATGTTGTTGTTTGGAATTTTGTATAGTGCATGCTGACTTTTCATATGTTAGTAGAGTTTTTACATGATTTTATTTAATTTGACTTCTGCATGTGTTTGTCTGTCTGTCTGCTTAGGTCAAAACTTGTAACCTGTTTGACCTGTTCTCTTCATTCAATGGACTTGAAATTTTGTATGGTTAATCAATTCCAGTGACAATACAACCTTAAATGATCAGTAGGTCAGTAGTGACATTTAATGACCCTACAGTGACCTCTCCCACTAGCTCAGGATGTGTTTGAAACTTCTGATTTTTCACAATTTCTCTGACTTAGTAATAACTACAGATTTGTTCATACGCGAACAAGCCTTCGGTCCTAACAATAGGATCATTTCTAGTGCCTAGCTGGATCCGGTTAAAAAAAAACTAATGAAAGCAAGGAATCTTGTGATATCTGGTAATGCATGCGCAGATCAGGTGAAGGATGGTCGAAGATCATTCACCTATGATCGCACATTAGTCTTTCTTTTGACCGCCTGGGCGAGAGTTGTGTTAACCTCACTTGGCCTTTTCCCGGTTCATTGCCCGTTTCATTTCTCTTTAGTATGTGTGTGTGTTTGGCTGGTATTATGGCTGCTTCTGCTCCTTTTCGGCATCAGCGTATGTGCCCCAGAGTTCCAGGTTTTCTGTGTTCTCGTTTTTTTGCTTCGGCAGCGACCGACCCTCACATCACATGCAGTAGGTGTTGTTCTAATTTTTGTACTATTACAAATCCTTGCACTTGTACTATTACAAATCCTTGCACGGAATGCCGGGCATGACCTAAAGAGCAGTGGAGGTCATTTTATGGCAAGAAAGAACATCAGAGGGTTTCGACTCTTCCTACTTGGGAAGGTTTTGCACCTATTCCCAATGTTTCATCTCCTGCAGTAGTCAACCCTCATAGTAGCGTTGTCCCTGCGTCTCCTTCCATTTCTTCCATTGATTCATCGATGGAAGTATCGGGAGGCCGCCAGGCTATTGTTTGTAATGTAGTCCCTTCTTCCTCGGGAGTTTATTTGGTTCCTGAGAAGGTTGAGGCTTTTTCATCAATCTCTTCTCTTCCAGAGTCAGAGGTGTCCAAAATGGCAGCGATTTGGAAGACGCTCGAGCTAGGGGGTACCCCGTCCTTGGAGGGGTTGCTAGCGCATTTTATGGAGGCTTGCACCCCCCCTTCCCCTGTCTGGCCAGGCCATCCCCCTTCCTCCCGGCCTCATCTTCATGGGTAGCAGCAGTCAGCCATCTTGTATTGCTCCGCCAGTGTCTGCCGCCGCTTCGAGTCGGAGTGACGCTGTGGCGTCAGCCCCGTTGATGATATCACAGGGTCTGTCTTGTTTATTCCTCCGCCAGTGGCATCTCTTTCCCCCTCGCATGATGACGTCTCTCCCAGTCGTCTCCTCTGATCCGCCTTTCTCAGCTGTGATGTCATCACTGCCGCCCAGTTTGCTACATCTCCCTTCCTTGTCATCCGAGCCTTCTCTGGCACATCAGTCTGAGGTCATATGCCAGCCAGTGCTTCAGAGGTTGGACTCTGTATTGGATGTGAAGTTGGCTGCCTTATCGGTTGGGAGGACTGATAGGAAACATGTTGCTTCATCCCCGCCTCCTGAGAAGAGTGCGCATAAGAAACTAGTTCTGTCTCCCTCTCCCTCTTCCCCCTCTACGCCCCTTTGGCGTATCAAGCATTGGAAGGCTAAGGACTTGCCCTTCCTTCGCCTTCGAGGGAGGAGCAACGCGGACGTGTTCCCGAGAGTGCTGTTGTTTCGGGCAGTGTTACTGGTGTGCGTTCTGCAGGAGATGCTTCGTCCTCTGCCTCGAATCTCGGGCGTGTTACCCCCCCCCCCCCACCCCCACCCCCCACCCCCAAACCATGCACATCACGAGCGTGTTGGAACCTCCCCTGCCCGTGCACGTGATGTTAGTGCTCCTTCTTCTCCAAGGCCTATTCGCCGCCGTAAGGATCTGAAGGCGCCTGTCAAGAGGTCGAAGGTAGTGAGCGCGGATTTGGTGCAGCTGGAGTGTTTGCCTGCCTCTCTCACTGGTGCTTCCAAGAGGTCGACTCTAAGGGATTCTTCAATGTGAGTGTTCGAGTTTCCCCCCCATCTCACGTAGGTACGACCGCCACGCCCGTGACCATTCATGGACTTGTGAAGTCATCTGTTGAGGTAAGTGATGTTCCTAGTGTTATAGTGGGTTTGTCTCGGAAGCCGACGCATGGACCCAGCCCAGACAGGTTAGTTGGGGTTTCAGGCTATTTGGTTGCTAATCCTTCCATTAATTTTGGTGAAGAAGGTGCCTTAGAAGAGCCTACACATCCTTCTCGTCATTGGTCTCCGTTGCTGGAGCAGGAGGAGGGAGACACACAAGAGAGTTTTTGCCTTCCTTTTCGGAAGTTGTTGATCTCATTCGTGGGTTCAACAATTTGGAAAGTAGGACTTAAGCTCGGTCGTCTTGCTTGGAAGCCTTGGTGGGAGCTACTCAGGACCCCAAATCATCTTTTCAGCTTCCTTTGTTGGGGCACGTTCAGTCATTCTTGCAGAAGGTTAATGCCTCTGTTTCGGACCGGGACGGTTTGCTTTGCTCTAGGGACTCTACCAAACTACTACCCCTGCCTCTCATAAGACATAGGAAGTACTCTGCTACGAGCTCTGCATTTTTGTTGTCACGCCATCTTAACCTAGACGTCATTCGCCTGAAGCTGGGTTTGACTTTGGAACAGGTGAGGTCGGTGGCTCCATCCTTGTCTCCGCAAGATGCCTCAGCACTGGAATCTACGGCGGCTTCCATGCTGCAGACGGTTTCTTGGTTGGACCTCTGGTCTGTCGTTATTGCCAAGATAGCTTCTGACAGGTCCCCTGAAGGGTTGGTGAGTGCCTCCTCGCTTGCCAGTCTGTTGCAGTCCGGGAGCAAGGCGTTTTCATATTTGGTTCATCTCAGTGCCAATTTATGGGCTAATCTTCTTCTGATTAGAAGGGATGCGGCTTTGTTTCTACTTGACAGCAGCTTGAATTTTCAAAATTCGCGGTAGCGATTCTTTTGTTTGTGTAGGTGAGAAGACCCACCCACGTTTGGGTTGGAGAGAGGAAAATCTCACCTAATAGTTGCTGAATTTGTTTTTGCCGCTTGAAACGTTCACACTTTTTGAAGTACGTATTCTGTTATACAGTACGTAAAATCTCAATCTTACGGGATTTGGTTTGCGCTAATTCACAATAGCACAAACTTTTCGTTAGAACCTAACTAATTATCATATGCAAGTTTTTCACAGACAGGCAAATGCAAACTCAACATTTTTGAATCCTTGAGAAACCGTGCTGAAAGTGCTTAATTTTTTATATAATTTATAAGCTTCAAGCTTTTATATGTAAATTAAATAACACTGAATAATAAATATAATTTTTTTCTCTCTCTCTTTCTTACTAAGATGAAAGAATTTTTATGGCACATGTAATGTATGGACTGTTTATTAATATTTTCAAATATTATTATTATAATACAATGATGATATAACTGTAATTATAAAATTTGTATGTGATAGTATTATAAAGAAAAAATAAACCTTTCCATTTCACTCTTTTAAGTAGGTAAGGAGAATTCTCTCTCTCTCTCTCTCTCTCTCTCTCTCTCTCTCTCTCTCTCTCTCTCTCTCTCTCTCTCTCTCTCTCTCTCTCTCTCTCTCTCTCTCTCTCTCTGCCATTTACAGTTCATTCCCATTTTGGGAACATGACTTTCCTTTATATTCCAAGCTTTTCATATTCAAATATAATGGTTTTGTCATGTTAAGTATAATTTTTTGTATATAATTAATCATTATATATGATGACACAAAATAAAATTGAAAATTCTCCATTATTTTTTTACTTATGTTTTCTAAGATTTTTTTTTAATTATCAACCCAAAATAAACATTTTATTTCAATAAGAAAAAAATCATATTTTATTATTTTATTTATTTCTTATAAACCCTGAATACTTCTTCGGTAATAAATCATATCTATTATGATTTTTATTATAATAGTATGACTGTAAATGATTTTGCAAGATGTTCCCAAAATGGGAACGTTGGACACTTAGGTATGCTGGATACCCTGACTTACTCGATATCCTGAATGAACACCATAGGCTTGCTGTCCATGGATAGTAAAAGTTTTTATGGGTAAAATTTTAGTAATTTTTATTCATAATACTATTATCAAAATCATTATCATTTTCTTTTATGGGTGAAGTTTTATTTTTTTTTATTTGTATTATCATCATCATCATCATTATTATTATTATTATTATTACTATTTTTATTGTTATTGTTGTTGTTGTTGTCATCATCACATTATATCATCATTTTTTGTTATATTAGTGTTATATCATCACCATCAGCATCATCATCGTCATGTTGTTTTTATTGTTCTTGTTGTTGTTGTTGTCGTCATCATCACATTATATCATCATTTTTCATTATATTATTGTTATATCATCACCATCCTCATCATCATGTTGTTTTTATTGTTGTTGTTGATGATGATGTTGTCCTCATCATCATTGTTCGTTGTTTTTTATGTTGTTTGTATCAATTTTATTTGAGATGAATCTTTCCTACTTTTAAAGTTAGCTATATCTCCTGTGCTGATTAGGCGAGTCAGCATTCAAACAAAAAATTGAATGGCTACCCGGATGACTGTCTAGTTTACCTGTTCTCCACCAGGTGTGTTTCGAATGTTTTAGCTCCTGTCAGAATTCTCCTTGCTGCCATTGCAGTTAGGTGATTGTTCGTATTCTCTAAAGTTTGGCTGTTTTACACCTGTTTACAGTATTGTAATTTCATTTTCCATGGATATCTTCCACCGGAAGCAAAAGCAATAACATCAGGCTATGTATGAATGATTTTGGTGTAACCAGGATGTTGAAATTGGAAGTTGATCAACAATGGTTTGTACTTGCAAGGGTACAGAGTGTGATCTTGGAACTACTAGATGTGAACAATGTAGGCAATTGCTCTGAGAAATGTGTGCCTGAATATTTCAGATATAGAAAAGACAGGAAACTAATAGATTGCGAAAGCAATTGGTTAGGTCAGGACTTAACCCTGTCAGTTCTATCCTACTTAATGTCCCTTCATCTGCAGCTATCCCTACTCAGACCAGGCATTTTGGTAGCCATGTATGTGAATTGTACATCATTCATGTGGGTTTTTTTTGTTGTCTTCAGAGGCTGTTCTTCATCTTCCTCTGAATTACACTAAAATCTGGTTATGATTAACAATTTTTTATGAAAACTTTTTTTTTCTTTTCTTTTTTTTAATATAAAGCCTTAATCCTAGCCTTCAGTGCCTTCCTCCTTTGCTCTCACATTTCCAGATGGATTTGGCACAGAAGAATGAGAAACTTTGGTGAACAGTAAACTGAACTGGGTGTGTGTAGTGGGACATTTTCTCTTAGAATTCTGAAAGTTATTGTGGTTGGGTCTGTTTTCACATAGAATAAGGCTAATTAATTAAGACTATGGGTTTGAATGAAATATTGTTTTGATTGCTAATTTTGCTAGAACATCCAATCTTTAACTGCTTTGAACCAATTGCCCCATATTTCAAATTAATAAAGAATATATATATAGTACATAAAGAGGTATAATTTTTTTTCTGCTTGCAGTTTCAACCAGCTGTGCTTGCCAGATTATGACAGCTATGAACAATTTGAAAAGGCTTTGTTATTGGCAATCAAGGAAGGTTCTGAAGGATTTGGTATGGTGTAAGTATGTTTATGTAAACAAGTGGCTTTGTAGTGATTTAATTTTTTCTTTTTTTTTATTATTGCACTACTAGGGTACCTTCAGGTATACATATAATTAAGCCAGTATTGCCACTGGTATATGTGAGAAGTGCTAAAAATTCATGTAAAAAATCAGAAAAGACAATAAAATGTATTCACATGTTTACTGGTTAAACTACCCAGTATCCGTCCTGAATTTCTTTGTTGCTGTTGATACGGTTCAGTAATTGTATAACTTTTCAGTAACTTTTTAAGAAAAAAATCATGTGAAATATTTTTTTTAAATTAATATACAAGGAGTAAAATTTTTCATATTCAAATTAACATAAAACAAATGGTCCAGAAATTATAAATTACATATGGACATCAAAGTAGCCAGTCTTTTCTGATTTTCACAGGATTGAGAACATATGCACTATGGTAAATCATATTGTCATGATCTCAGCACCATAATGCAGTAACTATAACCAGACAAAAAAGAGAAGTGTTAAGATCAACTTTATGTACAATGTAAAAATATTTTTCAGATAATTTCTGTTATTTATACACACATTTCAATATTCATACCCTTTCTATGAGTTCACTGACCCAGCTTATCATAGCTTAAGCTTTTCTAATGACATAGTGGTGGAAGATAAATCACATATCTGGAGAAATCAGTTTTATATAAAATACTTTAATCCAAAGTGTAGTTTAGTGCAAGCTGGTATTTCCACAAGAATGTAATTACCTTTCTAATAATTTTTGTTATTGACTTTACCTACTTCAAACATTTCATGAAAAATTATTTTTAAAGTCTGGCCTACTTGCTTATTAAATAATGAAATATTTATTGCCTGCTTCAGGAAACTGTTGAAAACCATTATGTTTGCTTGTCTTTTTAAGAATTTTTTTTAGACTAACTTTAGCATTTAAAGTAAGCCAAAGTGTAAAGTAGAGATTTATATCCCAATTTGTTTTTGAAAAAAATGTATAGAATGAGATATTTGACCCAAGGTCCTAACCTTGAGGGTTATCATAATGAAAGGGTCAGTACATGTATAATCATATTAGGAATAACCATTGAATTATTGCTGTTAATATACTTATATTTGCTAATTACTGTACATTATCTCATTAAAGAGGAAGTTGGTAAAGACAGATATTCAGAAGAGTAGGGTAATTACAAAAAGATGATTAAGCTAAAGTTTGGCTAGGGTTTGTAAAGGAGTCTCAAAGCAGATTGCATAATCAGAAAGATTGTAATTGTTATACTGGTTGAAATGGTTTTTGGTATAAAAAATTGAGATGCATTTGTAAATATTTATTATATTAAGGAAAAAGCTTTCTTTATTAAAGCAAAAACAGTTATGGTTAAACCAATGCCTTATGAACAATAAACCAAAAAACTACAAATGTTAATTCAAATTTTACTGAAAAAGTAGCAGCACCAATGAAAATTCATCCTTGTGCTTTATCTAAGGATGTATATAAATATTGTATGGTCAAGTTGTTTGCTAAATACATATATATATATTTAAATATATATATATATATATATAAAATATATATATATATATATATTATATATACAATATAGATTTATACCATACATATTATATATATTTAAAAAATATATATATGTATATTATATATATATATATATCTATATATATATATATATTATCTATATATATATATATATAATATATAATATATATATATATATATATATATATATATATATATATATATATATATAACAGGAGATCCCCAGTTATCAGTGATCCTGTTTTATGGGGCTTGTCTAGCACCATAAAATCGGTGATTTATGGTGCCATAATGGGCAGAGTTTTGGTTATCAGCTCCCTAAGTAGCCAATAATAAAGTTATGATGCCATAATGACTAACAGAGGTAAAGTGCTATAAGGGTGCTTATGGCACCAATAACAGGTTATCATCTCCATAAGTGCCATTATGGTGCCATAAATCACAGAATCTCTTAATGGCAGTTCTCGCTTATTAGCACACCCCCAGGAATGGAATTATCGCCAATAACTGGACTGCCTGTACGTGTGTGTGTATATGTATATATATATATATATAATATATATATATATATATATATATATATATATATATATATATATAGATATATATATATAGTATATATATGATATATATATATATATATATTATATTATATATATATATATACACATACACATACACATCACCATACATATACATATATATATTCACATACACACACACACACACAGTGCGTTCTCAGCATACGGTGGGTGATCTGTTACAGCACCGTGAGTGCCATTGACTTGATGCTCAACAGTGGTTACAGAGCCATAACTCGATGTCGTATGAAGTTACAGCACTGTAAAGCGCTGTTAATGGCTCTGACAAAGCGTGAAAGATCGAGTCACCATAAGTCATTGGTACTGTAAGTTGAGGACGCACTGTGTATGTACACACACACACACACACATATATATATATATAATATAATATAGATATATATATATAGATAGATATAGACAGAATAAGAGATGTATTATAGAGATATAATATAATATCTAATAGTAAGAGAGAGAATAATATGATATTAGATTACACATATACATATGTAATAGAGAGGAATATATATAGATATATAGATATATAAATATAAATATATACATATACATATACATACATACATACATAAACACACACACACACACACACATATACATGCATACATACATACAAGCAGGCAGTCCCCGCTTATCAGCAGCATCGGTTAACGAGTTTTGGTTTTATGACTCTTGGCTAACAATATTTTAACCAGATTTTCGGCACCAGTAAGTGGTTTATCGGCGTTGGTAGGCAGTTTGTCGGCATCGGTAAGCGATTGTTGGTTGCCATTAAGTGGGTTATCATTACATAAGGCGTCATAGGTACCATTTATTACCATAATTGTCCAGGTAATGACATTTTTTGGTTATCTGCACTCGGCTGGGAACAGAACCCCTCTTGTTAACCGGGGACTGCCTGATATATTATATTATATCTATATATATATGATTATTATTATATATATATATATATATATATATATATATATATATATTTGTCATTCCATATTGGTATTGAAAGCTATCTAGGCTTGACTTCTCATAAATTTGTATTGTTTTGTGACATCTAGTCAGTCTTATGTCTGTTATTTGTGTGTGTGTATTATCATGTTACTTTTGCTTCTTTAGAATTTGGTATTATGTATAGGGGCTATAACTTCAGGCTGGTAACTTGACCATTAACTTTCATCTTAAAATTTCATTTTGACAAATGAGTTGTTTTTTGTGCCATATTAGCTCACATTATATTTGGTATCAATACTAGTGTAGATGAATTGCCAATGTGGTAGTGTCTTGTAATTATTGTTAAAAATTAGCAAATATTATCATGGAACAAGTCGAAAGGCCGTGACTTTGTTTAGCAAGCTTCAACGAAATAGAGAACTGTAATGCTGTAGCTATAAGGCGAAGGAAAGGATATTACCATATAATTATTAATGATAAATGAGTAAAAAACTGCAATATGTGCTTGAGCACATCCTTAAGCAAGGAAAGTTAATATGTAGACTCTGATGCCATGTTCAAAGGCTAATAGAACAGCTTCAGATTTGATTAAGCACCTGATGTAAGGATACTTGAATGTGGCACCTGAAATGACTCAAATGCTACCAATAGGGGCACAGATACTCCAATCAAAGAAAATGTACTAAAAGGAGGGAATGGTGATTGCCCTTAACTACCCAAGATTAGTAGAAGTAATACATTTTCTTCTGATATTTAGTACTGAAATTGTATACATATACAGTTTGTTGTTATTTTTTGGCACAAGTGTATTCACATAATTTGATCGACAAATCTCATTAACATCAGTGCTAGAATTTTGTACTGTAATTTAAGATCATCATATTATAAGGAAGTTTTCAAATTACAAACTGTCAAATCTGCAATGTAATAACAATGTCCAAAGCATCTACAGTTTATAGTTAGTATATGTTAAGTTTCAGTATGTTGTACTATATAATAATGGTGCATCTGATATTTGCAAACATGATTCTGGTATCTTTATGATTGTGATATTTTTAATTTAGGTTTTTAATATATTGCCACTTTGGGAGTGTGCAATAAAATCAAAATGGAAACCAAATCAAGGTACTGTATTTTGGTTTGGTTTCAGTTATTTAACTGCAAGGTTTGGCAGGGGTAAGAATATGGAAGAACAGAAGTGAATATTTGTTTACAGTGTATAATGGCCTAAGAAATTCTGTAAGCTTAATCTAGTCTGCAAAGGAACACTGCAAGTGCAATGTCAGAAAAAGCAAAGACAAGAAAAATTTAAATTATAAAGATATTTTTTCATATGACCTTGAAATAATTATTTTTTCCAGACAATCTTGTATGTTAGGAAATAGGAACAAAATGAAGAGAATTTGACCTAACAGTATTTCAAATATACACTGGGGACTACTGTCCTATCTTTTTTGTGCAAAGATGAAGTGCAAGCTGTTCTGGGACATCATATTTGTTTGTCAGTTCAGTATCAAGTTTCAAATAATATCAGAATGTTTATAGTAAATCTAAATTGTTTTGGGAGTTATGAGATTTTTCTTCTGCAGCAAAAGAAAGAAGAAAATTCCTAAGTTAAGCTTCAAGTTTATTTCAAGGAGTTGAAAGCAAAGAATTTTGCATTTTGTATGATGATTGATTATGTGTTGGCTAAAAAGCCAATCACTGGAACCTATCTCTGGTATTTGCATGTTGGAGTAAATATATTACTGAATCCACTAATATTCCTATGATGCATATGTCAATATTAATATTAATTTTAGTAGATAGCAACAAGGTTTGCATTGTCAGAACTTTTTATGTCAGCCATCTTATAATTTAATTTTTAAGAAAATTTTACTCACTTTTACATTTAATACATAATACTTATGGAAAGTATTGGTAGTATGTATACAGCAGTGCCTACAAGATTTTTAAGTATTTTTCATGTAATTCATTGATATTGCTAATCAGGCCCCAAAACATAGTCATTTAATTTTATGGAATCATGTTGGGATTTATATCCTAATTTGGCTATAAAACTTTTATGTATTAGTACAGTTTAGGTACTGAAAATCAATTTGTAAATGGATGCATCACACTTTTAGCTTGAAAGTGAAATAATTTACTCTACCTGGTTTTATACTTGGACCAAGTAGTTTTTCCTGGCATAGAATATGACTTGTGTTATAATTAGTTTAACATGCTTATTCTAAAATATTGTGATCGTTCTATGAAGATGTTCAGCTAGATTACCAAGTTCCACTTTAGGTCAGGATTTCATAAGTAGAAGGTGCAAATTGGAAAATAGACCACAGATAGTTCATTATTATCTTAGAGACCAGTAGGATGACAGATAAGTCGTTTGCTGGATCACAGAGTACGTAATTAGGTTAGGATACACTTAATTGGCACTTGAGTGGCAGTGAAAAAGGAATGTTATGTTATTCTAAATGTTATTAGTACTACTGTAATTACACTACCGTTGAAATTTTTAAAAGGTTACCAAAAGATAAAGGTTGCTTTGAATGCAACCGTAATTCGATGTTTACATTTTCTCAGCTGGGATCGCATAGATAAAAGTTTGTTTCATTGATTTAGAATTATTCCTCAAATAGGATATTTGTTATGAGGATATGCCAATAATATATAAGGTAAAAATACTTTTATTACCTTTATTATAGGTTTATTTCATAAAGTGAATCTTCATGTATGTGGGTGGTTAGGCTATAGCACCGAGGCCAAGTCTACCCGACCAATACTCACCTTAGAATTCAAGGTTTGATTTTTAGAATTGTAGTATAAGACGACCCCCAATTTTTAGGGGTGAATTTTAGGATTTAAAGGTAATCTTACACACACACACACACACACACTCTCTCTCTCTCTCTCTCTCTCTCTCTCTCTCTCATCTCTCTCTCTCTCGCTCTACTCTCCTCTCTCTCGCTCTCTCTCTCCTCTCTCTCTCTCTCTCTCTCTCTCTACGGAAGGATAATTTTTTTCCAAAAGAATTATGACATTTCTTAAAAATTTATTTTGAGTGCATTTACGCAACAAGCAAGTGGGAGTTTTATGTTTTGTTTTATTTTTTATTGTTGTCAGTTAGCTATTAAAGCTTTTAACATTTATAAAGAATCAGTGCATACTTCTCTCATAACGGCTCCACTTACACATATACTGTATCATAAACCCCTTTACTTAATCTTGGTTTGCTTTGGAATTTTTATTTTATTTTTTTTTATTTTCTTTTTTGCTTCCTTCCATGTTTCCTTCTGCATATCTTGTTTCTGCAAATCACTATCAGCAAGGAAACCAAGTGGATTTTCTTTCTGTTTCTCTCTATGCCATAAACAATCTGTTAGCCATTGCTGTAAATTCATACAAGCTTTTCATAGAAACATTGCTGTCAAGTTTTGCAGAAGTTTATTTTTTAATAGATAATGTATGGTGTTTGAACTTTACACAAGAAACAGTTCCTTTAGTAATTGGAGCTATTGCTGAAGTGATAAGAAACAATTCCTTTATTAATTGGAGCCATTGCTGGAGTAAAACTGAGTATGTACAATTAATGAAGAAAAATATAAGGGAATGGTCTACTCACATTTTCAATAGTGCCGATATTTATGCAACGACAAAGCCAAGAATGTTTATGAAAAAATTAGTGCCACCAAACAGTAGTAGCAGGTTTGCAAAGACCCTTAAGATTTATAATAGAATTAAACTTGTTAAAATTAGTCCTGAATTAGTGATTAAATACATGTAATATTAGGAAAGTTGAACAACATGATTGAACGAGAATATGGTAAATTGAGGAGATGAGGAGTATAGTCATGAATTATTGTACAGGAGGCCACTGTAATAAAAAAAAGGTAAGGAATTGGTGGAGATGCTACGTATAAGAAATCCACATTTATTTGTTTTTCACATAGGCAAGACAAAAAGTAGCAGCAACAAAAACATTTGGTAGAGATTATATTAAATTCTGGTAAAAAATGAGGTGGTAGCATTTGACATTTTGATAACTAATAAAACCCCACAGTATTATAGCCTTTTGATAAATAGCAAAGACCCTTAGTATAGCTTATTCTTGGCCATTTTAAGTGATCCAACAGTGAACATTCATTCCAAATAATGTTATGAATAAAATGACATCTTAGCAGAAAGCATCACAATATGTAATGTTACTTATAAGTAAAGAGGTATGATACTTGAAATGTTACTGAAATATACAAAGTAAAAGGAGATGTGCTAAGGTGTGGAACTTACTGAGGAATAACATTGCTTTCACATTCTATGAAAATACTGTATTGGAGATCTGGAAGGGAAAGCCAAGAAAATTTGTAACTATGACTTCTATCAGAGAAATCAACAAAAATGGCAGTCTAATAGTTATTATGAGGCAACAAGAGAAGAAGTGCTGCATGGATAATACAAGGTTTACTGCATGTATGTAAATCTTAAGACATTTGACAGGAGTACCAAGACAACTTTGCTGGCATCACAGAACCAAAAGGGACCAGAAAGATTGACTAGTGATATTGATTACATACCACTGCACAAAATTAGAATGAAGGCATTGGTAGGTATGTCAGATTAATTAGTAGTCCTTTGTTCTTCATCACAAAAATGCAAGAAGCTAAAAAGGTATCCAGAAAGGGATGCCCCTGGGAACTTATGGGCAAAATCAAAGGCAGAGGTCAAATAAATTTTTAAGAGATTGAAGATTGGAATGGAGGGGAGAGGATTGAAGATCACTGTAAGCCAAGAAAATGAGCCGATACTGTCTGGCAAAGAAGCATATGAAAAAGTAATCAAGAAAGTGGCCGTATGGATGCTGGTGGAAAAATGTGGGGTGAATTCAGTACTATATATTGAACGGAACAGATTGTGCCACGAGATATTCAGCATTGCAGTATATAAAAGTAGTAAATTCTAGATGTCTAATATGTGTAAGTGCAAATAAGGAAGAGAGAGAGGATTGTGGTCTTTCATGAGATAAGGGTTAAAGAAATTGGATAACTTAAGTGTAGAGACCAAAGACAATTGATAAAAAGTAAAGTCAGAAAGAATTACAGCTTGGACTGAAAAATGCTGTAAAGAACTTTGTTTCAATTGCACTGGCATCAACTTTGAAAACAAAGGGAGATTTTTACTTTATTACAAATGAGGAAAATGAAGAGAGGTATGGTTTCCAGCAACTGAAGATATAGCCATTCTCAAAATGTGTCCAAGTTATATTTTAACCCAGTTGTTTATAATATGTCCAAGTTGTATTTTAACCCAGTTGTATCTTGAAATTGATATACTATAGTGGCTCCTTGTTATACGAATTTAATTACTAGTTCCAAATTCCAATTCCAATATATTTGTATATTGATCCAAATATTCCCTGAGGGAATGATGGAATTTAATTAATTTGTCCCACACTTATGAATTTCCCCCATACTCACCCTTTCTACCCATTTTAATACAATTGTTTTAAGTGCAAGCATAATGTATAGTTTAATAATAGCCATATTCTGCAAAATAAATGACTAGTAAAGAATTTCATATTAATAATAGCCATATTCGGCAAAATAAAAGACTAAAGCATTTCACAATAGAATTCAACATAAGAGATGAACAAAATCATGTGTCACCGCGGTGATGCACAGCTGACTTGAGAAGAAGAGACGGTAAAAACATTACTGTATGTACATAAAAGTGGTAATAATTTACATAAAAAGATGTAAAGGAAATTTCACAATAATGTAATATAATGGTACAATATAAAAACAAGCAAATGCAATACAGTAACGATAACAAATTGAGAGTCTTACCTTGAGTGTGTTCAGGACTGCACTGAGTGATTTGGTAGAGAGGAGAGGGAAGGGATGATGGTGGGTTATTGGGTGGGAGACTTGCGGCCACTTCCCACTGACTTCCCAGTTGGGGGTGGGCTCGGATGATTTTTCTCTTTCACTACATTTTACCCATTCCTTTTACTTAATCACTTCTTTTTCTTACAGTAAAACACTTATACTGTAGAGTGACACTTGCTTTTTATGATTTTTTTGCACTGTAAAAGTATCTCGTCCCCATGTCATGAAACACTGCCGCTGTTCAGTTTCTGTGCATTTTGGTTTTTTGGATTATTTGTTTAAACAACGTCCTTGTAAAATTATTTGATCTCTCTTTCCTTTTCTTACTTGCATTCTTTACTTATTACTTATTTGTTTGCAAAATCCTCATGTTTATTTGATTGTGACTTTAAACTCTGCTTTTTGTCAACAGTAAGTTGATGTGTTGTGGCATAATTTAATTTCCTTACACTCAAGATCCAGGTGTTAAAAACATGTTCATCATACATGCATGAGAGATTGTTTTCACGCGTGCCAGATGCTGATTAATCTCTCTCTCTCTCTGTAACATACATGCACTTATTTGTTTGCAAAGAGAGAGAGAGAGTAATCAGCCTCCAGCAGATGGAAAAACAATCCCTCACGCATGTTTGATTATCAACATGTTTTTTACATGCACATTATTGATTCCATTGATTACCCTTGCAAAATGTGAATAAAATTGCTTAAGTTATCAACTGTTGCCTGCAATAATTTTGGTTTCCTCAATTGGATCCATCTCTCCTTCTCATGTAATTTATTTAATCTCCATTACGGCGCTGAATGGCTTCTTTGGCCCCAGTGCCTGGGCTTTTGCCCTAAAACTCATACATCCATCCATCCATCTCTCCTCCCTCAATCCCAGCTGCGCACAGGCTAATTTCTACCAAACAGTTCGTAAATCAGATTTTTAACTTGTACACAGAAAGAAATTTTGTTTTTTTAATTTTACTTCATATAACGAAAAGGTGATGATTTTTTGTAGTGTGATGCTGTAAGAAAGTACACAAAAGTATGAAAGTCCATATGCAAAAGGAAATAAAAATACATGCAAAAATGAAAGTGCACTTTTAGTAATGAGGATGAAAATCAGTCTAATTACATATCAGCAATCATATAAAGCTGACTAATGCTGCCTGTCTGTCTTAGTGATGAGCAGAAAATAATTTGTAATTAACATATCACTTAGCTGAATTACGCACATATGAGTTTTTTTAAGAAAGTGATGTTTAAGTAACTTTTACAGAATATTCATATATTAAGGGATGGTGGTAGCTAATACTACAGTATTGCCTTTCTTTTTAGCAGAGCTATCTGCAATCTTATTTGCTATTAATACTAATAGATATATGTACACCTTTCTTCACATAAGTTTGTGATTTTGAATGGTCTTGTAAGTACTGTAAAGACATTTGATTGTCTTGGAAAATTTCCTCACCAAGTGAATTGCACATTCTTTCCAGAAATTATATGGAATTAAAGAAAATGAAAATGCCTATGTGCAGCCATAACTAGATAAAACATAAAACTACACTACCTTCTATTACATGGAATTAAGTGGCAAACCTCATAGAATTATAAAAGTGATAATGTGGAATCCACAGTTAGAGTGTAGTAGCAGTCATCAGTACAGAAATACTAGATATGTGAAGAAAAATTTTGAGAATATTCAGTTTTCAATTACTCCATATATTCTTTTAATTAATTGTACCTTAATAAGGTAAAAGTATTGCAGTTTAACAGCAAATATTTACATCAGGTCATACCAATTGTCAGGTTAAACTATCTGGTAAAATCCCATCATTGGTATTATGAGCTTCAACACTTTTATTGAATTTCTTAATAGTGTATTTTTATTATAGACACTGTAAAATGCTAATGTCAAATGCTTTCCCATGCCTGCCTTGCAAATTTTGAACTTTATAAATTATATGCTTTATACATAGTTTTACTGCTTCTGTTATTGTAATTTTTCTGGAACCAAGTACTGTATCCTTAATTTTGCTAACAGATGTTTTTCCTTTAAATATATGTATGGAAGTACTATTCATTCAATTTTCGACCAAAATTTAACTGTGCATTCAGTGAAAAATGTAGAATGCAAATGGTATGCAGATAACATGTATGCCTTAGAACAGATCTTGTTAGGATTACATATAAATTTCTGCAAGAAAGTAATTACATTCTCAACAAGGACTACTTATCATTAACATTCATACTGGTACTGTTGCCTCGAAAATGTTAATAAAGCACTTTCAGTTAAAATTCATGGAGGTATGTTTACGTAGAATGCTTTATCAAGTTTTGGACTTGCCACTTTACAGTATATAATTGTACATGCTGGTACAGTATATCTTCTGTGTTTCATAAATTAAATAATTCAATCTGCTCAGAATGAAACTTTTCAGATTTTCAGTTTTTGCTAGTGTAAGTGTTTCATTGTTCTAGAATTCAGAGTTACGATCAATAATCTATGCAAGCTGTTGCTAATAAAACAATGTGCAATTGATTTTTGAAAAATGTGTTTTTATGCATTAATCAGTCTAACTTTCTGTATAAGGAACCTTGGTTATGTCTCAGTTGCTATTTATTTAACCTTCACTAGTCCCAGTTACTGTTAATCTCCTTGGGTAAGGTTTTGTGTGGAAGGTAGTACTGGATATGGTAATTGATAGGTTCATGTGCAAATCATGTGATCCAACCATAATCTAATGGAAACTTACTATGTTAATTTTATTCAAATCTTTTGATAAATATGTTTTTAAATGTCTGAGAGTAGGCTGAAAATTTCTCACAGCCCTTTTTAAGAAAATGAAATTACATTTTTGTGAACATTTACTCTCCTGACCCTTTTCAGTTATCTTACAAATTTAAATCAAATTTTTGTGAATGTTAATAAGTTTATTTGTTATTGTTGTTTATTCTTCTCAGAGATTGTACATGGAAGGGTGAAAGTTAAGTCTCAACACATCACAGTAATAAGAGGCATGAAGTGTATTTGTTGTACAAGTGTTATTTCTTACCATCAAAGTATAGTATAAAAGTTTATTTCCATGCCATTTCTTGATTCACAGTTCTTTTTATTATATTATTCAATTACTCAAAGAGGTTATTATAATTCCTCGCGAAGTCCATTTTCACTTGGGTTTATTCAGCGCTGTATATAAATCAGCGGGTTTATTCAGCACTGTAAATGAATCAGCATTTGAAGCAGTTGTATGTGTATGTGTGTGTATTTTCTGTATTTAACTGGTAATAGTATATGCAAAGATGGTTATCCTTCTAAATTTTCAAATACAGTAAATATTTTTTATAAGCCTACTTTTTGTTTACAAGTAATCTAAATCATTCCAAGTGTAAAAATTTATGTAAGATTACATTTCTAATATTACCCCATTTTACCATTTCTTATGTTCATTAGAGGTAAGGCTACATATTTAAAATTGCGCCACACAATGGCCTTTGGCTGGTAGTCAGCCTGTAAAAATCACTTACATTAAGGCTGCACATTACTGTGTTCTGTTACATAGTAGTCATGTAAATATTCTGTATATTCTATAGTATATGTATACTGTATATTAATTTTTTGAACAATGTTTATTTCAGTGAGAAAGGTTTTGTAATACTTTATAAAATATGAGTGAAGTACGTTTTTCATTCACCCTTACGTATTCTCATTTACTGAAATATAAGGCTTAATTAGTTCCTGCAATAATATGCCAGAAGGTAACTATATACATTCAAATCATAATACTGCCCTTAGGTTGTTGGTTTAATATAGATTAGCTAGGCTTTCATATCAAACTATTTTGTATATTTTGTTGAATGGTAATATGAATACATATGTAATGGCATGACTGGCATAATCCCAGCCAGTCTATGGTGTGTGTGGTGATGGACTAGCAGGCCTCGTCACTTGATCGGAATGCGTAAACATTCAGTGGTCTGTGATGCGTATGTGTACTTCCTTCAGTTCCATAGAGATAATAGTGCCTTAGAGAAAGGATATCCCAGGCCACCAAGTATTTATCTCACGATTTTGTCTGAGATTTTATAGAAAAATGCAGAAGTCTGCCTTGTTTGTGGAATACGAAGTGCAGATTATTACAACAAAGTAAAAAGACTGGCAGCTTATGAGCAATTAGTAGTTGAATTGTGTAAGAAAGTGGCTCAAGATACAAACATAGATTATGTGAAAGCAAAAGTTGCTACATTTTGAGGTCATTTGCAATTCATTTCTGAAATCACCTGGGTTATTTTCCTGCAGTTCCATTAACAAATACATGTTCAAAAATTTCTCTTTGTTTTTCAGCCATGTCTTCACCCATACATTACGCTCTTTCTTGCTAATTTCAGGCTCCTCTTCCTCTTGTAATAATAGCACTTATTTTTCTTTTACTTGGTGCCAAACCATTTATCGATTATACACTATGAGGAAAGAGAAAATTAACTATCGACATGGAGCAATGATACCCCCTCTCCCATGTACGTATGATCCGTGACAAAAAATTATGTAACCATGTTTACAGTCCTCTTGAAATGTGCTGGCAAGTCAGTAGCATGTGTGGGTAATTTTTACCTGATAGGAGCACCTGTCCAGTCCAGCAGGGCAAACCCAATGCCAGTCCTTTATGTGTATGGCTTGCTTTAACCAACTTTGCATCCATGTCCTTGGCAGGCAATAGTGGGGTATGCCCAGTCTGGTTGATTCTTACAGTCCCTGCATATGTGTCCAAACTAGTCCCTCAGGTAGTCGGCAAACTCCACACCTGCATCTTTGGTCGACAAGAATGGAGCTGACGACAATTTTACCACTGATACCCAGATTGACTTCTTGTGACAGGGAAGTGTGAGGAATATCAGAGGCAGAAGTCCTTGAGCACATAATATCAGGAGCCCATCCACACTAGCTCGACTGTAGAACTTGAAGCCAAACTCAGCAGGCTTGTCAGACAAGTAATAGCATAGGCTACCAGCTGTAGTCCCCATGTAGGTAAGCAAGACTTCATACACTTACTGGGTTGGAGTCTCTCCAACTTGTTTGTTATGAAATTGGAGACTGGATGAATCTTGTAGAGCCTGTCACTGGATCTCCATCCTTGTCCATTGTTGTTGAAGTGCACCAGAAACCTCAAAAATTTTACTTCTTGGAAGACAAAGTCAGCCACCTGGGATAGTATGGTTCCAGTTGCCTAATGGTCATCCAGACTGGGAAAGCTGCCATTACTCATATAGAGGACAATGCCCAAGAACACTGTCACTTATGACTGACTGTAGAAAAGGTGGAGTTGACATGCTTCTGTCAGCCACACAATCTGGGAGGATTGCTAATGTCATCCTTCCTCTACTTCTGAATATTTTTCTGCTCTTCCTTGCCTGCATAGGAGTTTTTTTTTTTTTTTTCCCACTTTACTTTCAGCCATCTTCCGATGAAGACGTGTGTTTGTGAGCTCCGGCTGACTGGTCGTTGATCTTTTTTCCCGGTTGGATCCTTTTGGTTTATTTTTTGTATTTAAATAATTATGCATATATGGTGTTTGATATTAATACTAAACAAAGGTTTGTCCTTGGTTTTTCAATTAATATACAAACCCACTTTTTGTGATAGCCTTTGTAACCGCCCCTCTACTTGTGTCAAGAGCAGGCGGCTAAGGTATGCTAACATATTTACATTCTTTCGCCTTTTAACACTGGCTCAAACCTGTATGACGACAACATATGTCTTTATCGTGAGGATGAGACATGTATTTAACGTAAGTGATATTGATCCTGTAACGGGACATGCATTCATCCGGAAATTACGCTTACGCTTGGGAATTACCAAGGAAACTTCAAGGTTTGTCCGTGTTTTGTTGTCATGGTAATTTCTCTTCTCCTTCTTCCTTTCACTTACTATCGGAAGAAGGTAGAAGGATGGGCGTGCGGTGCTGATGTTGGGGGATCTCCTCTCACTTCGGAGGGCGGCGCCCTTGGATGTGTGAGGAGTATCCTCATTACTTTAATATTTTTTTCCTTATTTTACAGACTAGTGGTGATTGTGTTTTCAGCAGTATTGGTTGGATGCTCTTCGTATTGGTGATCCTAACCTTGGAATTGTACCTATGACTCGTAGCATGTTGCATACCGATCCCCTGCTGATAATCATTTTCATTACCACTACTACCCGGGAGTTATGTCACTGGAAGAAGCTGTCGCGCTGCCCTGTGAGGTTATCCACTCCTGATGGTAGAAGTCTGGCAGAAGGAGAAACCGAAGAGGAAGAGAGCTCGTCAAGTGTCATCATCCTCCTCTTCGAGATCATCATTTCTTCATGCCTCCCCCCCTTCAACTTTTAAGGCTTTGCCGTAAAGAGAAGGTGGTCTCCCCCCTCCTGAGAAGTCTCGTCAGGGGACTTCTAAGGGTCTGTCTCGCTCCTGTGAGACAGGTGGGTCTTCCATGGGCCGAAGGAACAGGGCCTGTCTCTTCTTCCTCGGGGAGGAAGCAGACAGGGACCATGGAGGTAACGGCCATTACCGAGTGTACGGTTACCTACGGGTGACCGTGCAGCCAGGGTCCAGACTGCTGAGTTCACTTACCATGTCAGGGCCCAGGCACGGAGCGTAAGATGGTAGGAGTCGCTTGGGTGACTCTCGCCAGACCGATGATCGTCCGGTGCCCAGGGTTGACGTGACGTTCCCGCGGGTCCAGGCACGCAGAGACCAGTGGAGGCGGGCCATCCAGCCCTCTTTTAATTAATCCTTTTCTTTCAGAGACAGCCCCACCCAGACGACGGTTGCGTTTGTGCGACCGACCAGTCTCGGGGGTGGCAGATGCTTCACCTGCCAGGTAGGAGTTTCGTAGCCCTCCTCGAGAAAGCGTTATCTCCAGTGATACTCCCGCAGGTCCCTCCGGACAGGTGCAGTTGGGCCGTGTTGCTTCCGCAATTGCCCCAACTCCGTCCTGGATGGAGGACCTGTCGGTTGTCCTGAGGAACTGGCGAAGAGGAAGGTGTCGCCGTCATCTTCTGCCGCCTCTTCCCCTTCGAATTCCGAGGCCCCCCAGCCAAAGAAGACGAAGGTAGCCTCCTCCCCCCTAAGAAGTCTCGCTCAGAGACCTCTAAGGGTCTGTCCCACTCCGGTGGGACAGTTGGGCCTTCCGCTGGTCCTCCTGTTCCTTCGGGAACGGGGCCCGTCTCACCTTCCGCAAGGAAGATGATAACGGGGACCGGAGGGGTACCGGCTAACACTGGTACCTCCTCTCCTGGCGACAGAGGTTCTGCCTCGACGCCAGGTACCATCTTGGCCTTTCGTTCGCGAGGGGTACCGAGTGTACGGCCACCTGCAGGTGACTGTGCAGCCAAGACCCAGGCAACCGAGTTCGCTCGGCGCCAGGATCCAGGCACGGAGCGGAAGACTGGTGGGAGTCACCCAGGTGACTCCCACCAGGCCAGCGATCGCCAGTACCCAGGGTTGACGTGACAGTCCCAGACCGGGCGGGCTGAGGTGAGGAAGCGGTCCCCTGGACCAGCCTCGGCTGGTCCAAGTGGTGTGACGTGCTGTGAGGACAGGCCTCGCTCCCACCACGACAACGGACTCTGCCGGTCCCCTGACCGCCGCTCCCACCGGGACTGGGAGGAGAGGAGGACCAGCAGCAGCTCTTCTGACGCTCGGGACCGTCGTCGCTGTTCTCAGTTCAGCCGCTCAACCAGGCCTGCAGATCGATCGCCACTGCGGGTTGGCAAGCATCTACAGCCCCCCCCCCAGCACGCCGGTGGGCGAGGGGGGAGTCTCAGATCTACCACTCCTATCCCCTCAACTTCTCGGGCTACACCGGGAAGAGCGAGACAATCAGGAGTGATCGCGAGGGGCGCGCTCCCACCGTGACAGCAGACCCTGCCGGTCCCCTGACCGTCGCTCTCACCGGGACCGGACGGATAGGGGAACCAGCAGCAGCTCTTCTGATGCTCAGGACCATCGCCGCTGCTCTCCGTCTAGCCGCTCTCCCCCGGAGAGCCGCTTGACCAGTGCAGCCCGATCGCCAGCAGCTCTCCTGAAGAGATTAATGCTCCATTCTTGGTCCAGTGCTTCCCCGCAAGAATCCTGCTGGTCCAGACCGGCAGCTCGATCGTCACCATGGTAGATGATCGCCTACAAGACCGACGCTCCGTTCCTTGGTCCAGCGTTTCTCCACAAGAAGACCGCTGGTCCAGACCTGCAGCTCGATCGCCACCGTGGGTTTGTGATTGCCTGCAGTCCTCCCAGCCTACTGGTTCTGCTAGTAGGCAGGGTAGGAACGTCAGGTCTCCCTCACCTGTCCCTTCAACCTCCTCGGGCTACACCGGGAGGAACGAGGTGAACAGGAGTGACGGTGAGGAATGCACTTCTTACGGTCCGGCCACAAGCCTGGTTCGGTCTTGGGACCAACAGATCCTCGCTCAAGTGGTTGGAGGAGATCTTGGGGGGCTGGCGAGGATGAATGACGCTTCCCAGACTCTCGGAGGGACCATCACCGCCGTTCACGTGACGGTCCATCTGGACCATGCACTCAGAGACCAGGGTGGGCTCCCCCTTCGGTTCTCTTGAGAGGTTTTGAGTCCGCGTCGGAGGACGGTATTGGCTCTCTTCTGTCAGGTGTTCGCTCAGCCCCACCCAGACGACGGTCACGGTGGCGGTAGACATTTAGCCTACAGTATGAGTTCGTAACCCTCCTTGGGAAAACGTTTTCTCCAGACGGTAAAGTTTTCCTAGACTCTGAGCGGCCATCACCGCACGGTGATGGCTGCTCGTACTCGCTTCTCCAACTGCTAGTTCTGCTGGGAAGGCAAGCGAGTTTCCAATCTTCCTCCCCCATTCCCTCTCTCCCTATGGCTGCGAAGGGAAGGGGAGGGATCCTGCAGAGCGTTCTCCGTAGGATTCCATGTTGGGGACTGCGTTCCTGGGGGGACCTTCGTGTCCTACCGGACGTAAGTCCCCGTCGTTGAGGAAAGATCTTGCCCCATCCTCGATTTCTACGGGAATCGGGAGGACCACCACCCGATGGTTGTCTGACGAATTCGGTGGGGGTTTTGCCGAGTGCTTAGAATTCTTCGGAATTTCTAGCACTCTCCGATTGTTCTGGTCTTCTATGATCTGCAAACACTTGGGCGAAACCACGGTCCAGAGTGGGTGAGACGAGAATCCCAGATAATTGTTACTACGATAATCAGGAATCTCGCCGAATGCTCGAATTCCTGGAATTTCTAGCGTTCGAGTAAAGCACTGCTGCCGAAGGAAGAATATCTCAGGAAGGGTTTCAGCCTTGATGGACCTGATGGTCCGTCGCCTCAGTAGGCGGCCAACCCCAAGATAGAGAAGAACGGGTGGGAACATCTAGTTTGGTTTGAACTATCGTCCTCAGTATCCTGTTATCACCATAGAAGTCTTCCTTCGGGGAAAACTTCTCCTTCACTCTCTTCATTAGAGAATGAAGGGTGTCGGCTTCCAGTCCTTATTCTTTTTCCTCGAATGGAAGAGGATTTAGGATGGAGGTCTGTACAGGAACCTACAAATATACTACGTATATTGCCCTCGCAACATGCTTCTGTTAACAGTTGAATTGTCCGAGGTGTAGGCACATACCGTAGTTAACAATACAGGTTGTGACCGAGATGAATAGTATCTTCTTAATTGAACTGCAACTCGGGACTGCCCTGCAAACCTCCCAGGAGTTACCAGTTTCGATTTTGAGATACTTATGGTATTGTTACAACAACAACACCTCAGCGTTTGCATTCACTGAAATCCGTTTTGATTATATGCAAATGCTCGAGCATATTTTTTTGCGCTCGATGGCTCGAGCCGAACGCATTATTTCTTTGAATGGATTACCTGGCAACACAGGATGACGAGTGAGCGAGAGCTAGCAGTGTATTGGCTGCCTGCCTCAGCCCAGTACCAGCTGGCTCTCCGAGATAGCACGGTTGGATTATGTCTCTCTCCTCTGCAATGATTGACTACCGAACCGAATCTCTGCCCGGCAATCACAGACTTAGGTCTCTGGTTGGCTGGAATTCTCACATACGTGAATGACCATCTCTACTGCATCGCCTTGAACATTGCGAGAATTTTCCGACAGAGATATCTCAATAGACTCGCTATCATCTTTCTGTTTACCGCTCAGTAACAGAAGTCTGTAGCCTAGTCTGCCGCTGCATCGCACCTGCCGCTGCGATAATGCGGAATGATTTCTTCAGACATCTGAGTTTGTCTTCTAAATATATCTCTTATTCGTAGGTGTGCAATTGTTCATTGTTCACCCCAAATTGCAGATGTATAACGGAAGACATCGCCTGTTCCCCACCCTGCCAGCTCTACTTCCAAGTATATAGATGTCCTCCCTGGATAACCTGGGAAGAAGAAGATGATGATTCAGCCCATGAGAAGCGGTTCTTCAGGCAGTACATCCCTGTGTTTTCATTAATGAAAAGCGCTCCGCTTTCATTGCAACTCCGACTTCTCACCGAACACCAATGAAGTAGCAGTTTAGCGTTTTCAGTCCTTTGTAAATCATAGGGATTAAACCGTCTTTGCAGGTTGGTGTCATCGGCAGGACTTTTCTAAGTTCAGAATCTTGAGAGTTACTTCTCTTGATTCGGCTGTGAAGACGTAGGTCTGCATTCACCTACCACCTTCGTCTTCAACGGCACATAGTGTTGTTTCTCCTTAGCTAAGATTCAACTACTATAAGAACTTCTGTCTTGCCATCAGGGACCTCGGTCTCTAGAAGGCAATTGACTTTCGCCTGTTGGGCACATGCCTTGAGAGAATCATCATCTCGCCTTCCGGGATCGGTGGCAACAGATAGACAATTTGTATGGTCTCTCGGCATAACCCTTCAAAAGTTGAGGGTCATGTGACTATGCCTCGGATGCTTGGACAGCTTGCCTCACACAACTGAACGCAGTCAGTCGGCAGCTGTCGAAGAGT
Organism: Macrobrachium nipponense; assembly: GCF_015104395.2. Taxonomy (NCBI): domain Eukaryota; kingdom Metazoa; phylum Arthropoda; class Malacostraca; order Decapoda; family Palaemonidae; genus Macrobrachium; species Macrobrachium nipponense. The sequence goes on from NC_061100.1 coordinate 119,390,731, forward strand.
CCAAGACCGTTCATGAGCTATGCTGTGGACTTTGTATCGGTTGTTCTAGATCAATCATTACTTTGTCCTACTAGCGTGTTCCGGTACTCATAACCATCTACACCCACCATGGAGTGTCGGTGTCTTATCCACCGCGGAGACGAAGAGACTTCGCCGCAGTAGGGTATGAGACCGCGAGAGACTTCGCTGCAGTGGGATACGAGACCGTGAGACACTTAGCTGCAGTGGGAATAAGAGACCGCTAGACACTTCGTTGCAGACGGATAGACCAGTATGGGTACTGGACATCACTCCGAAGAATATGTCGGACAGGAAGATGGATAGGTCATCCTTATCCTTCTTTCCCTCTAGGACTGCCCACAGGTCCTTGGAACCTCATTTCCCTGGACCAGTGGTGGATGCTTGCAAGATGTGTTTGCTTACCCAGCTCCTCGACATGACAAGTTGCATCTCGTCCATGGTGTGCAGTTGTAGAGGTAAGAAGGATACGAGAGTGACTGGCTCTTCCCCTTCCACGCCTCGTCTCTCCATTCCTCATCCTTCGGGTTGAGGATAGGACTCGAACTCACACTGGCTGGTCGGACGATTGATGCGGTAAGCCTATACATAAGCATCCTTTCTATGTTTCTTATCAGAATCATAGAAGCAATCCCGCTTCTTCCTCTAGCAAGGGGAGGAAGGAGACTGACAATAATGCAAACCCTTCCCAGAACTTTGCGTTAATGTCTCCGATGCCAATATTCTTCACAGCCCTTTTTCGGATGAGTCACCATCCCTCACTCATTTCGAAAAGGCCCAGAAGTCTAACTCTTGATCACGCAGCTCCTGTACTCCGATCAAGTTGTCAGAGGCAGCAGGGCACTCCTCCTCGCTCTTACGACCAGGAGGAGTAGCGTAGGTGCGCAGAACTCCAGTCAGTTCTAGAGGCTCACTCAGATTCCTCCCACCAATCAGTAAGTCTTCCTTTTGTAAAGGACCGAGGGTTTGTATATCGTGTAGGAACAAATCACAATTTTTGGAAGTAAAATGTATTTTTTGTAACTAAACAAACCTGAGGTCCTTTACATACATGCCCACCTAGTGCCACCCCTCAATCTGAACCTGGGCCGAAAGGCAAAGTGGAGTGTTTACATCTGGGCAGGCTAGCCTACCTGCCTGCCACACGGTAGTTACTGCCTAACCACCTTGTTCAAGAATGTAACAGTTGTAATTCCAGCTATGCCGTAAGTAATTTATTATGTAAAGGACCTCATGTTTCTATAGTTAAGAAAAATACAATTTACTTCCAAAAATTGCGATTTTGTGGATCTTGAAATGGCATTTGACAGAATACCAAGACAAATGATTGAATTGGAATTGGAAAGGTTAATCAATAGGTAAACTCATTTAGCTAGTAGTGTTACTTCACCATAACACTAGAGTTAGCATAAGGACAGTTGAAGGTGTATGAAAATAATCTGAGACTACATGCTATGTCCAAGTATCCACAGTGAGCCCTTTGCTGTTTATATAGATGACCTAGTTTGAACAACAGAATCCTAAGAAAGTGTTGGAGAGGGTGAAAAAGTGTAATGGAGAGGGACTGAAAATATAGAGTAAGCAAAATGAAGCCTATGGTGATTGGAAAGCAAGAGTCAAGAGAGTATTAAGAAAAAGAATAGCTGCAGCATAGGTGAACTGCAGAGATCACTGGGTAAGTAAAATGTTACATCGGTAAAGAGTGCAGACTTATGATGGTGTAAATAAGGTCTACCATACTCTGCAGTAGGAACACTCACCACTGACAAGGAAAATTTTAAAAACGTGTGTCCACAGAATTTTAAAGAGCCATGGCTGCAGTACAGAGAGAAGATTGTTACATAAAAGGGATTGATGGAGAGAGATAGTATTACCAGGGTGGAAGAAAGACAGAAAAAACGATCAAGAGAGGGGATGAGTAGCAGTTGTCCAGAATAGTAGTAGATACTGGAGTAACGTGACACACCTGGCGTAGACAAGTAAGCCAGTCTAAGAGATCTATATCTTTTACTCTGAAGGCCTGATTCTGGGCAGCTAGCTTTTCATCAAAAGTGACTAGTGACTTGAGAGGAACTGGGTTTGATGAAGAGAGCCACAATCTGCTGAACAGAAGCTCCAATGTGAAAATGTGAAAGATAGCCCTTTGCATGCACAGAAGGTGGTCCACATTCCCCAAATGGAAAGGTGGGTCACAGAGCCAGCAGAATCAGAACACCACTATTAAATCCATAGGAGTTATAAAGGTGTCTGATCCCCAGAGTGATCAATATATAGTTGACTATCCATTGGAACAGAGAGTGGTGAAAAAAGATATATAAACTCAGAATATTCTAGGGTACTGGGAAGCATATTTCAGGGCTGAACAGATATGATAGTAGAGAACAGAACACCATGAGCTCCATGTTAGTCTCAAGATGAACAGATAAATTACTGGTGATTCTGAGACCTTGAACCCCCAACTCCTTGCAAAGATGAAAGACTACTAGTCTTTTACTACTTTCCTCTGGTAGCTGAACTGATATCAAAACATTCCTCTCTAATGGAATCTATCTTGCTAACAGCTCAATGACATGGCAAGCCATCTAAACATGCAATTTTTTGCTAACTGATGGGTGAATGACACATCAAACGGTCTTGGAAATTTGCAAGACTTGACACTACTTGCCTTTCCAAAATATTAACGTGATGATAAGCATCATGCTCGGCCCACATACCCAAGATGAATGATTTGCTCAGATTTTTGTCCAGTAAATCTGTAAGCTGACACTGTTCAGGAAATTAAGAGTAGTAAGGGGAACTCCCACAAAGTTCCTGCCGTCCAGCAACCGTGTGAGAGCATCTCTGGTCTTCTTCCTCATGGAATAAGCTGGGAGGAGAATCATTGGAGCTGAACAGTACTGCTGCCGTTATCACCAAAATGAGAGCAGAAGGAGTCTCCCATGCTGGACAAGCTTCCTCTAGTATAATGGGAGGCTGAAGATTACTGCAAAAATTGATCAGGTTGACGGGAAGGAGCACGTACATGCTTCAGCTGCTTGGAGATGAGAAGACCCAGCTTCTCCCAGATCATCACAATCCCCAGGTTGTAACAAATTGTGAGTATGCTGAACTGAGAGCCTAGTGTAAAGTGAACCACAAACCCTGCACTACATAATGACAGAAGAACATGTGCATGGTGTAGGTAGGTGGTGAGTATTCCCCTGTTAACCTCATTAACTACCAGTTAACTATGTAAGTTCAGCGATTGTCTCTAGCTCATGCAAGGATACTCCTACATAAAAGGCTCTGGTTTGTATTTCTCTAGGAGTAACTAATTTTTCTTTTCTGTGTAGAAGATACTAAAATTATATGGATTATGGAAAATTTTACTCATAAATCTTTTTTCTCTCTTAACTTTGAAGGATGGTGGAGATGAACGGCTTGCCTCTATATCCTTAAAGCTTGGGTGCTTGACAGACCGAACAAGAAGGAGCTTTTATGTCTAGCCTTGCAATCCCTGGTGGGTTCAGTCTCTACAGACTGACAAAATATCCCATAAGGCTCTGAAGTTAAGGTGTGTATTCAGGTGAGTATCCCAGGACAATTTCCTTTAGAAAGGTAGCAGTACGTTCCTCCCACAAATCAATTTTCTTGCAGTACAATCTTTAAATAAAAGTTAAAGTAACAAAAATTACGAGTTGCATTTTGCCCAATAATGAGCATGAACCAATCGAGAACAAATATTTTGAGTTAGAAATTATATAATTATGCGCAAGATCATAAAATTATATTATTCTACAGAATGAAAAACTTGAAACAGTAGCAAAAGTAAAATTTGAAGGGCAAGATCTTCCATAAAAAAATCAGAATTTTAGATCAAAATAGATGATTAAAGCCAAATGTAGGTAAACCCTTATAATGCTACAATTCAAATAAATATGGATTGAAGAAAAAAAACTCCAGATATGCCTTCCAATGGATCAAATTATCACGCTAGAAGGTGGAACTGTGGTGAAACAACTTTCATAAACTGTGATCAGACTCACCAAGCAAAATCTAGTGTCTATATATATAAAACAAAGAATTAAAAATATTCACGATGGAAGTGTAATGTCCATAAGAGAAGTTAATGGAACTGCAAGTTAGAGGGTTTAATGGCGCATAAAATCTAAATGAATCAATTAAACCTATAATACAATAACCCAACCAAGCAATCCAAATCAAATTAATGTAACACATATAATAGAACAACCAAACAGTATGCGAGATAAAAGGCGTTAGAACATACCTAATTAGATTTTAAAAAAAATACAATCCAAAGAGATTGTACCTTCAAAGAATCAAACCCATATGATGCTCTATCACATGGAGGGAATTATCTAAAACATCATCCGAGTAATGCTTCTTAACTTCAAGAGAAACCAAAATATTAGGGAATATTATACAACACTAAAACATCTGTCATTCCAAAATCAGACAAAAGAAAGTGACCGATATTAAGAAACATTAAAATTCGTCCAGCAGCATCACGAATAACACCAATCAATGGAAATCCCACCTCAAAATGCAGGTATATGCCAAAAGAAACTGGAACCATAGATCATAATAAATCTGTAAAATTGTCAGGGGGAAAAATAAGACAAAACACATGCTGTTGTATAACTACCGAATTCTACAGTAATAATAATAAAATATTCCCCATAGGAGGGTATATAGTACCGTCAGTAGGCTACAGCTACACACAGTGCACCATTACTTACGTAAGGTTCTTGGCAATGTGCCTAATTAAGGCCCCTGGCTGCTATCCCTTTCATTCCTTTTACTGTATACCTCCTTTCATATTCTCTTTCTTGCATTTTACTTTCCACCCTCTCCTAACAACTGTTTCACATTGCAAGTGCAAGGTTTTCCTCCTGTTAGGCTGCACCTTTAAAACCTTTTTATTTTAAATTCCTTGCCATCCATCACTGCATGACCTGATAGATCCCAGTGCTTGGCATTTGGTTTAAATTTGATATTCCATTCCATTCCTTAGGATCAGAAATGACTACATAAGGGGGTCGACTAAGGTGGTGGAAGTATCAAAGAAAGTGCAGGAGGGGAGGCTGAGATGGTATGGACACCTGTTGAGGAGAGATGAGGACCACGCTGGGAGGCATACTATAGGAATGGAGGTTCAAGGAAGAAGGAGAAGAGGGAGACCAAGAAAGAGATGGAAGGACTGTGTAAGAGGAGACTTATATGAGAAGGGAATTGATGAGGCAGAAGCGCAGGATAGAAATAGATGGAAACGGCTCATCCGAAATGGCGACCCCATATAAAAATGGGAACCAGCTGGGAAGAAGGAGATTCCATTTCATTCCAAAAACAAGAATATAACAGGAGATAGCCAAAGAAATACATTAAGAAATTTAATTAAAAAAGTATATAAATAACCACAGAAATTGATGAAAAGTTATGCATGTGCATCAGCAATTTTATAAAAAGGAAAACCCTTTAAATGTGTCTATATATCTCTAGAAAAATAAAATGAGAGACCCTGAAGTGAAGCCGTTAAACCCAAATACAGTAAACCAATTACATAAACTCAAATTTACAAAGAACTACAACAATAGAACTCCAGTATTAATGAGATAGTGAAACATGTTTCAACTTTTGTAAATTCTAAAATTTCGTCACTCATGCATAAGACATTCAATAATTTTGTAAAAAAAAAAAAAAAAAAAAAAAAAATGTGGAATATAAATGTCTTCAGACCCGATTACCTTAGTACTATGTTACAGCATTTAAGCAAAACGGTAACATCAGTGGACAAATATTTACTACCGACATCTAAAGAAGAGGAGGACAACTTAAAAACTTCAACACAAGATAATTGAATAACTTTGTAGCAATCAGTTTAGGAACAGAAGACAATACTACTAAAGCATAACTTCAATATAAACCATTTATAAGTACGGGATTAATAGGTAATTAATTTCCAAGGGTTCTTTTTAACATTTGGCAGTTTTAATGCCCATAACCTTTTGTTTCGTAGGAGACTAGTGCCATCAGTGCACCTCCCACGGTGCACTGTAGGTATTACTTAAGATTCTTCGCAGCGTCCCTCCGGCCC
>NC_061100.1:119399342-119469342 GCF_015104395.2 Macrobrachium nipponense
GAATGAGAAAAGTTTACAGAACAGGTGGTATTTATACCAAGAGATCCCTCCACAAGTAAGCCAATTTAGGTCACCCCCGCTGATAATCTTCCTTTAATCTTCTTAAGCGTTGGTTGAATGAAAACTTCGTCGATGACATCTGAAATCCACGCGCCTTTTGAGATGTTCATTACCTGCTTCTCTTTTATTAAGGCCGATTCTATCATTTGACTCTTGTACCGGCAGTTGCTGCTATAAATTACACGTGACAAATTCCAGTTTATTCTATGGTTATGTTCATTTATATGGTTGAAAATAGCAGAGTTCTGTTGCCCATACCTAACTGACCGTTTGTGTTGTATTAATCTCTGGGGAAGTGATTTACCTGTAAATCCGATGTAAGATTGGTCACAGTCCTGGCATGGGATCTCATAGACCCCAGAGTCTTTGGGAGATGTCTTTTGTTGGACGTTAATCAGGGATTTGGCTAAGGTGTTTGGGTAGGTAAATGCAAAAGGGTTGGATTTCCCAAGGGTGTGGGTTACTCTCTTAATCGTCTCCAGGTGAGGAAATTTTATCTTATTGTTGGGTGTGTCTCTGGTCTTGTCTTTAGGGGGTCGGTAGAAAATTAAGTTTGCTTTTTGAATTCCTTTCTCAATTATATGGTCAGGATACTTTAAAGACGAAAGTTGCTTGCGAATTAGTTCAAATTCTTTTTCCAGGAAATCTGGGGAACAAATTCGTAAGGCTCTTAAGAATAGGTTGCTAGCTACACCTATCTTGATAGTAATGTCGTGATAGCTAAAGTAGTGAATATATGAAAGTGAGAACGTTGGTTTTCTGTATATGGTAAATTTGTATTCTGTCGTGTCTCTGATTATTAAAACATCAAGAAAAGGAATTTTGTTGTCTGTTTCCCATTCAACTTTAAATTTGATGCTGGGCACTAATGCGTTTAATTTTGAGAGGAATTCATTAAAATTACCCCACTTATTATCCCAAAATGTTAGGATGTCATCCACGTATCTCATCCACAGCATGTTTTTGGGTTTTATTGCATTTATTACTGTAGTTTCAGTGTATTCCATGTACAGATTGGCTAAAACAGGACTTAAAGGACTACCCATACTACACCCGAATTTTTGCTTGTAGAATGATTCCCCGAATGAAAATACGTTATCAGATGCACATAATTCAACTAACTTTATTATTTTGTCAAGCGCCAATGGGAAATGATCTGAATAGGGGGATAATTTTTCCCTTAAAAACTGAAGAACGTCCTGTACTGGTACTTTTGTGAATAGGGAGTCTACGTCAAGGCTTAAAAGTTTTATGTTGTGAAGTGGTATATGTGCTTCCCTGAATTTGTGACAAGAATCTTCCGAATGTTTAATGTGACTGGGAGAAAAAGTGCCTAAAAAAGGAGAAAGGAGGTCAGCTAACCATTTAGAAATTTTGTAATTGAAAGCTCCGGCGCATGAAACGATGGGTCTGAATGGAAGATTGTCTTTGTGAGTTTTGGGAAGGCCATAAAAGTAGGGTAATTTAGGATTAATTACTTTAAATTTCTCTAATAGTTCAATACTCTTTTTGTCTTGGCCAATTAATCTTACTTTCCGAAAAAATTCTGTGGGAACGTTCTGGAGGGGATTTTTCGTCAGTTTTTCGTAAGTATTTGTGTCGCTAAGGAGCTGGTTGATTTTGTCGAGGTAGAAGTCTTTGTCCATTATTACGATTTTGCCGTCTTTGTCGGATCTACTTATTATAACATCTAACTTTTTTAGCGAGTGGATGGCTATCATGAATCTGTGGGGAACAGGATATTTCTTATGAAGGTCAGTTAAAGCATTTAGTAACACTCCTTTTAAACATATCTCTTTACGGCTGTAGTTTTTGTCAGATATGAATTTATCAAAAGTCACTATGAAGTCTAGGTTGTTTTTGCGGTATGGCATAAAGGCAAAGGATAAGCCTAAATTTAAAACTAAATGTTGATTTACAGTAAGGGGGGTGTTGGATAAGTTTAAAACTTTGTCTTGTTGTTCAAGATTATTCCATGCGCTATTATCTATTAGGTTACTTAACTTGTGTAAAAGTCTGTTGGAATGAGTCACGCTATTATAGGCAGCAATGTCGGAACAGAATGAAATCAGATACCTGTATATGTGGTCCGTAGTGAGGAAGCGAAGATTAGACTTGAGTTCCATATATCTCTCTGCGTAGCACGAAGATGTCGTTTCTCGTACTGGTGGTTCTTTCTTCCAGGAAAATCTTGTGATAGAGGGAAGGGGTTTGATTGCAGAGTCCATCTCCCGAATCCGTACATTTTTGGAAGTACTTGTTCTTTGAGGCATTCTTCCAAAAAGTGTTTTTGGTTTTTCAGCCGGTGTAGTCTGTTCAGTTCTTTCTCAAACTTGCGGAAAACTGGCTTGACTTCTGGAAGTGAGTGAAGAATCGTGGAAAGGCGGTTGAATTCCATAATGGGCTGACAATGACTGGTAAAAATGTTCTATAACAACAGAATTCCATCTAATAAAAGGAGCCCATAAAACCACCAAAATGTAGAGAGAAAAGTACTATATTTCAGAGACTGCTGTCTCTCTCTTCAGGTATATGAATGAGAAAAGTTTACAGAAAAGGTGGTATTTATACCAAGAGATCCGTCCACAAGTAAGCCAATTTAGGTCACCCCCGCTGATAATCTTCCTTTAAACTTCTTAAGCGTTGGTTGAATGAAAACCTTGTCGACGACATCTGAAATCCACGCGCCTTTTGAGATGTTCATTACCTGCTTCTCTTTTATTAAGGCCGATTCCATCATTTGACTCTTGTACCGGCAGTTGCTGCTATAAATTACATGTGACAAATTCCAGTTTATTCTATGGTTATGTTGTGGATGAGATACGTGGATGACATCCTAACATTTTGGGATAATAAGTGGGGTAATTTTAATGAATTCCTCTCAAAATTAAACGCATTAGTGCCCAGCATCAAATTTAAAGTTGAATGGGAAACAGACAACAAAATTCCTTTTCTTGATGTTTTAATAATCAGAGACACGACAGAATACAAATTTACCATATACAGAAAACCAACGTTCTCACTTTCATATATTCACTACTTTAGCTATCACGACATTACTATCAAGATAGGTGTAGCTAGCAACCTATTCTTAAGAGCCTTACGAATTTGTTCCCCAGATTTCCTGGAAAAAGAATTTGAACTAATTCGCAAGCAACTTTTGTCTTTAAAGTATCCTGACCATATAATTGAGAAAGCAATTCAAAAAGCAAACGTAATTTTCTACCGACCCTTAAAGACAAGACCAGAGACACACCCAACAATAAAATGAAAATTCCTCACCTGGAGACGATTAAGAGAGTAACCCACACCCTTGGGAAATCCAACCCTTTTGCATTTACCTACCCAAACACCTTAGCCAAATCCCTGATTAACGTCCAACAAAAGACATCTCCCAAAGACTCTGGGGTCTATTAGATCCCATGCCAGGACTGTGACCAATCTTACATTGGATTGGCAGGTAAATCACTTCCCCAGAGATTAATACAAAACAAACGGTCAGTTAGGTATGGGCAACAGAACTCTGCTATTTTCAACCATATAAATGAACATAACCATAGAATAAACTGGAATTTGTCACGTGTAATTTATAGCAGCAACTGCCGGTACAAGAGTCAAATGATAGAATCGGCCTTAATAAAAGAGAAGCAGGTAATGAACATCTCAAAAGGCGCGTGGATTTCAGATGTCGTCGACAAAGTTTTCATTCAACCAACGCTTAAGAAGTTTAAAGGAAGATTATCAGCGGGGGTGACCTAAATTGGCTTACTTGTGGAGGGATCTCTTGGTATAAATACCACCTTTTCTGTAAACTTTTCTCATTCATATACCTGAAGAGAGACAGCAGAGTCTGAAATATAGTACTTTTCTCTCTACATTTTGGTGTTTTTATGGGCTCCTTTTATTAGATGGAATTCTGTTGTTACAGAACATTTTTACCAGTCATATATATATATATATATATATATATATATATATATATATATATATATATATATATATCGTAGTCAACTACCGTTCAGTTTCTAATTTTCGACAACTGTCGAAGCGATATACAAACTCTCCTCTCCCACACAATTTTAATCAAAGAAATACTGCATGACATAATAAATTTACGCTTCACAAATTATAAGGTGCAACTACCATTACAAGATCACATGCAGATATTCTTTTTAAGTAATAATTATTGGGCATCTCTAAACTTTATTATTAATCTAAACTTCATTATTAATAATAACGAAAAATCCTTTGACTAGCTTTGTAAGAGTCAGAACTAAATAAATTAACCCAGTGGTCTGGCGAAACTAATTTATATTTAACAGGCAACATGTGTACCAGCTATTTACACCAACATGGCAAGCACTATTGGTTGTTCCAACTTTCGTTCTTTGTTTATGTACTGCTTACCCTACAGTTTCTTCATTTAAGCATTCGTTTTTCCTCCCCTGGTTTCTGCCTTGGTAAATTTAGTCTTTTATTCCTTCACTTATATTATTATTTACTGCGGAGAGGAGTGTCGAGCTTAAAAGCCTTCAACAAGTTGTCTTCATAACATCAATGACAACTCATAGCTCAAGTTATATACTAATTAAATAATAGGCTATGTTAATGCTGAATGTATGGTCTCTTATTTATACTATGGCTTTGTGTAATGTTGTTGATTGAAGAAAAAATACTTTAGGCTCGTTGTCTTGAATTGACTTTCATACCAAACAAACAGAACCCCGTTAGAGTGAACCGAATAGTGTCGTACTACTCTGTAGTGTACTATAGAAGTGATCGTGACTTAGGTATTCGGGAAGTTTTATTATTTTTGTTTGTAGTTTTATTCTTAAAAGTTAGTACAAAAGTTTATTATATCTTTATAGCTGTACACACCATCCAACGTAGGTTGCATGGTAGATATCTTGTACTAGGGTAAGCTAGATTTAAGTACTAGGTAGCTACCCACTAGTAGAAACTTGGGCACGACGCTGGTAGCCTGGGTTAGCTAGTATGTACCTATGCCTTATCCTACCTAGGCCTATACCTACTACCTAATTCATTTAGGCTATGTCCGTGAAAAATCGTGTAAATAGGCTTTTAGCCTTTATGCGGTAACGCAAGCATGTGCATCTATTGCAATATCTACCCAACTCGGCTAAGTGTAGAAGTACTTAAGGTAGTAGCTAGCTGTTTCATAGGGGCAAACACCGCAGTGGATCCATCGTCATCGCGTGGATCAGCCTTATTCACTCGATATTTAATTGGTGAAACAAGAATACAATTAGTACATCTTCAAGCAAACTATTCAAGATTTTAGTTTTGTCAGCATATTGTGATATATGAAAGCCCCATACGAACTAAAATAAGCATGTGAGGTCTTCGTAAAATATGTTTTCAAGGCAGTTTTGAAATCCAATTTGGCGGCACCCACGTGAGGTGCCGTTCGTAAGCGCAACGGAGCCACCATGTTTCCCAGCCTTCCCAGCACTCATTTGAACAATGTTAGTTTAACTAGCTATGTAGTTTAACTTTACATTGTTACTTCAAAATGTTTATGTAATTCATGTCTATTACCCCCTTTTTTGCAACCACATTAACTCCGAAAAACTACAGATACGTACCTATTTCTAAAGTAGATACGAGTAGATGGCAAAATGACTCATCGTTGCCAATGAAGGGGAGCTTCACACATACGCCGATGCATTTACAAACTCTTTCCATGAATTCTACCTAGTTGTCAGGTTAATGCAATATTGATAAAATTGCTGTAATATGTTTGTATACTACAAATAGATACGCTAATTTCACTTATTTCCCCACTTTTTTGTAAGTCTAATAGAAGAGCGCGAAGAACGCCGTAGGTACTGTTCACAGCAAAACTATTGATATTTGAGTCAGGAATCTACCTAGTTACTTTTTCAACGAGGGATATTTTCAAATTAATAGTCATGAATATGTAAAAAATTGATGCAATTCATGACCTTATACTGCCGTTTAACTATTTATTTAAATAATTATCTAGTGCACACTTCTCCTTCTTCTTCTACTAAAAATCTTAGTTCCCTTGGATAAGTTGTGGTCGGAAGTCATTGTTTACGATTTTTGTGAATTAAGTGCCCCACCTCTCCCCAGTATCCCGGGGAGAGGTGGAACATACATCCTGCCTATGTGAATTCTCAAGAGAGACTGAGAGTTTCTAGCCCTGAGATTGGCTTATCAACAGCCAATCATAAGTGTTGTAAGGGACTGGCCTAGACATCAGATGCATGGGTGATGTGAATCGACTATAGTAGCCTATTGTTAATGTAGCCCAATGCCATTTGTGACTTAATTCACCTTTGGCAGTATGAATAATTTGATCATGAATTTGTTTGAAATATGGGTAAACAGAAATAGGCTATGTAAGTTTTAAAGTTCATGATTTCTTCAATTTTTTTAAAATAAAAGGTAGTAGGGTAAAATACCGAATGGCCAGCCTCTACCAATAGCATGACTATCTTCCCGAAAAACAGAAATTATGGCCTTGATTTATGACTTGGGAGAAAAAACTTAATTCGCAAGGAAAGTAGAGGTCTTGAGGTGTTGCTTCGACAGATGCTGGCTCTTGGCTAATGTCTGTCCTTGGTTACAGGATGTGTGAAAGTATAAAGTACTTTCTCGGGAAGGTGGTTGCGCTATGGTAGAGGCCGGCCATTCAGCATTTTATCCTATAGGCTACGTAGTAGTATTTGGCATACCTAAGTCATACCCACTGAGATATCCACAGAGGACTTAGCCTATGGTTATTGAACAGCTAAGGACATTAGCACTGGGGACTGAATTGAATGAGTTGGGAATTAGATGATTTAACTGACATTGGTTTCTCCACAAATAGATGCCATTGTCTTTTATGTTTGAGTGTTTGCCAGTGTAAAGTGGAAATGGTCGGTGAAGCTTTGCAACATAACTAGGTAGTGTGTAATTGGTGGCCTTGGATAAGAGGTTTGAGTTAGCTGGTCTCCATTACAGTGTGAGAGGTTCAGCAAAAAATAGAGGGAGGCTGAAAGATAATCTTTTGTTATCTTAGGGCAGGAGGTGGGATACCCTACTCTTGACACTGCCCAATCATTTCAGTTCCTCCTGACACACTCTCTCTCTCTCTCTCTCTCTCTCTCTCTCTCTCTCTCTCTCTCTCTCTCTCTCTCTCTTCTAGCTTAAGCCATTAAATATGGGCAATCAGGATGTGCTTTCCAACAGTGATGGTCCAGTTACATGTGCTGCACTTTCCTTACAAGATACTGGGGCATGTGCACATAGTTCAGCACTGTTTACCCCTTCTCTGTCAGCTGCACTGATTTTGACTGCTTCATTGGAGTACTTGGAAAAGATTGAGTTATCCCATGGTTGCCAGGCAACCCTTTGGTAAAAAGGTCATTAGCCGGTGATTATGGGGGTTGGTTAAGGGAATTCTCTTTACCCAACTTAGCTAGATAACTAGCTTGTCACTTTTCTTTCGCCGGCTGTGAAGATTGGGTGTCTCTCTGCATTCTCTGCCCTGTGGTTGTTGTTGGATTGATTGATGGATGTGGGTGCCCTTGTGGGTGCATCGTGTCTCCCAGCACAGTTGATTCCCACAACTACTGTTCTTTGTTTTTATGGAAATAAAAAGTATCCTCAGTGCAAGCTGGAGTGGTCATTAAACTTAGTATCATTCAATGGTGATTATTAGGCTAGGCTGGGGAGTACTTGTCACTCATCTTAAATCACTATTGTATCAACATTTTATGTGGTTACTGTGGAGAGTGGACATCTCACTGCTCTGTTTCTCTTCCTTCTGTCATTGAATGTTTGCTGAGTAGTGGAATAATTTCTTTTACTTTTACCCAGGGTATGTTGTTTTCCCTAATGTTTGTTATCATGTAATGTAGAAAAAACATGAAAAATACCATTGCAAGGGTCATGGGCATCCTTGTGAGTACTTCATGTTTCCCATGATAGTTGATAGGAGGAGAAAGACTAGAAGTGTACATCAGCCTTATCATGTGGATACTGTCTGGCTCCTTTTTCTTTCCCTCTTCCATTCTTATTTTGCTCCTTTTTCTTTCCCTCCTCCATTCCTATTCTGCTGCCTGTTATTAGTGCTTTCCCCACACAATAGGATGGAGTATAATGCACAAGTGGAGAGCCCTGCCACCGACTTTGTTCATAGGACAACTCTGCTGATGGGTCTCTTGCTCTCCCAGCTGGGCCTCATCCCCAGAAGCAACCTTTCCCTCTTACTCAACAGACTGATGTTCTAGGTGCAAAGAAGATGTCTTCCTTGGAGTATCTATGGAAATTGGCCTACATAATCATTCATAGTAGCCCATCATTTGTGATATTCTTTGACAACCTGTTTTAGGGGAAGGAGCTCTCTCCTTTGCCTGTGCCACCTGCTGTTTCTACAGCTTTTTTTTTGGCTGCTATAAAAGAAGGGAAACCTCCCATAGCAGTAGTACTCGATGACTAGAACTTGAATGTTAACGCATTAAAACATGTTTCAGTAAGTTTGGTTTTGATCAGTCATACAGAATTATTGGATTTTTCCATTGTTTTGAGAGGTGGTGTATTAAATCTTTTTTGCAAGAAAATTGGTTGATGAACCATGGTTTCAAAAGGTTATGCAAATATCCCTGATTTTTCTATTTAAGTAGGTTCACTCCCAAAGAGGACTCAGAACTAGTATTGATGTGTCATCCTCTCGTGGGGTGGAGAGGCCTTGCCGCCTCTTTATTGCTGCAGCAGCATTATTACATATGTTAGGTTGTTGGGTGTTCAGTGAGCTAAGCAAACTTGAGTAAGTAACCATAGCTGTCCTGTTGTGAACCTTATTGAACTGGGTTCTTGAAGGGTCACTCAGGAGGTAAGCCAGTGCTCCTGTCATCTAGCAATCAAGCAGATAATTTCCTTAAACCATATAGCATGCCTTAATTGTATCAATCACAGGAATGGCTATCATAGTAACTTGGTTCTTGCATGAAAAGGATGTTAGACTCAAACCAGTGGCACGAAGGAAGTGTAGTTTTCCTTATTCCTCCCCCATTGTTGTAGTTGAACACTTCCATTCCTTCTCTCTTTTCTTAGAGAAGGGATGAGAAACCTCCTCATTGGATCAGGCTCTGTTACCCCATTCAAAGGTAACACAGTCAGCAGTGGAGAGGGGAACTGGAGTCTGAAGTTCTCTTTTCAACCAACCAGTTATTATAAACTTTAATTGGCAGCAAAATCATTTCTAGTTAAACCTTTGCGGTTGGCTAGGCCTTCTGGTACTTATGTTGGGGATTAACAACTTGATTCCTGTCCTGTATCCCAGTTTTTTGTTTAAGGCCCCAAGCCTCTATCTTCCTACAACTTGGGCTAATTGGGAGGGAAAGGGGAAAGATTGAGGGGAGAGAGACAGTGGTTACCGTATATGTAGCTTTAAAATTATTTTGGCTGCCATATTTAGGGATTGCTAAGAGAGCTTATAATAAGGGTGTAAAGATCTTACTCTCCAGTCATGATGACAGTGATTGATGATGTACTCTTAAGTCATCACTCTTCAGAGTTGATTTTTGCATGCCTCCCCTTGTAGAAGTAGAAGGAACTGCTGTCTATTGCCTTGAAGTAGAGCTGTTGTCTCAAGTCTTTGTGAATAAACAGTGTGGTGACCCCTTGGTGTTGCCTCAGTCATGCTTTCCAGAACCTGAATTGTGTTCAATGACCTTCACATCTAGATAAGTCAGAACTTCTTGCGCTTGACAGCTATGGTGGCATAGACTCTAAAGGGATCTTTCCAACCTTTTTTAAGAACACTGATGATTTAATTGCTCCTAAGATCACTACTATTTTCAGAAAGTTACTTGGACTTGCAAAATTTCTTTGTGTTTGGAGGAAGGAAAACAGTACCATCCTCATGCCCTTCCGAATGCAGTCAAACCTCGGTTTTCGTACGTCTCTCTTTTCATATGTTTCGGTTTTCATAGACTTTTTTCTATGAAATTTTCTCTTGGTTATCTTATGCCTCATTGATTTTTGTATGCTCGGAAATGCTCCATCTGGAGCCCAGCACGTGACCGTGCCCCATATCAAGCACCAAAACAAAGCATTCCTTCTTTCGTGTCCCATTCTGCATTTGTGTTTGTTGTTTTTGTACTTTTTGTGCTCTTTTATTCGTGTGCAACTGCAAAAAATGCCATCATGGGGCCAAAGAAAGTTCCAAGCCCTTGTGTAAAAAAGACGAGAAACACTTTAGAATTTAAGAAAGAACTCGTAGCAAAGTGTTGGAGGAAGTTGTATGTCAATCTCAGTGAGGAAATGCCTACAACAAGAGCTGCTGTTAGTGAATTTAAGGCCAGCAGAGGCTAGTATGAAAAATTCAGAAAACGAATGGGCATACGTAATGTGCCTACTTCATGGATTAAGGACATAATTGCAAATTGGAATGATGTAAAAAAAATGTTGTGGAGAATTATCATCCCAACGAAGAAGTTGTAATCCATGTCTCCAACATGTTTGATGATAATGTCATGTTTAACTTTAGGAGAGACAGATTTTAAAGAAATGCCAGAAACAAATGTCTTTGGACGATTTTGTTGTGCAACAGGGGTCCAGTAACTCTCAAGCTGGTCCTAGTGCTAGTAAAAAACAAAGTGGGGAAGTAACCTCAGAAAGTGCCAGTAAAAAACAAAGAGAAGTAACCCCAGATAGGTCCTTGATACTTGAAGTCCTTCTGGAGGGAGATTTCCCTTCCAGACAATAAACACTCCTCCCTCTCCCTTCCTCTCCGTCTCCCATATGCTAACAAGTGTTTTCCATAAAGGTAAGAGTAATGTTAAATGTTTATTTATATATTTCATTACTAATTTATTTTTATTTCTCATTGTTTTCTGCATGTAAAACTGTTTATTCCTAATAAATGTATTTTTAAAAATTATTTTTGGGGGTCTGGAATGCATTAATTGTAGTATTTACATTATTCCTTATGGGAACTATTGCTTCGGTTTTCGTACGTTTCGGTTTTTTGGGAGGTTCTGGAACAGATTATGTATGAAAACCGAGGTTCCACTGTATAGGCTGATTTTAATCACCTTTGTTTTATCTAAGAGTTTTGAGAAGCTGGTCTCTTGAGTGTCTTTGTTGGTTTGTTGAAGATCATAACCTGCTAACACCATTACAGTTTGGGTTTTGTAAAGGCCTTGGTATATGTGATGCACTCTTGTTCATATCTACCCATCTTGCAGGGTGCTCTTGATGAGAGCGCAGAGGTATGCATGGTTAGGTTAGATTTTAGTGCAGCCTTTGACTATGTGAATTACAGAGCTCTTACCCACAAGCTGAGATTATTGGGAATTGGAGGATTGTTTACTAGTGCTTTAAATTAATTTTTAATTTTTGTACATGAACTTCCCTGCCAGATATATACTTAGCTATAGTCTCCGACGTTCCGACAGAATTTCAAATCTCGCGGCACACGCGACAGGTAGGTCAGGTGGTCTACCTTACCCGCCGCTGGGTGGCGGGCGTATGAACCAATCTATCTCTCCAGCCAGATTTTTTTCTGTCGCTGAAGCGATAACAACTGTTGTCGGTTCATTCCGATATATTCTTCATTTCTCGCTTGCCTGGAGATTGATTTGGACATTTTGGTGACGTATTCGCTCTATGTTGGCTTGGCATACGCTGATTGTGGACCGTTATTGACTTTGCGCTGGATTTTCCTGTAGAATGTCTGATTTTGATTCTGTTTCCAAAACTCCGGTTTTGTTTAGAGTATGTGTGACCGATGGATGTAAGGTGAGGTTACCGAAAGCTGCGGTTGACCCTCACACTTTCTGCAAGCGTGGTTGGAGCTCTAAGGAGGCGTCACGCCCGTTGAAGAGGGCTGCGGAGGCTCCCTTCAGTACGTTAGCGTCCAGCCCAGAAGACTTTTCTGATGTAGCTTCCTTGCAAGCAAAGAAGCCTAGGAGATCCGGTGATCGCCCTCCTTCTCCCGCGCCTCGCGCTGAGCTTGCTTCGGAAGAAGATCCTGGGGACTCTCCTTCTCGAGTGCTAGCGGGCCTACAAGCTCAGATCACAGCCTTGGCTGACTCCTTGGCATCGAGATCGCGTAGAAGGAAGGATTTGTCTCTCCCGATCAAGAGATCGAGGCGCGTTTCGTCGGAAGAGCGCTCTCCTTGTAATCGGCGTTCTCCTTCTTTTGAGGATTCTTCTACACATCGTAACATTTCACGAGAGGAACACCACTCCCGCTCGGAGGTGTCGAGACGCCATTCGACGGATAGGCGCTCCTTGGACTATGAAGATATTTCCTCAAATCGGATTCCTGCCTCGGGTAGACGCTCAGCCCCTTCTGTTTCTCCTTCTTCTAGAGTTCGTGCAAGAAGAGAGAGTCGCTCAGGTCATAGAAGACTTGGTTCGTCGTCTCCGTCTCATCTTTCTTCTCCTCGTCTTCTCAGAGAAACTAGGGAATGCCCTTCTGAAAGTAGGCGCACTTCTCCTTCCGACTACTGTAGTCGGGCGTCGGATAACGTGACTGGTAGGCGCTCATCGCATGGAGTTCGCTCCTCCCCTGTAAGACATCAAGAGTCTAGTAGGAGCCCTGCTCCTGGTAAGCGTCATTCGTTTAGTAGCTGTTCTCCTGGAGAAAGACACCTTGATCCTCGTTTGCTTCGTTCTCCTAGTAGGCGCTCTTCGTTCTCGAGACTCCCTACTCCTGATCGGTCTCCTCTTGCTAGAAGTCAAGAACGCCTCAAGCGCCCTGATTCTGTTAGGCGCTCGGAGCCTTACAGACGTTCTCCCCTTGGCAAGGACCAAGATCTCGCAGAACGCCCTGTTTCGTTTAAGCGCTCGGAGCGTAGCAGCCGCTCTCCGCTTCGTAGGCATCAAGAGCCTCTCAAGCGCCCTGCTCCTGAAAGGCCGCCCTATTTTTAGCAACGTTTCGCCGCTTGGTAGGCGCCAGGATTCCACTAAGCGCCCTGTGACAGATAGGCGCTCGGCGCCTAGTAGCCGCTCTCCTCACGATCGGCGCCAGGATCTTAGCAGGCGCTCTCCCTCTCGTAGTTTCCCTAGGGATAGACGTGGTCTTTCTAGAGAAAGGAGTCCTTCCTCTTTTGCTGTTAAGAGTTTTGTCTGCATTTAGGAAGGAATGCGAGTTTAGACAAGAATTTTCGGATAAGCGTCCTTCTTTTACAACTCGTCGTTCTCCTGTACGCCTTTCTACTTTGGAATCTTCTCCTCATTCAAGACGTTTGTCTCCTTCATCGCACTGTACCCCAGCTAGGAAATCATCTAAGGATTCTCATAAGGATCCTCATCCCCGTTCTCCTCCTCAAGAAGACCAGGAAGCCTCTGAGGAAGAAACTAATACTTCGGCAACAGTTTCTTCGTACAAGAAGCTCACAGAGCTTCTCCTTCAGGAGTTCGGAGAGTCTTTGAGCCTACTGCTCCTCCTTCTCCACACTCGTTGTTCTCCACAGCGAAAGCAACGAAAGGATCTTCGTGTGTGAGAATGAAAACCGACTCTTTCTATGAAGAAAGCGCTCAAGAGTTTCGGTTCATGGATGCGTACTAAAGAAGAAGCGGGGAAAACAATGTTTGCCTTCCCTCCGTCGAAGCTTTCAGGACGGACAGGATTTTGGTATGAGACAGGAGAACCCTTGGGACTGGGCCTTCCGTCTTCAGCTGACGCAGATTTTTCGGCACTAGTAGACGCCACTAGAAGATCAGCTTTGAATTCGGCCAAAACTACGTGGGCCAATGAATGAAATGGATCACATTCTAAAAGGCATTTTTAGAGTCTTGGAAGTTTTCAACTTTCTCGATGGTCCCTCGGAGTCCTAGCCAAGAAAACTCAAGGACCGGACACGTTTTCTCCGGAGGATTTGAATTGTGTCTTATCCTGTATGGATAAATCGGTGAGAGATGGGGCCAGCGAAATAGCTTCACTGTTTGGAGCAGGGGTCTTGAAGAAAAGATCAGTATTTTGCTCATTTTTAACAAAGTTCGGTCTTCACATGCTCAGAGATCGTCTTTGCTTTTTGCCCCCTCTCTCTACACAGCTGTTTCCTAAACACCTGGTTCTAGACATTTCGAAGGCTCTCTCTGCCAAAGCTACGCAGGACCTTCTAGCGCAGTCTGCAAGGAAGCCGCGCCCTACCTTCCAGACTAAGACAAAGAAAGCTAAGCCGACCTCTCAGGAACCCTTTCGAGGGGCATCTACCTCTAGATCCTCTTCGTTCAGAGGTCGGAAACCAAATAGAAGAGGGAGGACTTTTACGAAGTCAATCAAACCTCCCAAGTAAGACTCAAGTCCTTCAGCAATGTAGGCGCCAGGCTTTTACAGTTTGCAGAAGTCTAGGGGCCCAGAAAGACGGCAGATGCCTGGACCCTTCAAACTCTTGAGGAAGGGCTATCTAATCCCGTTCTCTTCGAGGCCTCCCTTGACGAATACCCGAGCGGAGTTGACGGCCAGATACAGGACCCCATCATGAATCAAGCCCTCCGACTAGCGGTAGATCAGATGCTGGAAAAGGAGGCGATCGAACTAGTGGCAGATCATCTTTCGGCAGGCTTTTACAACCGCCTGTTCCTAGTTCCGAAATCCTCAGGGGGATGGAGACCGGTGATGTAAGCGCCCTGAACTTCTTCGTCGAAAAGAAGAAGTTCACGATGGAGACCACTGCCTCGGTGTTAGCAGCACTCCGTCCAGGGGACTGGATGGTGTCCTTGGACTTGACAGGACGCTTACTTCCACGTACCAATCCATCCTTCCTCGAGGAAGTTTCTAAGATTCATGATGGGAGGAAGAATCTTCCAATTCAGGGCCCAGGGCCCTGTGGTTTTCCACGGCCTACTCCATCGGCCAAGTCTTTATTTACGGCCATCATGAGGAATGTGGCACAATGGCTTCACCTAGAAGGGGTGAGGATTTCGCTCTATCTCGACGATTGGCTTATAAGGGCCAATTCCAGAGATCGTTGTCTGAAGGACTTGAAGAAAACCCTGGATTTGACTTATTCCTTAGGACTTCTGGTCAATCTGCAGAAGTCAAGTCTGATTCCCGCTCAAGAGTGCGTTTTATCTGGGGATCCAGATGAACTCTCTGAGTTTTCGGGCTTTTCCGTCACAGGAGAGGATAGCCCGGGGACTCGAAAAAAGTAACAACCTTCTTAGGGAAAGAAGTATGCACAGTGAGGGAGTGGATGAGTCTGCTGGGGACGCTCTCCTCACTGGAGCAATTTGTTCCCTAGGAAGGTTGCACCTGAGACCGCTCCAATTCTTTCTTCATCGGAATTGGAGTCGTCCTTCTCAGGATTGAAGTTCTCCCTGTCAATTACTCTTCAAATCAAGAAGGAGTTAGCATGGTGGGCGGATCCCGACAAGTTCTCGCAGGGACTGCCTCTTCAATCCCAAAAGACCCAACCCCAGCTGGTGTTGTTCTCCGATGCGTCGGAAACAGGGTTGGGGGGCGACTCTGGGAACCAAGGAGGTGTCAGGAACCTGGATGGGGGACCAGTCTTCCTGGCACATCAACAGGAAAGAACTAATAGCCGTGTGGCTTGCTCTGAAGGAGTTCGAGTCAGATGTGACAGGAGCAGTTGTGCAAATAACTCGGACAACACCACGGCTCTGGCATACATCAGGAAACAGGGGGGGACGCATTCCTTCTCTCTGTACGAAACAGCAAGAGATCTTCTGTGGACAGAAGAAAGGGGGATAAAACTTCTCACCAGATTCGTACAGGGAGAAAGGAATGTAAGGGCAGATCTCCTCAGCAGGAAAGATCAGGTCCTTCCCACAGAGTGGACTCTGCACCAAGATGTTTGCCAGAGCCTTTGGAAGTTGTGGGGCAGGCCTCTCTTAGACCTGTTTGCAACTTCAAAGAACAAAAGACTGGATCTGTATTGCTCTCCCATCTCGGATCCAGGAGCAATAGGGATAGACGCTCTCCTACTCGATTGGAAAGGACTCGATGTATACGCGTTTCCCCCCTTCAAGATTCTGGGGTTTTGACTTTAAAAAAGTTCGCAGAGTCAGATTTCCGCGAGGATGACTTTGATAGCTCCCTTTTTGGCCAGCACAAGATTGGTTCACAGAGGTGCTGGAATGGCTAGTGGATTTTCCAAGATCGCTTCCTCTAAGGAGCGATCTACTCAGACAGCCCCACTTCGACAGGTACCACAAAACCCTCCCCGCTCTCAGTCTGACTGGCTTCAGACTGTCCAGAAAACTGGTCAGAGCGAAAGGCTTTTCGTCAGCAGCTGCTAAGGCAATCGCTAGAGCGAGGAGGTCTTCCACTTTACGAGTGTACCAATCGAAGTGGGATGTCTTCAGAAGATGGTGCAAGAGGAATAACGTTTCCTCTTCCAGTACCTCTGTGAATCAAATTGCAGACTTCTTTTTATTCTTAAGACAAGAATGTGGCTTAGTCGTTTCGACGATTAAAGGCTGTCGTAGTATGTTGGCGAATGTCTTCAGGCACAGGGCCGTTCAACTTATCGGAAGATAAGGACCTACAGGACCTTATTAGGTCTTTTAACACAACGAAAATGCAGTATCCTAAGACACCTAGCTGGAATTTGGATGTAGTCCTTCAATTCCTTGGGTCCTCTAGGTTTGAACCCCTAATTCAGCCTCATTCAGAGACCTTACCAGGAAGACTCTGTTTTTTTTTTGATGGCTCTAGCTTCCGCCAGAAGAGTGAGTGAACTTCAGGCGATTGATGGTAATGTGGGTTTTAAGGAGGACTCTCTCATTTGCTCTTTCCTTCCTGGTTTTCTTGCAAAGAATGAGAACCCATCAAGTCCATGGCCCAAGAACTTTCGAGATTCGTGGGTTATCTTCTTTGGTAGGAGAGAAAACCCGAGAGAACTCTTTGCCCAGTGAGAATGGTGAAATACTACCTTAGAAGAAAAGAGCAACTGAAAGCCAACCGAGAGGTCCTGTGTGTTCAGTAAAAGAGCCTACTCGTCCATTGTCGAAGAACGCATTGTCCTTCTTCTTGAGAAGCCTCATCAAAGAAGCACACGGATCCTGCAGAGAAAGAACATCTTAGGCTTCTTAAAGTGAAAGCACACGAAGTAAGAAGCCATAGCAACTTCTCTTGCTTTCAACAAGAATATGTCCGTGCGAAAATCTGATGGAGACAACATTCTGGAGATGTCAGTCAGTGTTCGCGAACCACTACTTACGTGATGTGAGAATCACTTACGAAAAATGCTTTGCCTTGGGCCCGTACGTATCTGCGGATTCAGTGCTGGGCAGGGAGTCTGGATCTCATACCTGTTTAGTAGTATAAATTTTTCCCCCTTGTATTTGTTGTTGTTGGTTGCCTTGAAGAGGATGTATGAAGGCATCTCTTTAGGTCGTAATACTAATCTTTAGTAGTTTGGTTAGGTGGTCTGATGAGTGTGGCTCCTTGCAGTAGTAGTAGTGGTTAGGACCTGTTAAGATAGGGACGAACTCCCTTTTAACAGGATCCGACTTGGATTCTACCACAAAGGGATCACATATCCCAGTGGTAGATCCGAGAGTCTTTCTCAGCATCAGGTCACGTCCTAGCTGTAGCTCTCCAGGCAACGCAGACTCAGAGATAATATCAATGAAGTCTTCTGCCTGAACAGGTAAGAACCAAGGTTATTTATATCCTACAACATCAGTTGTTTCTTATCTCTCCTTATTACTTTAGCTGTCTCTTACCCTCCACCAAGGGTGCCAATCAGCTAAGTATATATCTGGCAGGGAAGTTCATGTACAAAAATGATATTGTTAAACTACAATAAAGTTTTGTACATACTTACCTGGCAGATATATACGTCTAATGGCCCACCCAGCCTCCCCTCAGGAGACAGGTGAAAGAGAAAAAATCTGGCTGGAGAGATAGATTGGTTCATACGCCCGCCACCCAGCGGCGGGTAAGGTAGACCACCTGACCTACCTGTCGCGTGTGCCGCGAGATTTGAAATTCTGTCGGAACGTCGGAGACTATAGCTAAGTATATATCTGCCAGGTAAGTATGTACAAAACTTTATTGTAGTTTAACAATATCATTTTTAGAACCAAAAGGGTTTGTGTGGTTGGGCAGTATGGTAGTGCTAGTAATTTCATTTTAGAAGTTCCTCAAGGGAGTGTTCTTTGACCTTGGAAAGGTTTTAAGAACAAATTTTTTGTAAATACTAATGACACTTCTAGTTGTTCTTTTTCTGTGCCTTAAGTATGTGGTTGCAGATTTCTTAAAAAGAGATCTGGCACATTTTCACAAGTGGAGTAGTCTTTAGGGTTTGAAGCTTAACCCTTTTACAATTCAAGGTAAGACAGTCAATTAAGGATACTTGCCAGTGCTTTCTGATTTACATTTAAATAGTACTGATTTTAATGTCAGTGAGTCAGGTCATAGGGGCAGAATGCTCTTTGCACCAAGAAGTACCAAACAGGCTTTTTCATCTGTGGGGAAGGCCTTCAGTAGACCTGTTTGCAACAAGATTCAACTAGGAACTAGAAGGATACTGTTCCACAGTTCCAGATCCTTTTGCAGTGGCAGAAGACACCCTGCAACACCCTCTATTTTGTCTAATCCATCAGGTTCTGAACAGGGTAGTAATGGCCTCTCAGAATCTCAGAATTACCCTAGTTGCTCCCATGTGGCCTCACACGGAATGGTTCCCTGATTTCCTAACCCTACTGTTCAGAAGCTCTGAGAGAGATTCCTCTGTGGTACAACCTTCTGTATTGACCCCACTTCTAGAGGTACCATCGCTCAGTAGGGGCCCCCATCTCTTCACGGCTGGAAACTGTCCAGTGTCTCATCCTAGCAAGAGGCTTTTTCTTGTAGAGCAGCTTTGGAGGCGTCTGGATATCTCAGATCATCATCTTCAGCCGTTTACAAGAGCAAGTGGGCCATTTACTGTGGTTGGTGTCATCAACAGGCTCTCTCCACTTGGGACTTTTGTTCAAGTAGCAGACTTCCTCATTTTTCTCCGCAGATAGCAATGTCTTTCCGTGTCTTCTATCTGGGGATACAAAGCTGTCTTGAATGCAGTTCTTTGTATGAAGAATGTTGATCTTTTTCCTTGTAGTAAATCTCAATGCTTCTCAAGAACTCTGAGCAGTCTTGTCCTCCAAAAGAACTTAGACCACCCAGTTGGGACCTGCCTTTGGTACTGGGCAGCCTCACCCACGCTCCATTTAGCCTGTATGCCGTGCATCAGACAGGAACCTGACTCTCAAGACAGTTTTCCTGTTGGTTCTGGCCTCTTTAATGTTAAACATACGAGGGGTTAATTGTCTGTAACCTTTAAATTTGTCCCAGAATTCATAACTAAGACTCAGAACCCTTCTTAAGATGACTGATTTGAATCATTATCCATTCCATCTCCGAATGTCTTTATTGACAATGATCTGGATTAATTGTTCCTTTGCCCTGTCAGAGCACTATGCTGGTACCTGAAAAGGACTCATTATCCCAGACTGAGGTGCCAAAGACATTTCCTTAGTAGTGGCTGGAACAAGCAAGAAGTAGTATCCAAGAATACTACGTACTATCTCCTTTTGGCCTTGTGAAGCTTATCAGACAAGCTTATGGTTCGACTTCATGCCCCAGTCCTAACACAGTGCATGCAAGAGCACATGATGTCAGAGGGCTAGGCCATTCCTTTGCATTCAATAGAACTTCTCTTTTCAAATGATTTTGAAGGCTGGCACTTGGCTTCGTCAGACCACCTTCATTTCCTTCTATCTGCGGGATGTTGCCCACAGGTTCTTGGACACTTTTTTTTTTTTTTTTTTTTTTTTTTTTTTTTTTTTTTTTTTTTTTTTTTTTTTTTTTTTTTTTTTTTTTTTTTTTTTTTTTTTTTTTTTTTTTTTTTTTTTTTCCCTTTGGTCCAGTGGTTGCTGCTCAACAGGTTGTGTAACTCATCCAGTGCCCCTAGCAGACATTTTGTATCTTACCTAAGATGTTAGTATGAAAGTTAGAAAGAATGAGGTGACTGTTCTCTTTCCTTTCCTTTCTCCTCTTCTCTACCCGGCGGGCAATGAGAGGTCATTGCATCGTGTGCTGGATTGGGTTTGATATAGGTGAAACTGTTGCCTTTTGTTGAGTTTTGCTTATTCTTACATGAATAATAAAACTTTAGCAAAAGCAAGTTCTCCCTCTCTCTAGCAAGGGGAGAGAGGATTAATAACAAACTATTGGTGGCTATGAAGATTTATCTACAGATGTAGTAGTTCTTTAACTTCTTCTAAATTGCCGCAACACATTGTACGAAGACCCAAAAGTCTGACTGTTAAATAATTACCTATTTATCATGTCAGAGGCTTTGGGTCCCTTCCATAGGCTTATATAAGCCAGGAAGAGTTACCACGTGTGCTGAACCTCCAGTCTACTCCAGAATTTCTTTCTCCTTCCAAAAGTGAGTCTATCCATAAGTTATGACCCAGATTTGTTCCTCATATGAACAAATAAAATTTTTTTTTAATCTAGTTGCATTTTTCATAGTTTGTATTTTTCATAGCTAACAAACCTGGGGTCATAACTTATAGGGCCCACCTCTAGCCACCCCTCAATCAAGTTTCTAGGGCTAGAAGAAACTAAGCCATCATCTCTTCAAGTAATACACGAATGAGGTTAACATTTGCTACCTAGGCCTATCAGCCTATCTCATTGCCACCAATTCCTTGTTTGTTTTAATTTTACCGGTTTTCCAGCTGGCGCTAGAAGAATTATCCATAAGTTAAGACTGCAGGTTTGTTAGCTATGAAAAATACAGATTGGTTTTTAAAATGAGTTCACTATGACTTTTACATAAAATATACTTACTACAATGACAAACATCTTCTGCACTCATCTTTACCTGGTCTAGCTGTTTTTGCTCACAACATTTTATAGGCTACTGATGCAAATAGTGTCAATTTCTGGTACATAGTACTTATCAGGTTTAATACTAGTACTAAGTCTGCCAGGAGTTTTATTTTGGGCTACAACTAGAATGTTGAATAGTTTGCCTAGTGTAGTCATGCATTCCTCTGATCTAAGATAATATTTAAGTGAGGAACAAATTAATTATTGCTTTCTGTTGATGCCTCCCAAATTCACTTTAGGAACACATCACAAATTTTCAAAGTAATTTTCATTTTCCTTTTTATAAAAACAAACTTTTATCATAATTCTACGTTTACCACTCCATATAGACCCTGATGCCAAAGGAAAAGTTTTTCTCCCAGCTGGTGATTGGCAGATTTTCCCCCACCCACCAGCTTGTCTCCAATTAGCCACCATGTTACCAAGTTTAACAACTAATTCTAGCTTGCGATGAAGGATACTTCTACACTAAGGCTCTAATTTATGCATATTCAAAAAATATGACTGACTTTGAAAATATGTGATATCAGTACAGTATACGTACATACAATAGATTTACGTACAAAATAAATTTTGGTTAATACAGATTGCCCGATATTTAGGTCTTCCTCCCACATCCTGTACTTCCTATTGAGTACAGGAGGTAAGAAAATTTTTAATATCAAAGTATATAAGATCATCATCATTGTTCATTGTTGGTTGGCAGGCCAATTGAGAATTGCATTAACAGGCTTGAAAAGTAGACTCTATCGCATAAAACATAAAAATTTGCTTTAAAACCAATTGGTATGTATGGAATATGTACTGTATATATTGTTTTATTTTTCCACTTTAATTTGAGATTGTAAACCATTTCTGATTTGAATTCAGCTTTTTTTTGACATTTTGATGATTTAATGAGATTATATATTAATGCTTTTGTGTGGAAACTCCAGTTTTTGTTAGGAAATATTTCCTCTGAAATAGCTATTATTTGAGATACTTGATATAATGTTTAATCTCTTAAATCTCATACAGTAACTTTAAATGACAACTGTGTCTGTGAAATTATTGTAGAATGAAGTACCTGACATATACCTAATATTGAGCTCTAGCATAATGTTTACTGTATCTAATAACTTAGTAAAAACAAAATCTCTATACACTATTATAGTTTTATGTTAGCATTTAAAAATCCCTATTATTGATTTCTGTGGCAGCATTCACAATCCATGTTATTGATTTTCTATAAAGAAGTGGTCATGCAAGCTCACTTCCCTTGTAAGCGAGTACAGTATTGATTAACTGGGTAGCTTCAAGGCATGTTAGCATGAGGACTGGGTGATTCTGAGTAAGAAAGTTACATGTCTATTGCAAAGGATGTAATTATTTCTTATTCAGTGCTTTCATAAAAAGGTGCATTCAATGAAAATATCATTCGATGGTAATCTCACATAAGCAATAGCCTGTATACATATTCTTGTGGCTCTGTGATGAATATTTAATTGGAGCAGGTGAGGCAGTGCATTCCAGTTCTGTTGTCAATAACTCAAAGTTGCCATTTGCTCATGTGTGTTTTTGGTTACAGGCTGAGCATTGCACTAATACATATTGTAGTCCACTTGTCCCTATTTTTCATGATATTACAGTTCAAAACTAAGAGGACTAGTGCTTTTTAAATTATCAGCTGAAGCATGCATTTTTTCAGTTGTATTATTTGACATGTAGCTAGTTAGTTACACTTGGCAACTGTTATTGGTAGTTTTGCTATTACAAACTGAAGATTGCAGTATACATTATTCTGCCAGATGGTACTGATTTGTGAAAATTCACTCCTTAGACAGAAGAAGAGGAAGTGGAGTAAATGCTGTGATATATTCAAAATGGTGGTTGTCTGAATAGGTGCAAAGCAACAGAAATTATAAAGCTTGAGAAGGCTTACTGTTGGCTGTGATAAATTAAAGTGCTTAATTGAAATCTGTGCCTTCATCATTTCACCAGAAAATTAGTGGATCTGTATTGGTGGTGAAGTGATACTGATTTACTGTATCATATATGTATTTTGCGAGAATACATCTTGATACCAGGAGAGAATGAATAATAATGGTCTAGGAGGTTCCATGGTCATTCTTCTTCCTGAACGTCTTGACCCCAGTCGAAAGGTGATTTCACATGGAGTTAATCAGATCTTCAAGCACTTTAAATACAGTTTTTGAAATTGGCATGTTTTTATATAATTTGCTTTATGTATAGCTTTGTTTTTGAGTGCATACATTTAATTTTTTTAAGTACTATTGTATTATGTATATCATCTGGGCTTACCCAAATTGTCAATAGGTTTGTGAATATATGCCCAAAAATATTCACTAAACCATGGTAATTTGGTAATTGTATGAAAATAGTTAATTGACTTCTTAATGACAAGAGTTGTTTCAGGAATATTTATGTGGAGATTTCAGGGAATCTTTTTATATTGATAATTATTGAAAGTTTAAATTTGGTTGTTTTGTAACCATCATAGATTTTCCTCATAATAATTTATTTAGTCAGGACTCATAAGAAACTGCACCATGATTCAGTTCTTGAATTACAGTTTTTTTCTGACCTATTATTGGGTCAGGAACTCAAGACACCAATCGTGATTTACTATTTAAGGAAGGGTCATAAACTCAGTACAGTAGCATTTATAACATTTTCACAGATTTATATGTGAAAATACAAGACATTAATATTTAAAACTTTTAGCACAGTGTGCAGTTATTTTATTTATATTCACTGTGATGCACAGATGTATTAGTGTTATACTATCCATTCTTTAGATTGAATACTGTTTTTCATATGTATGTTCCAACTGTACACACTTAAGCTTTGCATGCTGATAGGTAATGCTTCTTTGTTCCGACACGGCATACAAACCTTCGGTCCTTTTACAATAGGAAGGTACTAGCGGCAGCTGGATAGGTCGTAAGCTTTCGAACAAGGGGTTCGGTAGTTAACTGCTTGTCCGACAGGCGCGCGCGCGCGACTGGTAGGTAAACAAATCACTTTTGCTTTCGGCCTGCTGGCGTGTGGACGTGTATCATCGCTCTCTGCCCGCTTCATCGTCGTTGCTTTCGCATGATTGTGTTTTTCTTTTTCTATTTATCTAGTGAAACTGAATTGTAAGTACAATCATTTCATATTTATTCCCATTGAATTCAATTGTGAATTAAAGGATCTTGGTTTCACCACGCCCTCCGATTACCCGAGTGCCGGGACTGAAGGCGTAAGTGCGGGAATTCATTTTCCCGAAAAATGATCCCTCTGTATTGTGTATTGCTCGGTGCCGACGGGCGGACGCTCGCTCCGCGTATATTTGGGTTGGAAAAACTTATTCAGTATGGAAAAGTGGAATAGCAAGTACAGTATTCTTTTTCATTTTTCATTTCCAATATATTATTTTTTGGATTGTAGCAATACTCATTTTGGATCAGTTTCCGAGCTTACCCGGAAATTGATCCTTTCCCCTTTTTATTTTGAATGAAGTGAAATCGCAAGTGCAGTTCTTTTTCATTTTCATTTTTATTGAGATTGCATTGTTTACTGGGATCAATGTTTCCGCTATTTCCCGGGCAATTGATCCTTCCCTTTTTATTGTATGAAAGTGAAATCGCAAGCGCAGTATTCTTTTCATTTCATTTTCATATTTTTGATTGCATCAATTCATTATGGATCAAGGTTTCCATAAACCTTGATCCATAAAGGTAAGGAATGGATCCTTTTACCCTTGCGCTCGGTACCGAGGGCGCAAATGCGCTCGATCCGAGCCTTATTCATTGTGAATGAATCGTAATGCAAGATGCATTTTCATTTTATTCCTTATTTATTGATTGCATCAATATTTATTTGGTTCAAGTTCCGCTCAGTCAGGGGAATTGATCCTTATGCCCTTGCATTCGGGCCGATGGCACGATTGCTCTCGGGCTCTTATATTGTTGTTGGGTACATGGGTACTGTGCGGGGTGGGAACGAGAACCCCCACCCGCTCAGCTCCCACAGATGGTTCCCTTCCCCTTGGGGGGGGAGGTTATCGGCGTTCTTCTCCTCGCCCGATCCGTCGAGCGCGGGGGAGGGCGCTCGGTGCCCGATGTACAATTGTATTAGGGGTCTTCCACTCGTTCGGAGAGGGCTCACCCCCCCGCGCGAGGGGACTTCCCCCCCACTAATCGCTACTACTGTTATTTTATTTCCGCAGGTGCTACTGCCACGAGGGTGGACCTTGGTGAGGTATGGGCGTCCTTCCGCCATTTTGCAGGGCGTTGCTAGTGTCCCAGGGGCTGCGGTTCTATGTCTTGGCCTACTGCGGTCACCCATGGAGTGGTGACCACGCAACCAGGTGACGACGTCCCCCTCCTCACCTGGTGCCTACGCGCCTTCACGTGGTAACAGTCTTGCCTACAGCCGCTGTGAAGTGCCGTTCGCCGTACCGAGAGGGGGGCGTGCCGCCGCCGCTCGTGGTTGCCGCTCGTGGTTGCCGCGCTGCAGCGACCACACTTCCGCTGCCCTAGAGCTCGCCCCTGGACCTGCCGCCGGTACCAGGATGTTGCTGGCTGCTGCTCCACTTCCTGTGTTTCCGGTGCTACCTGCCGTACCTGCCGATTCTGGGTTGACTGTCCATGCAGTTGCTGCGCTGGCTGTCCCTGCCGTTGCTGCGCTGGCTGTCCCTGCCGTTGCTGCGCTGGCTGTCCCTACCGATGCTGTGCTGGCTGTGCCTGCTGTTCCTGAGATGCCCATACCTGCTGATGTCGTCCCGGTTCGTGGTGGTACTACCCCAGACTTTGGTCTGTCTGTACAGGTGCGTCCGGGCCCTGTGGCTTCGGCTACAGCAGCCCCGGCTCCGCCCTGGATAGCAGATCTTACATCTGTCCTGAGGAAGCTGACGAAGAAGAGGAGGAAGGTGTCGTCGTCGTCGTCTTCATCTTCTTCATCGTCGTCGGCTGCCGCCTCTTCCCCTTCGACTTCTAAGGCTTCACAGCCGAGGAAGAAGAAGGTTGCCTCCTCCCTCCTAAGAAGTCTCCCTCGGGAGCTTCTCGGGACCCGTCTCACCTCGGTGGGACGGGAGGGTTCCTTCCGCTGGTCCTCCTGCTCCTTCGGGAGCGGGGCCCGTCTCTTCTTCCGCAAGGAAGAAGACTACGGGGACCAGAGGGGTACCGGCTAACACCGGTACTTCCTCGCCTGGTGTCAGTGGTTCTGCCACTGCATCAGGGTCCGTCTCGGCCTCTCGTTCGCTGGGAGGTACCGAGTGTAACGGTCGTCTACCAGCGACCGTGCAGCCAGAACCAGACCTCTGAGTCCGCTCAGCGTCAGGTTCACGGCACGGGGCGGAAGACTGGTGACAGCCGCTCATGCGACTCTCACCAGACCAGCTCTCACTCTCGCGGCGAACAGCTGGCTACCCGGGAGACGTGACGGTCCACGACCGACCACGGGCTGAGGCTGGGAAGAGGTCCTCCCCGTTCGCCGGTGCCAGCCACGGCTGGGAAACCAGCGACGTGACGTGCCGTGAGGACAAGCACCGGTCTTCACTGTGACAGTGGAGCCTGCAGGTCGCCTGACCGTCCGCTCTCACAGAAAGCGACCCCGGGTACGGCAACCAGCACCAGCTCTTCTGACACTCGAGATCGGGGCCGCTGTGCTCAGTCCAGCCGTTCTCCACAGCGAGACGGTTCGACCAGGCCTGCAGCTCGATCGCCACCAGCGGGTTGACGATCGCCTGCAGCCCTCCAAGCCTGCTGGTTCTGCCAGCGAGCAACGAGGGAGCGTCAGTCTGCCTCTCCCGTACCTTCAACCTCCTCGGTTACACCGGGAGGAGCGAGGTATTGAGGAGTGATCGTGAGGGGTGCGCCCCTCATGATCCCACCACGACGCCTAACGTGCCAGGCACGGTTCTTGACCGGCCAGGACGTATGCGCAAGTGGATGGGGAAGACCGAGAGGGCTGTCGCTGTTCCCCCTTCTTAGGAGGAAGGTTCTCGGAATATGCTCTTGTTCGAAGGGCTTAAACGGTCCCACTCTGCAAGATGCTGTGACTTCCGAGATCCAGAGGAACTTTGCCGAGGTTTACGGCGCTGATTCGTCAGCACAATGACCTCGGGGAAGGATCGCCGCTTCCACCAGCAGAGCCACGTCTCGGCTCGAGTCGTTTTGGGGCCCGAGAGGGAACCCAAATCGACGGTGGGTCTGCCGCGATCGGAGCTTGCCGACTGTGTTGAACCAGGTAGTCTCTCGTCTCCGGACAAGAAGGCTCTCTCAGTTCTGGCCGGGTCGAACAAGCTACTTCACCTCCTCTACTGCGACAGAGGCGTTTCTACGTGTCTTCGGACACCGTATTTAATATACCCCTTCGGTCCTCCTGAGGTTTCGACCTCGACGAGGACTGGAATGAGTCGGAGCGGTATCGGCTCTCTCCTGTCAGGTGTCGATCAGCCCCACCCAGACGACGTTCACAGTGGGCGGGCAGACACTTACCTACCAGTATTGAGTTTCGTAACCCTCCTCGGGAAAAAAAAAACGTTTTTCCTCCTGACGATACGTTTTCCCAGGCT
This sequence comes from Macrobrachium nipponense, assembly GCF_015104395.2. NCBI lineage: Eukaryota > Metazoa > Arthropoda > Malacostraca > Decapoda > Palaemonidae > Macrobrachium > Macrobrachium nipponense. The sequence continues at coordinate 119,426,804 of NC_061100.1, forward strand.
CTGAGAGGCCATCGCCGTAAGGCGATGGCTGCTCCTTTTCTTCTCCAACTGCTAGTTCCGCTGGGAAGGCGAGCCAGTATCCAATTCCTCCCCCATTCCCTCTCTCCTTACGGCTACGAGGGAAAGGGGAGGGATCCTACAGAGATTTCTCTGTAAGATCCCACGTTAGGGGCTGCGCTACCGGGGGGAAACTTCGGGTCCTACCTGACGTAAGCCCCGGTCATTGAGGAGGGATCCTGCCCCTTTCTCGATTTCTACGGGAATCAGAGGACCACCAGCCGATATTCGTTTGACGAATTTCGGTGGGGGTTTCGCAGAGTGCTTAGAATTCTACGGAATTTCTAGCGCACTCCAAGAGTGTTTCGAGTTTTTTACGATCTCCAAACACTTAGGCGAGACCACGGTCCAAAGTGAGCGAGAATCCCCGATAATTGTTACACGTAATCGGGAACCTCGCTTATGCTCGAATTCCTGTAATTTCTAGCATTTGGAAGAAGACTGCTGCTGAAAGAAGAGTATCTCACAGTAGGCGCTTAACCTGGAATAGAGAAGAACGGACGGAACTTCCAGTTTGGCTTGAACTATCGTCTTCGGTATTCTGTTCACCATTGAAGCTTTCCTTTGGGAAAGACTTCTCCTTCACTCTCTTGACTAGAGAACGAAGGCGGTCGATCTCCAATCCTTATTCTCATTCCTCGAGGGGAAAAGATTTTAGGATGGAGGTCGTGGTACAGAACCTACAAATATTACTACGTATATTACCCTCGCGACATGATTCTTTAACAGTTGAATTGTCCGTGGGGTATGGCGCATACCGTAGTTAACTCTACGGTTTGTGACCGAGACGAATTGTATCTTAATTGAACTGCAACTCGGGGTTGCCTGCAACCTCCCAGCAGTTTATCAATTTCGATTTTAGATACTTGGTATTGTCATGACAACACCAAATCAGCTTTTTGTATTTACCGAAATCCGTTTCGGTTAAATATAATTGCTCGAGCGTATTCTTTATGCTCGATGGTTCTAGCCGAACGCATTCCTTCGTGGAATAAATGGGATTACCTGGCAACTCAGGATGACGAGTCACCGAGAGCTACATGCGTATTGAACTGCCTGATAGCGGCTCAGTATCAGCTAGGTCTCGGAGATGCACGGTCGGTTACGTCTCTCTCTCCCCTGGTTGGATTGACTACCGAACCGTATCTCTGCCCAACAATCATGGACTTAGGTCTCTGATTAACGGGGATTCTCGCATAATGAAGGACCATCTACTGCTGTGACGCTCGATTTCATCGCCTTCGACATTGCGAGAATTTTCAACAGAGATATCTCTTGGACTCTTTCATCTTTCTGTTTACCGCACGTAACAGAAGTCTGTACTAGTCAACCGCTGCATCGCACTGCGATAATGCGAATGATTTTTGCAGACATCTGAGTTTGTCTTCAAATATCTCGTATTCGTAGGTGTGCAATTTCATTGCTCGCCCCGAATTAACAGATATGTCGAAGACATCGCCTACTCTCCGACCTGACAGCTCTTACTTCCAAATGTTCAGCCCATGAGAAGCAGTTCTTCAGGCAGTAGTTCCCTGTCTTCATTACTGGAAGGCGGCCTCCGCCTTTTATTGCAACTGACGATCCTCACACGGACAGCAATCAATAGCGCGGTTTTTAGCGTTCCTCAGTTCTTGTTTGTAGCACAGGTTGCAGAATCCTTGAGAATCCTTTATTCCTCGGGTTCAGGCTGTGAAGACGTAGGTTGCATATTCTGTACACCTTCGTCTTCAACGTCACATAGTGTTGTTTCTCCTTACCCGAGAATCACTATACTATGATATATCTTGCCATCAGGACCTCGGTCTCTAAAGGCAATTACTTTCGCCTGTTGGGCACATGCCTTAAGAGAGTCATCACCTTGCCTTCTGGCATCGGTGACGAACAAATTATTTGTTTAGTCTCTTGGCATAACCCTTTTAAGGCGAGGTCACGTGACTTGCTCGGGTGCTTGGACAACTTGCCTCCTACCCGACAACGCAGTCAGTAGGCAGCTGTCAGAGCGCCCAAGTCTGTTACGAACTTCGCTGTGGACTTAGTTCGGTTGTTCCATAACAATCTTTTCTTCGTCCTAACGGCTTGTCACAGTACCCATACCATCGACACCCACCATTGAGTGTCGGTGTCCTATCCACTACCGAGAACAACAACGTCGCGGCAGACGGATAGACCAGTATGGGTACAGGACATCACCGAAGTCGAGAAGAGGGATAGGTCATACGACCATTCCCTTCTTTTCCTCTGAGTAATTGCATGACTTTTCCTGCGAAGTAACAGCTCCAGGGGATGGGATTCGTGACGCTCGATTTCGTACCGAATTCGTAGCGAGACTCTGAACCCTTCGTTTCCTGACGATCGGTTAGAGTCCTTCACAATCCCCTCCCTAATGGACTTCACCGCCTTCGATGCGAAGGAGATGCTGCTTTGTCCTGTGAAAGCGGACCGGAGGGGCGCTTTCTTTCTGAAGAAACTCGACATCCCAGGCTGAGTGTTGAAGACTCTTCGTCAGCACCAAGATGACCTAGAAGTACACTCCCTCGAGTTACACAAGAACTTCTCCGTGGCGCAGGTACTGAAGGCAGGGGTCCTGGTACAACCAGACCACGGCACCTTCCTTCTACCTTTTGGATATTGCCCACAGGTCCTTGGATCGTTTTCCCTTAGGACCCGTGTGGCTGCTCAACACGTTTGTCTAGCTAACACAGACCCTAGCAGGCTGAACAGCATCGAGTCCTGGTGTGACTGTAAGAATAGATAGTGAATGAGAGAGTGACTGGCTTCTCTTCCTATCTTTTTCTACCCCTCTACCTGTGGGTAGGGGATAACGGTCATCACCTTGCTGGATAAGGACGAGATGCCGGTGAGCTACTCGACAGAGCCCCATCCTATCCCTTTCACTAGGGATGGGAGCGAATATCCACCACTTCCTCCTACAAGGGGGGGGAAGTGGATTGCCAACAAGAGACAAACCATAACGTTATGTTGCCTCTTGCAAATAGGAACTTGTTCTTGTTTGCTGGTACGAAGAGATACGCTTGCCTCTCTCTTAGTACTTGGTCCAGAGGTCTGACCATTGATCCTGCGGTGCACACCCCGATCAATCGGACAGAGGCTTGGATCCCTCCCTCGCTCTTTACGACCAGGGAGGCATTCAAGGTTGGGCGAACACCAGTCTGTTCACAAAAGACTCAGATTCCTCCCACCAAGAAGTGAGTCTTCCTATTGTAAAAGGACCGAAGGTTTTGTATGCCGTGTCGGAACAAATGACAATTTGTCCAAAATTGCATTTTTCCTAACTATACAAACCTGAGGTCCTTTTACACATAGCCCCACCTCATGCCACCCCTCACTCTGCAGTTTTTGCTTGGGCCCAAAAGCAAAAGTGATTTGTTTACCTACCAGTCGCGCGCGCGCGCCTGTCGGACAAGCAGTTAACTACCGAACCCCTTGTTCGAAAGCTTACGACCTATCCAGCTGCCGCTAGTACCTTCCTATTGTAAAAGGACCTCAGGTTTGTATAGTTAGGAAAAAATGCCAATTTTGGAGTTCATTTTTGTCCATTTTTGTTTTATTTGGCAGTATAGTGGTTCTCCCCCCCCGTATTCTCGGGGATGCGTACCAGACACCCCCCCCCCCCCCCCCCCCCCCCCCCCCCCCCCCCCCCCCCCACCCCCCCCCCCCCCCCCCCCTGAATAGTTAGAACCCGTGAATAGTTGGGACCCTTATAAAAAACACCAAAAACAGCCTATTTTATTAGTTAAAACTCAAGAAAAACCCACTAAAAATGTTTATACTTGGTTTTTTTAATAGTTTTATCACAAAAAGTGCATTTTATGATGAAATTGATTAAAAAAACAGGAATTTGTGGATATTTCTCTTAGAAAAATACCGCAAATGTGCAAATTTTCCTTGAATAATGCGGGGAAATGTTCCCGAGAGAAATCCGCGAATGTGTGAGTCCGTGAATCCGGAGAACACGAATACGGGGGATCCACTGTATACTGTAGTATTCCGCTTTGATATTTTTAGTGAGAGAATTTAATTTCTAATGTAGGATTCTTAGGATACAGTAATAACCTAGGAGGCCTAAGATACATTCTTTTATTAAGGAATATACCACGTGTTATTCTTGATTTGATAATTATTTTTTATTAACAGAAAAACCATTGCTTTACATAATCTTACACTTTTGTTCAAGTGGATGAATACATATGAGGGCCCCAGAACCAGAAAGTCGTATATGCCACTTCCACGGATTTGGAGTTATGCATACTGGTAGATTTGGCAACCTTTTCTCTGTGTATTTGAGGCATTTCTAGGCCATTCCACTATTTACATACGGTCGAAATTCCTACTGGGACAGTTGGAATTATCGATTTTAGCTACAGGAAAGAACATGACTTCAAGCGGTGCTGGCAGCCGCTCGGACGCTTCATGAGGACCAGATAGACGCATATCACTAGTGCTGATTAAGCCAATGAGAGCGCGCGTCACTTTGCGGGTAGCGAATTCTAGGCCAATGAGTGTTTTTCCCCATAAGGCGCGTGTAAGCATCGACCAATCACCGCGCAGCTTACAATCTCCCGCCAATGTTTACATCTCACTTCAGTGATCATAGCGGGAGATTTAATTTACGATTATCCGTTGTGTTGTGCTGTTATTTTGTCTAAATTACTCTTTATTTGAGTAGTAGTAGTAGTGGATGAGGGTCACAGCTGGTAGCGATGTTTGGAGCTAACAGACTGCAGTCTGATCGAGTTAAGTCCCCTTCACATTGCAGCTTCTATTAAAGGATGGGGGCCCTAGTAGTAGTAGTAGTAGTAAAAAAAAATTATGATAATATTATTATTGTGTATTATTGATGGTTAAACATCATAGTGATTCAAGGTTATCATCGTCAACATCATTATTAAACCATCATAATTATTATTTCTATCATTATTATTATTATCATTATTATTATTATTATCATTATTATTATGACAATAGTATTACTATTCTATTATTGTATTTTCTTGTGATTGATTATAAGTATCGATGTAGTATTATGATGATGAAAGGTTATCATCATCAGTGTCATTATTAGTACTAATATTATTGTACTATCATCATTATTATTATTACTATTATTATCATCATTATCATTATTATTATTATTATTCCCATTGTTATTATTATTACTTTTCATACAATCAACTTACCTGTCAGATATATACATAGCTAAGACTCCGTCGTCCCCGACAGAAATTCAAATTTCGCGCCACTCGCTACAGGTAGGTCAGGTGATCTACCGGGCCCTGCCCTGGGCGGGCAGGACTAGGAACCATCCCCGTTTTCTATCATATTTTCTCTGTCGCCGGTGGTATCAACATTGTTGTTATTACCTCCTGACTTAGATTCATTTTTCAACATTTGATCACGTTTTTTTCGGCTTTTTTTTGGTGACGTATTTGGATCGTGTTTTGGCATTCGCTACTGTGGACTGTTTTTGGAATAACTCTTTTGGATTTTTCTCAGTATGTCTGATTCTAATGTGAGTGTGAGAATGTGTGTGAATGTAGGCTGCAGGGTGAGGATACCGAAAGCTTCGGTTTGAATCCTCACACTGTATTCCGCCTTAAATGTTTAGGGGGGTCCTAGTGTTCTGCTATTAAGACTTGTAAGGGAATGCGATGGGATTGAATGCAGAAGAAAGTGGAAGAACTTTGACGTTCTTATTTGAGAAGAAGTTAGAGAGGGATAGAGTTAGACGACTGAAAGGTTGTGAGTTCAAGGGCCTATTGAGCCTTTCACGGATAATTCTAATCCTACTGATGTAGATTCTCCCTGATATCTCATTCTCAGAGTGCTTTTTCGGATTCGGCATCGGAAATCGCCAATCTGAAGGCTACTATTAGAGACATGAAGTCCAAGATGGCTGACTCCAAAGGTAAGGCTAGTGAGAGTGAACATTTCAGTGAAGTGAGTTCTCCAGTGTTGTGGAGGGGGCGTTTGATCGTCCCTGCGACGCTCACCAGGCCTAGACCTCTTCCAAGCTCACATGCCCAGAGGAGAAGGAAAGTTCGAAAGCCTTAAGGGGTCGTGGGGAATCCCCAACGGTCAGACGTCCCTTCAGCTAGCTCTGCTTTCATGGCAGCAACCACTCAAGGGCGCTATAAGGAAAGCGTCCTTCGCGAGTGTTTCTCGTCCTCTCCCTCTCCCTCACCTAAACGAGGGTGGAAGGAGTCGAACTTATCGAGACCGCTGAAGCGTCATATGAAGCAGACATTGATTCGAGTCCATAGCGCTTCTCGGATGACGCCGTCTGCTATTAAGAAAGCGAAGGTGCGTCAGCGTCACCTGACGCTTACGAGGAAGTACCCCATCAGGCTTCTTCCCCGAGTGATGCGAGAGACGGTCATGCACTAGACGTGGGAGAAGCGTCAAGAAAGATCATCATGGCGGTTCAGGAACAAACTGTCATCTCTTGTGGGAGTTTTAGCGCCCCGTCGCAAGGACGTGACGCTTCCAATTAAGAAGTCTCGTCTCTCGCACCTGCTCGAAGAACGGGGCTGACGAGAGTGTTGTAAGACAAGAGAAACGAAAGACGTCTTTTAGAAGAATGAAGCGTCATTTCAAGCGGATCTTAGACGTGACACTCCGTCCAAGATTGTGACGCCGAGTAGGAAGCCCTTAGAGAGCGAAGCGTCTTCCAGACGCGAAGCGTCATCAAGACGTCAACAGAGACGTCATACATGACGCTCGGAGAGCGGAAGCGTCATACAAGACGTCTTCTAAGCGCAAGAGAAGCCGCAGGTTGTGACGCCTTCCAAGGTCGATCAAACGGGAAAAAGGAAAGACTTTCATTCCCTTAGCCCCTCTCCTATCAGGAGTTTGTCTCCTCCAGAAGAGGAAAGTTCAGAAAGGAGAACGGATTATCCCGAGTTGGAGGAAAACTCGGATGATGACGATCATGGAAGAGAGGGCTTGTCCAACTATAAGGTGTTGACTACCCTGCTTCTGGAGGAATACGGAGACGAGTTGACTCCGGCTGCTCCTCCTTCTCGCCGCTCGTCTCTTTTCGAGTGCGAAGGCGAAGAAGCCCTCGTCTTTTCTGAAGATGAAGCCCACCATCTCGATGAAGCGGGCTTTACACGCCTTAGACTCCTGGATGAAAAGTCGAAGAAAGACTTAGTCAGGACAGTATTTTGCATGCCTCCAGCAAGGTTAGCTGGGAAAAGAGGCATATGGTACAAGACGGGGGAGGATATGGGTATCGCTCTCCCTTCTACAACAGATGCAGATTTTTCGACGTTAGTTGACGCTTCAAGGCGTCCAAGTCTTAATTCTGCTCGTATCACATGGAGTATTTCAGACTGGATCATCTCCTCAAGGGACTTTTCCATGTATTGGAAGTCTTCAACTTCTTAGATTGGTCCCTTGGGGTGATGTCCAAGAAAGCTCACGATTCACAGGGAATCGAACCTGAAGCCCTGTTATGCATTTTGTCTTGCATCGACAAAGCGGTACAGGATGGATCTTTTGAAGTCTCTTCATTATTTGGAGCAGGTCTTTTGAAGAAAAGGACGGTGTATGGCGCCTTCTTAACAAAGGCAGTCTCGCATGCGCAGAGGGCAGCTCTGCTGTATGCACCTCTGTCTGACTATTTGTTCCCTTCTCAGTTAGTGAAGGACGTGGCTCACTCTTTAACTGAGAAGGCGACGCAGGATCTTCTGACGCAGTCGGCTAGGAAGAAGAAACCTGCTTTAGTTTCTGACAAGAAAGAACCTAGCTCTTCTATGCAGCCCTTTTCGAGTGGGGTCTGATCTCCAGACCTCCCGCAAGAAGGAAGGCTCCAGAGAAGAGAGGTAGGTCCGCCTTTCGTCTTTTCCCTTTAAAAAGGGAAAATGAAACATTGCTCCTCCAAGCACCAGTAGGTGCCAGGCTCCTGGAATTCGTGGAGGCCTGGACACTGATAGACGCAGACGCGTCTTCATTGAATATCAGAAAGGAAGGGATATCGTATCCCTTTCCTGAATACTCTCCGCCCCTAACGTCAATACCAAGGGAACTATCAGCCAAGTACAAGGACCCTGTGCTGAGGGATACTCTTCGATCGATGGTGGAACAAATGTGGGACAAGAGTGCAATAGAACTAGTACTGGATCAAAACTCCCCGGGGTTTTACAATCGCCTTTTTTCTAGTGGCGAAAGCCTCGGAGGCTGGAGACCAGTACTAGACGTCAGCGCTCTGAACAAATTTGTTCAGAAGGAGAAGTTCTCCATGGAGACTTCTGCTTCAGTCCTAGCGTCATTACGACAAGGAGATTGGATGGTGTCTCTAGATCTCCAGGACGCCTACTTTCACGTCCCGATCCACCCTTCGTCGAAGAAGTACCTCCGTTCATGACGGGGGGAAGGATCTTTCAGTTCAGAGCCTTGTGTTTCGGCCTGTCCACAGCTCCTCAGGTCTTCACAAGCCTGATGAGGAATGTGGCAAGATTTCTTCATCTCAAGGGAGTGAATGTCTCTATGTATCTAGACGACTGGGCTATCAGGGCCAGATCGGAGAGACAGTGCTTGGAGGACCTAAAGTTAACTCTGGATTTGACCAAGGCGTTGGGATTGCTTGTGAACCTCGAGAAGTCTCAACTGACCCCAGACAAGACCTAGTCTATCTGGGGATTCGGATGGATTCTCGGGGTTTTCGCGGTTTTTCCTTTCCTTCGCAAGAGAGAACCGCAAAAGGTTTGAGGATAATCTCTCTCTTCTTAGAGAAGCAACAAACGTCAGCGAGGGGAATGGTTGAGCCTTCTGGGGACGCTTTCCTCGCTGGAACAGTTCTTCCCGCTAGGAAGACTTCATATCCGTCCACTTCAATTCTTCCTCAAGAAGTCTTGGAGCTGGAAAACCGGACAACTGTCGGACGTTTTTCCCATTCCAGTGGAGATAAAGGCACACCTACAGTGGTGGTTGCTACCTCTGGAAGAGAACAAAGGGATCTCTCTAAGAACACAGAACCAGACCTAGTGTTGTTCTCCGACGCGTCGGAGACGGGTTGGGGAGCGACATTAGGCTCAGAGGAAGTGTCAGGCACCTGGGAACCCCAGCACAGGTGTCCTGGCACATAAACTGCAAAGAGCTCTTCGCCGTACACCTGGCCTTGAAGAGCCTAGAACCTCTGGTGAGAGACAAGGTAGTGCAAGTAAACGTGGACAACACCACCGCACTTGCCTACATTCGGAAACAGGGATTGGACACACTCCTCGTTCCTTTACGAACTCAACGAGAGACCTATTACTTTGGACGTCTCACAGGAACATCTCCCTGCTGACAAGGTTCGTACAGGGAGTAAGGAATGTGAGGGCGGACAGGCTCAGCAGGAGGAACCAGGTCCTTCATACAGAATGGACTCTGCACGAGGAAGTGTGTCTCGATCTCTGTCTCTGTGGGGGAACTCCTCATGTGGATCTCTTCGCAACATACATTTCAAAAAGACTCCCCAGTGTTTTGCTCGGTCCGTGGAAGATCCAAGAGCGATTATGGTAGACGCCTTCCTGCTAAACTGGTCTCGAGTGGGACGTTTACGCTTTTCCCCCATTCAAAATCCTGGGGTTAGTAATGAAAAAGTTTGTGGCGTCAAAAGAGACGAGGATGACATTAATAGCCCCCTTTTGGCCGGCCCCAGGAATGGTTCACGGAGGTGGTAGAGTGGATTGTAGACTTTCCAAGATCCCTACCAGGAGGACGGATCTTCTCAAACAACCACACTTCAAGAGGTACCATCAAAACCTCCCCGCTCTCTCGCTCTGACTGCCTTTCGACTATCGAAAGACTTGTCAGAGCGAGAGGCTTTTCTCGCGAAGTGGCAAGCGCGATCGCGAGAGCTCGCAGAAACCTCCACTACGAAAGTATACCAGTCGAAGTGGGAGGTCTTTAGAAGGTGGTGTAGAGCCAAGAAGTTGTCCTCCTCCTCTACCTCTATAGCGGAAATTGCTGATTTCTTGCTATTCCTGAGAGTAAAATCTCATCTAGCCGTATCCACAATAAAGGGATACAGAAGTATGCTCTCGGCTGTATTCAGGAACAGAGGATTAGATCTGGCAAATAACAAAGATCTCCACGATCTCATAAGATCTTTTGAGACTTCAAAGTCTAAGGAACCAGTACCTCCGAACTGGAACTTGGACGTAGTCCTCAAATATCTGTCTTCGGATAGATTCGAGCCTCCGCATCTGGCATCATTTAGAGACATAACTAGAAAATGCCTATTCCTTTTATCATTAGCGACGGCAAAAAGAATTAGTGAGTTACAAGCTCTGCAGGATAAAGTAGGATTCAAGGGAGACTCGGCTATTTGCTCGTTTAAGACCCTGTTTTTAGCGAAAAACGAGAATCCCACGAATCCCTGGCCTAGGTCATTCGAAGTCAAAAGGAATGTCGAGTCTCGTAGGCAGAGAAGCAGAGAGGTCTCTATGCCCTGTTAGAGCTCTGAAGTTCTATCTTCAGAGGAAGCGTCAGTTGGGAGGCTCTAGACAAGGTCTTTGGTGCGCGGTAAAAGACCCCACAAGACTGATGTCCAAGAATGCTCTAGCGTTCTTTGTAAGAAACGTCATTACGGACGCTCATAAGGTCTGTCCTGACGAACAATTACAACTACTGAGAGTAAAAGCTCATGAAGTAAGAGCGGTTGCGACGTCTCTCGCGTTTTATAAGAATATGTCGCTTAAAAACATTATAGATACGACATATTGGAGATGCAACTCAGTATTTGCATCTCATTACTTGAAAGACGTGCGTGTGACGTATGAGAAGTGCTTTTCTCTAGGTCCTATCGTATCGGCAGATACGATTCTGGGTACGGGAGCCGACACCAATCCTTAAATGTATATACTTTTCTTCTGTTTGGATATGATCGAATCTCTTCGAACAATGGAGGACTTAGGCTAGCACGGGCGGCCGTCTATGTTCAGTAAGAGAATTCTTGTCATATCCAATTAGTTGAGTATAATTTTTTTTTGAAAATTATGTATGTGTGCGTAGTGGTTTTGAGTTACGGTTGTTGTGACGAGTTCGGGGATAACTCGTAACAATCTTTAGTTCTAACAGATGGTTAGGATCAGGTGGTCGGGATTGGTTGTGTGCTCCTTCATAAGGTGTATTGTCATATAAGTGATCAGCACCCATTTGACAAAGTCCTTTTAGGCTCTGCTGAGTAAGTGGGTAGACCCTCGGCAGACCCACAAGACTCTTGGCCATAGATCACATATCTCGCTAAAGTTTCTTGAGGTGATGCAGACTACTGGGCAAACACCCACGAAGTCTACCACCTATCAGGTAGGAACCAAGGTTTTATTTATACCTACAACATATGTTGTTTACCTGTCTATTCCATATAGTAGCTGTCTCTTACCCTCCACCGAAGGGTGCCAATCAGCTATGTATATATCTGACAGGTAAGTTGATTGTATGAAAATGATATTGTTATGTTACAATAAAGTTTCATACATACTTACCTGGCAGATATATACAATTAAAGGCCCACCCAGCCTCCCCGCAGGAGACAGGTGGAAGAGAGAAAATATGATAGAAACGGGGATGGTTCCTAGTCCTGCCCGCCCGAGGGCAGGCCGGTAGATCACCTGACCTACCTGTAGCGAGTGGCGCGAAATTTGAATTTCTGTCGGGGACGACGGAGTCTTAGCTATGTATATATCTGCCAGGTAAGTATGTATGAAACTTTATTGTAACATAACAATATCATATTATTATTATCATTATTATCATTAGCAATACTCGGTTTCTTATCACAAAAATGTATCGTCTTTTCAGCACACTATTATTACTTATCAATATTATTATTAATAGTATTATTATCATTATTATTACCAGTATTATTACTATTACTCTTATTAATATCATCATCATTATTACAACAATATTATAACACTTTATTATCGCTTAACACATTCAATTATGGTTTAAGTGCTTGTTATGACTCAAATATTTAAAAAAAATGTGAGTTTGGCAGACATTTTGAATGCTAGCGCGCAAGCGCACCCAACAATTTTTTTCAAATTTTCACAAAAAACTTATAAAGAGTATAGCTTTCATATGAAACTAAGTTTAAATCGATATCTTTCTTAGAAGCAGAGTAATGAATGATAAACTTTGAGGCCAATTTACTCATTTTTTAAAAAGTGGCATATACGACTCTCTGGTTCTGAGGCCCTCATATCTACTATATTATTGTAGTAAAACTGATCCTTCTGTAGGAGTGAGAGATCCTCCTCAGGTGGGACAAGTTCTCAGCATCTCTCATCATCCTTTCAAAGTAAGCCTTGGTCCTGTGCATACGTCCTGTGCATACCTTGTTAGTATGTACAGACGGCCAACGAAGAATTGGCGTAGTTTCTTAATTCATTGTTCGTTATGGAAATATTGCCATTTGCAGGTGCCAGATTATTTACTTATCAATAAATAACATTTCCTTTCAAAGGTGCAATACTTGAAATAAATTGCATTAGAACTGAGTAGACTTATTCAACGTATTAAAGATAATTATTTTGCAAAGTAAGGAAAATATATGCCGATGGGTCCACGATTTCTAATTTTATTCTCAACTCTAGCTTCGTGACAGCATACCGAAGATTTTGAAGTTGGCTTTGCTGCCGCTCGAGTCTTGACTCAACATATCGTACTGCACTAGGGTGTTGTCATTTTGTCTCCTACAGCCGATAAATAATACATCAAGGCGTTTACATTCTTAGGAAACGATGTTTAGTTGAACTAATTTTGTCCTTTGATCAATAAAATAACTTGCATGACACATTTAGTGGGCCTAAATTGGACTTCTGATTTTCCCACATGATTAGACTAGGTCTATTTTCAGCAGCATACTCTCTCGGATACGTAATATTAATGAATATTTAAATCGATAATATTATATATACAGGGGGTCCTCGAGTTACGACGTTGATCCGTTCTTAAGATGCGTCGTAACACGATTTTCAGCGTAAGTCGGAACATTGAAAAATACCACATGATTTAATGTAAATACCTATCAATAACAACGAGAGAACAATTCCTTACCTTTATTAATTTGATTGGCTTGCACACTGGAGAGGAAGCTGCGGTGCTGGAGAGACTGGGGGAGGTTAGTGAAGAGAAAAAGAACCTCCAGAAGTTGCTGGAGATGCTGAGTGCAGGTGATTCTTTGAGGTGAGGCACGAACAATATACTGGAAGATTGCTGAGGCAGGTGAGTTCGTTGAGGTGAGGCAGAACCCTATCTACTGGAGATCGTTGGGGCAGGGCCGTGAGTCTTTAGGTGAGGCAGAACCTACAGAAGGTGCTGGAGATACTGGGGCAGGTGAGTCTGGGTTAGCAGAACATTCAGAAGGTGCTGGAGATTGTGGGGCAGGCGAGTCTGGATTAGCAGAGGCAGCTGAGGTAGAGGGTACAGGATCTCCTGCAGGCCTCTCTACCTTCTTAAAATACTGCTCCAGGTTAGTCTGAACAGAGAGCGACCTCTTTTCATCCAAGATCTCCTTGTAACACTGCATCAAATCCATGACGCCTCTGGAAACCTAGTGAAACCTAAAGAAACCCTTCCCAAGTTGGGATCCTGAGCCTCAAAAGTTGACAACGCTTGCTGCGACTCTGCAAAACCTCTTATCAAGTCCTGCCTTGTGAAAGCCTTAGGCTCTGGGGTGGGTGCTTCTTCTTCTTCCTCTATCATCTGCTTCTCCAGTTGTATCAGGTCCTCAGCAGATAACTCCTCGCCATGAGACTCCAGCAGCTCTGTAACATCATCAACCTCCATCTCCAAATTGATTTCCTTACTCAGGGCAACAACGTTCTTGACAACTAGCTGAACTGTGTCCTCAAACCCATGGAAATCATTCACAAATTGAGGACAAATTTTCTTCCAGACACCATTCATGTTTGTTTGCTTAAACCTCCTCCCAGGAATTAGCAATGTTCTTTACAGCATCAAGGATGTTGTAGGATTTCCAAAAGTCCTTCAGAGTCAAGTCCTTCTTGGTTTTCAGTTGCCTGTAAAGCCATAGCAATTGTCCTTCGTAGTAGTAGGCCTTGAACGAAGCAATCACTCCTTGGTCCATAGGCTGTAAAAGGGGCCGTGGTATTAGGTGGAAGGTAAACCACCTTGACATTAGGGTTGAAGTCTCCAGCTGGGCAGGGTGTCCAGGGCATTGTCCAGCACTAGCAACACCTTAAAGGGGATACCCTTGGAGGCGCAATACCGCTCCACACTTGGAACAAAATGGTTTACGAACCAGTCCTCAAACACTGCAAGTGTCACCCATGCCTTCTTGTTGGACTTCCAAATTACTGGTAGTTGACCCTTCCAAATGCCCTTGAGTGCCCTTGGATTTTCAGCCTGATACACCAACAAGGGCTTCAGTTTGAAGTCGCCAGCAGCATTACCCCCAAGAAGTAAAGTTAGCCTCTCCTTGCTGGCTTTATGACCGGGTGCTGACTTCTCCTCCTTGGCGATGTAAGTGCGGTTAGGCATACGTTTCCAAAACAAACCTGTCTCGTCTACGTTAAACACTTGCTGAGCAGAATAACCCCCCCTCCTTAATTATCTCAGACAACGCTTTAGGAAATTCACTCGCTGCTTTCTCATCCCCACTAGCAGCTTCACCTTGCAATTTAAGGTTATGGTAATTGGCCCGAGCTTAAATCGCATAAACCAACCCCTACTAGCCACAAACTCTTCACTTTCACTTCCCTCCCCCTTTTCTTTTTTCAACGCTTCAAACAATCTTTTCGCCTTCTCCTGAATCACCATAAGGCTGACTGGGATACGCCGTTGATTTTGGTCTTCCAACCAAAGCACCAATAACCTTTCCATTTCAATTATTAGACCACTACGCTGCTTAGTTATCACTGTCGCTTTCATAGGAGCAGATCCTTTCACATGTTCAACGATGCGCTCTTTATCTTTGATAATGGTAGCAACGGTCGAACGGCTAAGGCCAAGCGAGCGGCCAATGTTTGTTGGCGTTTCTCCCTTCTCAGATCGCTTTATAATGTCCACTTTAATTTCCATGGTGATGGCCTTTCTTTTCTTCGATGCACTACCATCAGAAGAGTCCGCCTTGCGCTTGGGAGCCATAACAAAGAGCAAAAAGTTACAAAAACGATACAACACGAGGGAGAGAGGCAGTGTAAACAACCAAAATGGCGTATGGGCGAGGAATGAGCGTAGCGAAGCGACGCCGTCCTCTCCCCCACAAAGCGTATTCTTCCGCCGTGCGCCCGGAAACTAGTTCGCTGTTTGTTTACGTTGCTTACGACGCTAAACCGCGTAAGACGGAACAACGCATAATATTATTTTTTATATTTTTATGGGGGGGCGTTTGTAACCACGAAACAGCGTAAGTCGAGACCGGCGTAACCCGAGGACTTACTGTATATATATATATATATATATATATATATATATATATATATATATATATATATATATATATATATATATATATATATATATATATATATATATATATATTAATCTGCTTTATTTGACTATTCCCGTTATTCTTGTTTTGTTAGCCATGTTCACCTTTTTTCTTCTTATCCTTTCATAATTGCTTACTTAATTAACTCAGACCTAGCTAGTTCAAAGTCAAAAAGCAAGTCATAAAAAAATCAAACGAATAAAATTCAGTCTTATTTTTTTATCGAATTCTTTGCATATCATCCTGTTTCATCTGGACACCTTGGAAAGCTGCGGGAGTCAAAACTGACGAATACATTAAGAAAGGCTTACTTTCCTTAAAGCTTTCTTAGGTTGATCTTTCTGTAGCTATCCATTTCTTCTAAATAGAAATTAATTCAAATTAGTTTCACATATATACCTACTAGACCTACTACCATAAGCATATTATAAGTAGCTGAAAGGATAAGAAATATGAAAGGTGACGTTCTCGTTTAAGTCTATTTCATATGATTTTTTTTTCTTCTTCTTCTTTTTACCCACTGCTTTAATCAAGGGTTGCTCTTTGACGGCTACAGGGTGTAACACGAGTGTATGCACATATTTTGTGGAATGAAAGATAAAGTTCCTTTGAACAGAAAATATTTTATAAACATGCATTTTAAGGCGCCCGTTGTCGGTGCGGGCAATTTGAAAATAATCGCTATCATTAGTGATGCTTTCACGAGATGGAGTTCGTAGTGAGAAGTCGGATCGAGTCGCCTGAGATGTAGAAGAGTGATGGAAGGATTAGGCCGATGTTAATAAAGTATCTCCCAATAAAATGTATTCTTTAGGTTTTGAAGAAAAAAATGCATGCATCATTGAAACCGTTTCCCTCCCTATCCGTGGTATTCACTGGCCACCGATAAAAAACAAAACAAAAAGAGTAAGCCTAACTGAATCTCTCATCCATCAAAGATAAGTTTGCTTATTCATTAGACTTATTCATTATACAACTATCAAAGACTTCAAGTGTAGATTTAAAAATCTCTTCCTCCCCATCTAAAGTATTCGTCAGACACCAGTCATAAGCGTAGAGCTAGTTATGATTCCTGGTTCAGCAATGTCATGACGAGGCACTAGAATTCAAAGTTCACAAATGAATGTTGCTCAGCACCATTTACACTACTGTATTGCCTTGCTCTCATGTGGTGCTTCGAGGTATTCCACCTCTAGGCCCATGTTCTAAATTTGCCGTTCTTTAAACAATGTTATTCATTATGTTTGATTCTCTCCGGTTTATTAAGCTTTCTTGATATCTCTCCAACAGGAACTTGCTCCGAATGCAGTGCAATAATTCTCTCGCTCATCGAGGGATGTTTCTTAGACCGATAAATGACACATTGACATTTTCTTTTTGTTTTTAAATTTGATAGCATTTTATGAGATTCCAATGTTTTCTGTAAAATTTAACAAATGGAATAGTTCAACTACCTTCAACTTAATATTGATATGATAATTTAAGGACTATGTTTATGCGATACTGCTAGTGATAGGTGTCTCCTATCTATTTGGTAATGTATATCTATGGTTGTGATATGACGTTTTTTATCACTTCGTTTCGTTCACGTCAATTTTGCTATATGGAAAATAGTTTTACACAATAACATAACATAATGTTCTAAAGATATCAGTGACTGTTTTTAACGTCATTACACATGATTTCTTCCATCTTTGAAAAGAAAAATAGATAAATAAGGCATGAATCGTGCGTCAGGTAGGTGAACGAAAAATTATGAAATTCTGCCAGGAGTTTTTTGGCCGACAGTACTATGTTATGTTTTTCTGATTTTCTATGATTTCTTGGGGTGTTTGAACCCTTTCTTTTTACTTCTTTTCCGTTTTCATCCACTCATTGTTATTTCACTATGTTCAGTTTTGCTGATTGTACATTTGTGTGTATGTATCAATAAGTCATTGCCTTGAGTTGCCTTGTGTTCTTTGAGCTGATAAGAACTGCTATATATTGCCCTAAGCATAAGGCAGAACTTTTGGCTCTACTCTGTGAACAAATAGTGTTGTGGGTCCATGGTATTGCCTCAGTCATACTTCCCAGAGCCAGAGTTGATGTTCAATGGCCTTCACATGAAGAGAAGTCAAAACTGCTTCTTGGGTTAGACAGTTATAGTGGAATAGATCCTAATGGGATCTTTCCCATCATTTTTAAAAAGGCTGCTGATTTCTGAAAGTTTGATGGACATGCAAGTTTTCCTTCTGGTTGGAGGAACAGAAACATTGCTGCACTACCTAAGGGAGTAAGTCCATCCTCATGCCCCACAGAATTTAGGCTGATTTCAATTATTCCTGTTTTGTCTCAGGTTTTTTAGAAGCTGGTCTGTAAGTGGCATAAGTTTGTTGAAGGTAATAACCTGCTACCATTATTGTTTGTGTTTTGTATAGGCCTTGATACTTGTCATGCACTCGGCATCAGTATCTGCTACTGTGTTGCAGTGTGCTCTGAGGGTGCAGAGGTGCATAAGGTTAGTTTAGATTTGAGTGCAGCCTTTGACTATATGATTCATAGAGCATTTATCTACAAGCTAAGATTATTGGGGATTTGGGGGATCTTTTTTAATATTTTAAATTAAATTTTAAAATACAGAACCCAAATGGTCTTTGTTGATGAGCAGTATTGTAAAATCATTAATGTGCTCGTCAAGTCAAGTGTTCTTGGACCTTTGCTATTTATTATCTATCCTTTGATTTTGTCCAGCTAATTGAGGAACCCTCACACATTCTGGGTAATAGATTAGACCTCATATTCACAGATGCTCCAGCTGTTGTGAAGTGCAGGGTCTGTGAATGTATAGGTACTTCTAATCATTGCGCCATTGAGATGGACATATCTGTCAATCAGTGTATTCCTAATCCCACCTTTAGATAAACAATCTGGCTGAAATCCAGAGCCAATTAGGAATTCATTATTGAAGCTTGTCAGGCTCTTAATATTTTAGATGCTATATTAGATTCTGATCCCAAGAAGAAAAATAAAATTCTGATGGCTATTGTAATAAGGTACATATATCCCTAGAAGGGGCATCAGATTTAGGACAAATGACCAGCCATGGTTTTATGATACATGTAGAAGAGCCCACCATAACAAACAGGCCAAATTCGATGCATGGAGACAAAATCATTCAAATGATAATTACACCATTTTTGTCGAGTCTCACTGTGCAGCGAATAGAACTTGCCATACAGCTGAGAGAATTTACAATAATTCGTTGAAGAGGATGCTTGAAGGAATTATTGGCTGTCATCTGTGGTGGACCAAATTGGCATCATCTGTCTTTGGGTCAGGCTTGTCTTCCATTCCACCACTACTAACTGATGATGGTAGGCTGGTTACTGGCCTTAGGGGAAAGGCTGAGCTGCTTCATCAAGCTAAGCAGTCAGCTTAAGATGTCCCTCTCCCTGATACTTGTCATCCTGAATTTCCTCCTGCCTGGAATGTATCTAGCCATAAGCTCCACAGAATTCTCGACCGCCCACTGGGGCAACTCGTCTGTTAATGAGTGAAGCTGATGGCAGAAAGGAGTTGTCTTCGCAGAAGAGGTCTAACATAGGTCTCTCCAAGCAGACAGAAGAGATAAGAGGATACCCCAAGGGGATGTCCTATGACAAAATACTCAGCAGAGATATTTTCTAAATATCCTAGTGTTAACTTTTCCATAATTAAAGTAATTGCACTGTAGACTGGGGAGAAGCCACTGATCTCCCCAGGAAACATGCATCTTCAACAGAAGAGACATCCTATGAGATGATTCCTTATGATGACATACAATCAGTATGCTGCTCATTAGAGAAGGAGTTATGATGATGGGACACACCCCCTTGGACTAAGGAATCACCATGGCGGCGTTCCTGAACAACATATCTCAGATCTAAGATGGATCTTAACTACTTTGGAGATAAGAACACCGGGATATGAGTTACATTATTGATCTTGCTACTTGGAAGAAAAGGTAAGTTAAGCTGGGAATCAAACCTAACTAAATCCCAAACTCTTGAAGAATGGGAAAATTTTGCAGAATCTAGAAGCAGAACATCTGGGAATTTGAAGAGTAGCTCAAAAAATACATAAGCTCAAATCAAAGCTAGGCCTAGGACCCAACCACAAGCTCAAACCGAGGCTAGGCCTAGGACCCAACCACCTAGGCTAGGTTAAGTTGGTAAGGCAGATTCGAACTAGCTAGGGTTAGGCTAAGATTGATAATAAAGCAGGTTCAACTAGCCAGTGTAGGCCAGGGTAAGAACTCAACCTCTTGTTAAGCTAAGAACTCGACAACCACTTAGGCTGGGTTAAGGTAGCTTTGAACTAGTTAGGTTAGGCTAAGAACTCAACCACTTTTTAGGCTAAGAACTCAACCACTTAGGCTAGGTCAGGATAGCTTTGAACTAGTTAGGCTAGGCTAAGAACTCAACCATTTAGGCTAGGTTAAGATGGTTAAGACATGTTCAACTAGCTAGGCTAGGCCAGGCTAAGAACTCAACTACTTACTTGGGTTAAGAACTCAATCACTTAGGCTTGGTTAAATTAGAAAAACCAGCAGTTCCTTACCTTCCTTTGCCTTGAAATCTTCTTGGTCTAGCCTCAAGTACCTAACCAAAGAATAGGTTTCAGTCTCACTGAAGGCTGGATGGTGTGATTGAATGAATTCATTGAATGGCATTTACACAAACATTCTGAATTACCGTTGGGTAGGTAGTCATCTCTTCCACCAGAAGAACTATGTTCTTGAATAATGGAATAATATCCTGAATTCACCTTGAAAAGGAAGACACTGGATCGCGGCTGTTCGATGAACCACGTATGTGGACGTGAGATGAACCACATACTTGGACGTGGAAGGAATCACACACCTGGATGTGTAATGACTCACGCACATGGACATGCAATGGGTCCAATACATGGTCAAGCGATGAACCACATACAGGGATGAGTCAAGATACACTTAAATGGTCGTTTGATGTAGAACGATCTATGAGTGAACATCAGAGAGAAGACCACTCTTGCCTAGAAGTCTCTTGACTTCAGCATGAAGAAAGTAGGACCTCGATCACATACAAGGCCGTGATGTGTAGAACAATCCAAGTGAGGAGGGAGAAGATCACTCTTGCTTAGAAGTCTCAACCCGACTCTGGAAGATGAATGGCGAGAGTAGGACCTTCATCACGTACACGGATGTACGATGAATCACAAATACAGTCATGATATTTAGAATGATCCAAGTGAGGTGTCAGAGAGAAGATCACTCTATGCCTAGAAGCCTTTCAAACCCTGACTCTGGAAGACTAATGGCAAGAGTAGGAACTCCATCATGTACACAGACATGCAACAAAACATACACGGCTGTGATATGCTGAACGACTGAAGTGAGAACTTCAGCGAGAAGATCACTCTTAGCCGAGAAGTCTCTCTAACCCTGACTCTGGAAGACTAATGGCGAGAGTAAGAACTCCATCATGTACACGGACATACGATGAAGCACATACACAACTGTGATATGTAGAACGATCCAAGTGAGAACGTTAGGGAGAAGATCACTCTTTGCTAAGAAGTCTCTCACACCTTGACTCTGGAAGACTAACAGCAAGAGTAGGAACTCCATCACTTACACAGATTTGTGACAAAACATGTACACGGCCATGATCACCTTTACCCCCTAAATCAAGGCTGTCTCATCATGCAACTAACTTGAACAGGCTGGGGAGATGAAAAACCAGCCTGAGAACTTTGATACGAGGGAAGATCAACACAGACTGAAACACATTCACATACTTGAAGGGGAGAGTCACGTCTGTGCTGGGAAGATGGTGAAACACCTCTTTCACCCTCAGAAGATGCCATATGTCCCGAATTCTCCAACAGAAGGTGGAGGGGGAGGAGGAGGAAAAGGCGATGGAGGCCTTGCTCTACAACATAACCTGCATGAAACCCTGGGACACCTCCTACTAGACACAGAGTCCAGCCAATCAACCAGCTTTTGATAGAACACCTCTGAGGGGTTGACTGCGATGATGTCATGGATGCGGCTGGGGAGTTACGTCACGACAACAGTTGGTGGGAGAGACGTCACAGGTAGAGAAGTACTGAGAGTGATGTCACAGCATTCTGACTGGTAGCCCAAGTCAAGGATCTCAGTGACAGTGAAGATAGTGAAAAGGTCTTCTTTCGTCTCCTACAGCAACTAAAGGGCTTCCCCAGGACAGGTACACATGAAGAGAGTAAGAATTTACCAAGAAAATCTATCGCCAAAGGAGTTGGAAGAGAAATAGCCCTTCACTTGAAAGCAGTGCCATCAAACTATCCAGTCAAAAGAGGCCATGATGTCAGAGGCCCATTCGTGATGTCAAATAGCAGATTACTCCTACAGAGAGAGAGAGAGAGAGAGAGAACATTGTGTGTAGTGCAGAAAAACATAAACAAATTCGAACTACAATTTATTTCATATAACAAAAGGGCACCAAGTCGAATATCATAGGGAGACAATATCCATATATCAGAAAAGCTGTCTGTAAGGTTGGTATCCCCACATGATGATATAGTTTGTTGGAGAGCAAGGAGGAGCTCCAATGACAGTGAGGAACACATCACTGACAGGGTTCCAAACTCACTCTCTACACAGCACCAACCAGCATACCAAAATTAGTGAAGTGGCATCTCTGTCAGAGGGAAGCGAAGCAGAGGGGCTCCCAAGTTCTGAGCAGGATGCTGGCGCTGCCAGACTTCCAGGTGAAAGGCAGGGCTGACAACTGAAGAGCATGTAAAGAAGCAGATATAATGCTCTCTCCCTCAGGAATGAATATTTCTATCCTGTGAGGGTAAAAAGAATCATATTTATCTGTAAGGATAAAGAGAAGGAAGGGAGAGAGCCATACGACCCACGCCCCTCCCCCACCAAAATGACAGAAAAGAGATGTGATGGCAATCAAGACTGGTCCTGCAAGCAGATGGGAAGAACGCAATCATACGCCATTAAAATTAGTTTTGAAGAAGTGTGGAAATGCACTCCTATGCTAGACAGCCGAATCCTAGAAAAAGAAAATCTTGTCTGCAACACGAACCCCTAATGTCTTGAACATCCCAAAACACAAATTCTTAAAGACTAAAACATTCCCACATTCGCAGATTTCAAAATACCTTCAAAATAATAAAAGGAATATGTTAAAGAACAAAATATAGCTGGTCCCTCTCTTCCTGAAGGGGCAATATTCCTTCGGGAAATGGACCAGCATTACACATAACACAGCCAATGACGAAGCAGAGGAAAAGGCTTGACTACTGCAATTTGTATCTGTCCCAAAGGAAGGTCAACACGGGAATCATGGAAGGCTATCTAAAAATGTTGACGTCCACAGGACTTCTGGGCTGAAAAAACCACAGGCTTAGGTAAAAAAAACCAGCTTGGGGAGAGGAGAGCAGAGTGAAAGTCGACTTTCCAAGGCAGTTAAAGAAAGACTGGTGCGTCACGATGTTCCAAGCCTGGTCCTTGACCAGCATCCACCTTGTATACACATGAGTTGCCAGATGCCACAGATTCCTTGCTTTACAATCTTTAATTGTTTTTTAACCAGTTTCCAGCTGGTGCTAGAAGATTATCCTATTGTTAAGACCTCAGGTTTGTTGGGTATGAAAAATACAAATTGATTAAATATTTGGTGTTTTTCTCTAATGATGTTAAGAAAATTCTAGATAATCTTGATAGCTGGGCCGGAGAAGATCCTGATGGGTTCCTCCATTTGTTTTAAAAAAATTTTTTTTAAGGGGTTGTCTCCCAAGATTAGTAAATTCTATAGATTTTTATGTCGATGTAGTCTCTTTGTGTAAGACCGCAAAATTAGTAATACGTACAGTGACAATTCTGAAGAGTGAAATATCTGCAGATTGCCATAACCTAGGCTGATGTCTTTTCTCCATGTGCTCTACAAAGTTGCTGAAAATCTTATTATTTAAGCAAGTATGTAACTATGTGGAATCTAAACAATTGTTAGCTGATAGTTAGTATGCATACAGGAAGCAGTTAGGTACTTTTGATGCTCTTTTTATATATGTCCTTTGCAAGAGAACCTTGATAAGGGTTTTGAGTGTAGATTAATTCAAATAGATTTTAGTACTTTTTTGATTTAGTAAATCACAAGGCATTTATTTATAAACTTCAGAATCTTGGGGTCGGTGGATATGTTTTAGTATTATTTCAAGATTTCCTTACACGTAGGCAGCAGCGAGTTGCTGTGGATGTGATCTTTAGTGAACTAAGACCTATTGTGTCTGGAGTTCCACAAGGCAGTGTTCTTGGTCCACTGTTATAATTAATAGTACATATATGCAAGCGATATGGTTATTACCTGGAAAACAAGATTGTTCAGTATGATGAAGAGGCAACACACTTGTGGGTATAGTGAAGTCTTTGCTTATGAGAAATGAAGTTGCCCTCAGCCTTAGTCGGGACATGGAGTCAATCAGGGGATGTGTAGGCTGAAGTCCATTAAAATGAAAACACTATTGATTAGCAAATCTCGCACAGATTTCCCATTCCATCCTCCCTTCAGGTGGATGAAACTATGCTGAATGAGTCTGCAGCTTTAACTATTCTAGATGTTTCTCAAAAGTTAGATGTGAGTAAAAAATTACATCTAATGAAAGTTTTGGCAAATGCCACACAAAAGTTGGGTATTATTGGTAAGGCTTAATATATATATATATATATATATATATATATATATATATATATATATCTATATATATATATATATACATATATATACATATACATACATACATACATACATACTACTATATATATATATATATATATATATATACTATATATTATATATATATATATATATATATATATATATACATACATACATACATACATACATACATACATACATACATACATACTACATACATACATACATACATACATATACATACATACACATATAATATATCTATACATATATATATATATATTATATATCTATAGGATATAGGATATATAATATATATATATATATATACACAGGCAGTCCCCGGGTTACGACGGGGATTCCGTTCTTGAGACGCGTCATAAGCCGAAAATTCTTGTAAGCCGGAACATCATAAAAAATCCTAAGAAAACCTTACTTTTAATGCTTTTGGTGGATTGAAAACTATGTAAACTGCATTCTTATTGCATTTTTTCATAAAATAAACTTCAAATATTGATAATTTGGCATTTTTGGTGTCATATTTCATCTGCCAGATGAGTGTTGTAGGCGTCGTAACCCTGGAAATAATGTCTGAAGAATATAATTGAGAAGTGCCTTAGCCTCGGAACGTCATAACCCGAACCCGTCGTAACCCGGGGACTGCCTGTGTGTGTGTGTGTGTGTGTGTGTGTGTATATATATAGATATATATAATATATGTATAATATGATATACTATTTATATATATATATTATATATATATATATATATATATATATATATATATATATATATATATATATATATATATATGTATATATATATCTATATATACTATATATATAATACTTATAAATATATATAATTTTATTTATACACACACAAACATAATACGTATAATATATATATAATATAAGTATATATATATATTAGATATATTATTTTAATAATATATATATATTTATTATACACACAAACAATATACTATATATATATATATATATATATATATATATATATATATATAGAGAAATATATATACACATATATATACACATTAATATACATACACATATAATACTAACACATATATATAGTACAATACAATATATATATATATATATTATATTATATAATATTATATATATATATATATGATATATATAGAATTTTAAAAAAGTATATTATCAATAAATACATATATACCATATATATCATTATATTATATAAAAATATCTGATAATAAGTATATATACATTTATATAGATATTACAGTTTAATATATATACAGATAATAATAGTAACATTATTCGATATATATTTATATAATTCATATATTAAATACATATATATATACATACTATATTAATATATATATATATATATATACATATATATCACATACTAATTACATAACTATAATATAATATATAATATATATCATATATAGTATATATGTATATATATTATTATTAATATATTTATACACATAATAATATATAATATCCATAAGCATAAGGATGATATCATACCTCATCCTACCTCAACATTGTCAAAATATAAATACATTAAATATATAAAAAAAAAAATACCATATGGTATTTCCATATTAAAAAGATATATATTATCATATCAACTCACCCAAACCTAAAATTGACTAAATACATTTTCTTGCTACAGTTAAAAATTACACTAGTATATATTTTGTTTTCTATATATCTATCTATATAGAATATATATATAGATATATATAGATATATTATCTAGATATATATATATACTTATATATATATATATATATATTCACATATATATATAATATTATAGATCAATCCACAAGGAAAATGAAAATGAGTCAGAAATCCAAGCGCTTTCATCTTTACTCAGACATTGTCAAGGAGTTAATGAAGTACAATTGGAGAGAAAGGTTTCAGGTACAACACAAGAACAAGAATACCAGATGGTTAATTGTCAAAAGGGTAAAAATTAAAAGAGATAATCCAGGATTATCGGATATCACACGGTCACAAACCTAAACAGATTGACCCTAACCCAAATTACAAAGTTTCTTTACAGTCCAAAACATGTAAAAACTGAATATATTAATTTTGTTGCTTATATTTATCTACAACTTTTTTCATTATGAAAGCATCAAGTTTAAATAAACCAAGACTTAAATTTAGAACATTTCTATTATTTGACTTGATGAAACAAGATTCAATGATAGGTATTCCTTTTAACTGTGTAATTACATGGGATTAAGGCTCTTGCTTGACTCCAATCAATAGGATGGTCTAAATCTCTCATATGTACGAATAATGCATTCGATATTTGCCAAGTTCTCACAGAATATTGATGCTGCTTGAGACGTTGTGAAAGAGATTTACCGCTTTGTCTGTAATAGACTTTATCACTCTTTTTTTTCTGTTAGGATCAATCTGTTTAGGTTTTTGACCGGGTGATATCCGATAATCCTGGATTATCTCTTTTAATTCTTACCCTTTTGACAGTTATCCATATGGTATTCTTGATCTTGTGTTGTACCTGAGACCTTTCTCTCCAATTGTACTTCATTAACTCCTTGACAATGTCTGAGTAAAGACGAAAGCGTTTGGATTTCTGACTATCATTTTCCTGTGGAATTCGCTTATTTATGAAGTCATGTGCATCTACTGTGATTTTTTAAGCATATATACATACATATAGATATATATATATACATATATATAGTATATATATATATATATATATATATATATATATATATATATATATATATATATATATATAATATAGTATATATATATATATATTATTTATATATGTAACCCGAAAATCGTCGTAAGCTGGAACATCATAAAAAATACTAAGAACAAAACCTTTACTTTTAATTGGCTTTGGGTGCATTGAAAACTATGTAAACTGCATTCTTATTGCATTTTTCATAAAAAAAACTTCAAATATTGATTATTTTGCAATTTTGGTGTCATATATCTTCTGCCAGATAAGCGTTCTAGGCGTTGTAACCCTGGAACATGCGTCGTAACCCTGGAAATAATTTCCGATGAATATAATTGAAAAGCGCCTTAACCTCAGAACTTCGTAAGCCGAACCCGTCGTAACCTGGGGACTGCGTGTATATATATACTATATATATATATATATGATATATATATATATATATATATATATATATATATATATATATATATATATATATATATATATTATATATATATATATATATACATATATATATATACACACATATACACATATATATACACATATGAAATGTGTGCTAAAGGGACGTTTCATGTAGCGACACAGGCTGAGCCCAGAAATATATATATACACATATATATACACATATATATGCGCTCTTTATCTTTGATAATGGTAGCAACAGTCGAATGACTAAGGCCAAGTGACTGGCCAATGTTTGTTGGCATTTCTCCCTTTTCAGATCGCTTTATAATGTCCACTTTAACTTCCATGGTGATGGCCTTTCTTTTCTTCGATGCACTACCATCAGGAGAGTCTGCCTTATGCTTGGGAACCATAACCAAGGGCAAAAAGTTACAAAAACGATACAACATGAGAGAGAGAGAGGCAGGGTAAACAACCAAAATGGCGTATGGGCGAGGACTGAGCATGGGGAAGCGACGCCGTCTTCTCCCACACAAAGCGTATTCTTCCGCCCTGCGCCCGAAACTAGTTCGCGTTTGTTCATGTCGCTTACGACGCTAAACCACGTAAGACGGAATGACGCATAATATTATTTTTTATATTTTTATGGGGGCATGTTTGTAACCACGAAATAGCGTACCGTCGATATATATATAATAGTATATATAATTTAGTATATATATATATATATATAGGTATATATATTAGATATATATATATATATATATATATATATATATATAGATATATATATATATATATATATATATATATATATACATACATACATACATACATATACATACATACATACATACAACATACATACATACATACATAACATAACATCCATACATACAGCATACATACAATACATACATACAGAACTACGATACACATACAGTGGTACCTCGACATACGAAAGGCTCAACTTACGAAAAACTCGACATACGAAAGGCTCAACTTACGAAAAACTCGACATACGAAAGTAAATACGAAAAATTTTACAGCTCTACATACGAAAAGTTTTCAAGATACGAAAGGTTGTTGCTGTAAAGTCCCGAGATTCGCCCGGACCACCGAGAACAATTTTAAAACTCCCGCGCCGCCAACTGAGTAAACTCGCCACCATCCTCCCGCTCTCCCATTGGTTCCTGATGCTAGTCACCCCATAAGATCCTGCTCTCCTATTGGTCAGCATCTACCCCTTGTGCTTTAAGTACATATTCTATTGGTAAAAGGATGCTGTAAATTGAAAAAATTATTCATGCAATACATTTAATAAAAAAAAAAATTAGGTAAAGATAGAATAAAGAATAGAAATGAATGGTTATTATACTGTTTGGTAGTTTCAGTAGTTGAAGAGAGAGAATGAAAATTTAAGGCTTACTGTGCAAAGTGATTGCTTAGCGATCGTTCGATACTCATAAGTGCTGGATGTAAACAGAAGTTTGGAAGCTTTCTTTTGTTTGTTTATTATAGTTAATGGTTACTTAATAATTATTTGAAATGAGTACATGCAATACATTTAATAAAAAAATTGTGAATTAGATATCATAAAATATAAAATAAATCAGACTGCCAACAAATACGTATTTTTTAGAATTATTCTTCTGTTTTATTATTACGATACGTATACGTATGTTTCATTATAGCTGTCAGTAACTCGCTATCTCCATTAGGTAAAGATAGAATAAAAAATAGAAATGAATGGTTATTATACTGTTTGGTAGTTTCATTAGTTGAAGAGAGATACTAATGAAAATTTATGGCTTACTGTGTGCTAGGAAAAATGATTGCTTGGTGTTCGTTCGATACTCGTAAGACGAGTAAGAGCTGAATGTAAACAATCGATTGGAAGGTTTTTTGTTTTTTTGTTTGTGTATTATAGTTAATGATTAATTAATAATTATTATTTGAAATGAGTATACATACTGATTATTTATACATTTTATTGGCATATTCTAAGCTTTTAGCTTCTTAGGTTTAGATGTCAGAATCATAGACTAGGCTACAGTAGCAACCGCTAACATAGGCTAGGCTTATTGCTAAGGGACATATGCTAAAGTCCTAATATATGCAGTAAAAATGGGGTTGAACATTACATGCAGTTGAATATTACTCAAGTATGTACAGTATTTTGCCTTTTTGGGGTCACATTTCTTCCGTCGGATCGGCGTCGTAACCCTAGAACATGTGTTTGTTCATGAAACTTACCTGACAGATATATATATAGCTGTATTCTCCGAAGTCCGACAGAATTTCAAAATTCGCGGCACACGCAGTGGGCGGCCAGGTGGTAGTACCCATTCCCGCCGCTGGGAGGCGGATATCAGGAACTATTCCCATTTTCTATTCATATTTTTTCTGTCGCCGGTCGGTAAACAACTGTTTACAGACCTCCGCCTAGGATTTTGAAACTTCATTAGCCGCTTAAGTATCCTAATTATTCTTTCGATTATTGACTGGGATTTGTGGCTAGGCATACGCTATCGTAAATTTTTTCATTGCATTTGATGTCTGAAGCTAGTTAGCCTAGTTTCAGACTTTGTTGTCTGCATGGGGTAAGGTGAGGCTACCGGAACTTTCGGTAGACACTCGCTTAGTATATATGACGTTTACATGTTTTCTTTGCATAAGTTCAATGTAATTAGTGTAATGTGTGACTGATTACGGAAGAAGTAGGATTCATGTACGCATTTTAGAGCGGGTTAGAATCAGGAGTTTTCCTCCACAGTAAACAGAAGTTAGAAATAATGAACCTTCTAACCTCCTGTAGATTTTATTTTGCCTAACCCTGTGGTATGGCTTACGGGCCTAGAAGAAGTGTCTGCTAGAGGATTACATCAAGTAATCTTAGACTAAAGTGCTCGCTCTCCAATCAGTGTTGTGAAGTGTAGTGCCCCTTGTGTTGTGGAGGGGGCGTCAGATCGGCCCCATAATGCCTCTAGGCCTGGACCTCTGTCGGACTCCCAGGACTCAGGGAGAGGGCATGTCGAAAGCCGCAAGAGGGTTACGGGGGCTCCCCACCGATCTGGCGTCCCTTCGGCAGAACCTGTTGACGCTTCCCAGGCTGCTAAAGATCGTGCACGTGCACGAATCTTGAAGGATTGCTTCTCGTCCTCCGAGGCGTCCTCCCCGCGCAAGGGTTGGAGCTCTCGGAAGGACTCGCGCCTCTAAGAAGCTTTAGAGAAGAGGACGCTTCACGTCCTCTCTCTCGTCAGGAGGGAACGTCAGATCGGCCCCATAACGCCTCTAGGCCTAGACCTCTGTCGGACTCCCAGGAAACCAGGGAGAGGGCATGTCAAAAGCCGAAGGAGGGTTACGGGTTTTTCATGCTGATCTGGCTTCCTTTCGGCAGGTCCTGTTGTCGCTTCCCAGGCTGCCGAAGATCGAGCACGTGCACGAATCTTGAAGGATTGCTTCTCGTCCTCCGAGGCGTCCTCCCCACACAGGGGTTGGAGCTCTCGGAAGGACTCGCGCCTCCTAAAGAAGCTTTAGAGAAGAGGACGCTTCACGTCCTCTCTCTCGTCACGAGAGGATGAAACCGTAAAGAGACCACATTTACCCTTTTCGAAGAATGCACTGGCTCTTTTCCTAAGGGACATATTAAGGAGGCTCATTCATCTTGCCAGAAGAGTGATTTGAGCCTCCTGCGAGTGAACGCTCGTTTATACATTATTAAGGAGGCTCATTCATCTTGCCAGAAGAGTGATTTGAGCCTCCTGCGAGTGAACGCTCGTTTATACATTATTAAGGAGGCTCATTCATCTTGCCAGAAGAGTGATTTGAGCCTCCTGCGAGTGAACGCTCTTGAAGTTAGAGCTGTTTCAACCTCGCTAGCATTCCAAAAGAATTTGGTAATCAAGGACATTCTAGATTCCACCTTTTGGAGGAGCAACTCAGTATTCGTCTCCTCTCCTCATGGCGCTCCGTATATGTTATGTAACGTTCGCTTTACTTCGAAAAAGCAAGCTGATAAGTTTGACGTCCGGCAAGCTGCTTTGCACAGTCAAACAACTTATGTCTCTGGTTCGGCATAAGAAGGGCAATTTAGAAGTGAGGAAGCTTTTGGAGGTCTCGACGTCCTATAAGTAGAGACATTCTCCAGGACGCTCGGCAAGCACCTTGCGAGGGTGTCTTTCGGACGCTCGGCGTTCCTTTGCTGAGTGCGTTTCTGGAGATGTTCTTTTGCATTACTAAGACGCAAGTTGTCGCTCAGGCGGCCACTGTCTTTGTAAGAAGGTTTGAAGGTCTTTAAGGCCCGTCTTGAAGACGAAAGCCATAAGTCTTCCTTAGTGTTCACACACTTCAGGAGCGGCTTGCGGCTCTCCATGGAGACTCGCATGAGGACGTCCCTTGAAAATATTCAACGTCATACGCAAAACGCGGTTCGTCATAACATTGAGATGTTGGCAAGGTCGCTCGCCAGGACGCCTCTTGGCGGGCCTTGCATGCATCAGGGCGCTCAACGAGTTCCTCTCTGAAATGTCGTTCAGAAGACTTGGTGTTCTCTGCTCAGACACGCTCGTAGCTAAGCAGGACGTTTTTTGAGGACGCTTTCCAGGACGCTAAGCAGGACGCTTTTGAGGACGCTCGGCAGGACGCTTATGAGGATGCTTTTGTGGACATTCGCCAGGACGCTTCGGTGGAAGCTAGGCAGGACGCTTTGCGAGAGAAAAGACTTGTAGAAGGCGTCTTATTTGCTGTTCAGGACGTTTCTTAGGACGCTTGACGCTTTCTAAACGCTCGTCAAGAGGAGGTTTTTTCAGGACTCTCACAGGACATTCCTTTACAGAAATTTTTAAAAAGGATTCGGAGTTAGCGGAGAGACATACCCGAATTTTTTCTTCGATCCCTCTTTCCTCTTCATCGATTTCTCTGAGAATCGGGAAGATTATATACTCGGATTCCTGGGTGACTTGCGGTCATGTTAAAGGTTTTCCCCTATTAGCAAAGTGCTAAATAATTTTGTCAAGTAAGGACGTTTTCCCCATTGTCAAGATACTAAACGTTTTGTCATTTAAGTGGGGGACCCCTCATAAATGGGGTAGTTCTCATTGACATAGATTTTAACGTTTTTATCGTTTAAGCGGATAAACTCATTAACAAATTTCGGAAGAGCTCTCATTCATTTTCAGAGGCTCATCCGGGGAGTAAGAAAAAGACTTGTAGACTAGATCCAGGAAGTTCTTATGTCCAATATTCATAAGAACCATGTTGAACGGTCCTTTTCGATCCTCACTTCTCTCTTGATGATCTCTATTCGAATATTACTCCCTTTTCTTGGCAAAGAGTCTTGGCAAAGAGTCAAGGAGTTCTTTTAAAAAAGTCTCTTCATTAGAACAAAGTGGACAGTCGTTTTCCTTTCTTTCTCTCTTCCTCGTCGAGGAAAGATGTAGTAGAGAATTCGATGTTCAAATTACTACAATACTTACGTAGTTTTTCTTTGCGTCATTTTGCTAACGCATGGGTCAAGTCATATCCGCATTTCGTATTTACCTCTGCGGATAGAAGCCGAAAGAACTGTTGTTCTAATGTATTTAATTGACACTCCCTTCAACCTTCCAAGAGTTTTCGGAGTAAGAACAACTCTTCAGGTATTGTTACGACACACCAACTCAGCTTCTGTATTTAGCGAATTTTGTTTCGTTTAAATATGCCTGCTTGAGAGTTTCCTTTTGCTCGATAATTTCATACCTATCCCTTCGTAAAAGGAGTAGCTGGCAACTCAGGCAGATAGTGCGAGACGATGAACAAGGCTGCTGTTACTGTGATCTACGCAGTACCGGCTAGCTCGGTGACATGCGCGGTTGGTTACGTCTGTTTCCCTTGCGGGAATGGTTGAATAAGCCGTCTCTCTGCTCTACAATCATGGATTTTAGCCTCGGGTTGAGGAAATTTCTAGTAATCATGAATGAAACATGCCTTCCGTTTACTTAGAAAATTTTCAACAAGATATCTCTTATACTTGTTCGGTGCGGGTTTACCGCACGGTAACAGAATTCTGTACGAATCTACCGCGGCATAGCACTATAATAATGCTCTCCTGCTTATGCAAAGCGCAGCCTTATTTAGGGAAGGAAGCAGGCTGAGTGAGGGAATGGATGAGTTTGCTGGGGACCATTTCCTCGCTGGAGAAGCTTGTTTTCCCTGAATAAACAGCAATTCAGACCTCTACAATTTTTCCTCACGAAGAAATTGGAATAGCATCAAAGATCTCAGTATAATAATTCTAATTTTCTCTCAACGGCTTGAGGATCACCTCGGGTGATAGCGAGAGGATGCCAGACATCCGAACAGAGGAAACAGATGTTCTGGCACATTGTCTGAAAGAATTGGAAGCCAAAATTGGTCGGCTCTCCAGTTCCTCGAAGGGTGAGTTTGGATCGAGTGGCCCAAATCATCTCGGATAATTTCTCAGCTCTCTCATAGCTCAAGAAGAGAGAGTTGGTTTATGGGCTGGGCACGGAACGTAACGATCCTCAAGAGGTTCGTTAAACTAGTGCACGTCCGTGCGGGTCTTCTCGATCGAAGGCAACAACTACTGACGTCTGAGTAATCCTCACTTAGAAGTATGTCGAAAGTTGAGGAGAGACTGAGGGCGTCCTTTCGTTAAGTTTTTCATAATATTGAAAGACGAAGGAGCTTTCCTCTTAAGTTGTTTCCCTTATTCATGATCCTAGAGGATTAGCTTTAGTCGCCACATGTTGGCCTCTAAGAGGTTGGATTCACAGAGGTCATGTAATTCAGAGAATTGTCCAAAGACCTTCCCGAGAGAATCGGTGTAATCTAACATCGTCACTTAGTGAAGTATCTGATATCTCTCCTCTCTGAGTCTGAAGGCGTTCAGACTATCGAGAAGCGATAAGATCTTCAAGATTAATGGCAGTCTCTTGGCCAAGGCAAAGCAGGTGCGCCTATTTTCAGTGTTCAATCGGAGGGGGCCGTTTCTGGAGATAGTGAAGGGAAATGACTGTTCCCTCCACCTCGACCTCTGTGAATTTCTTTATGGTTCTATCTTTCCGTATGAAGCATGAGATAAGCTAGAAGTCCTAACTATTGTAGAATATGCAAATATGTTGTTGACGGCCTCTAGGCTCAGAGATTCGGTTCTGTCAACAACAAAGCTTCACGATCTTTGAGGTCTGGGGAGATCTTGAAATTCTCTGGATCGCAGGTTCCGGCATGGAACTTAGACGTAGTCTGAGTTTCTGATGCCAAAAGCATTTCGAACCTATCCTTTCTGCGAACTTAATACACGTGACCAGAAAGGCTAACATTCTAACCCGCTCTAGCCACGGCAAAGAGGGTTAGTGAGGTTTTAGCCATCATCAGAGGTTTTAGCTTTAAAGGACATATGCGGTCTGTACCCTATCTAAACCTTCCGTTCTTGATAAGAACGAAAACCTGTCTAACCCTGACCCGAAGACTTGGAGACCAAGGGTATGGCACAAATTATTGGGCAAGGGCATTAGAGAGTCCTGTGCCCTGTCGGGTCTCTCAAGTTTTATCTTGATAAAACTATAAGTCGAGGTCAACGGACAATCTGCGGTGTTTTCCGTAAAGACCAGACTGGTTCATGTCCAAGAACACCCTGGCATTATAGTCAAGGAGTTCTTTTAAGAAGTCTCATTCATTATGTTTGCATAAAGATTTGAGATTTTTTCTTAATATGAATGCTCAAGAGGTGAGGGCGCGGCCTCGGAAGCATTTCAACAAGCATGACACTCAGTAACATCCTGAGTGCCACGCTTTAGCGAAGCAACTCTGTGTTCGCTCACACTCCCGACGGGATGTGAAGACGACATTTGAGATCGTAAGTCGCTAGGACGATACATATCCGTAGATATATTATTGGGGGCAGCAAGCAACACGAATCCTATCCTATAGAAAAGGGATAGGTGTGCTTTTAACTTTGAAGGGTTGGTCGCTTGAGGCGCGTTCCTTTTCTTTAGCTTAGAAAGTTATGGAACTAACTTGATAGGTTAGGTCAGGTGGTGGTTTTAGCTTCGTTGCCCTCAGAAGTATGGTCATATGGTCTAGTCACATTGTGGTCACGCCCCCGTGGACAGATCATCTAGAGCGCACCAGCATTACAGGTCTCTAACTCGCTGGCAACTCTAGTACGCAGAAGCAGACTTTGGTGACAGTAATCACGAAGTCGGCTATGCTAACGTGAGGAACCAAGATGTATATCATCTACTAATTTAGTTTCCCAAAAAATCCTATTCTGTCTCTTCCCACCATCCAGAAGGTGGGATTCAGCTATATATATATCTGTCAGGTAAGTTTCATGAACAAAATGTTATTGTTATAATACAATTAAGTTTGTTCATACTTACCTGCAGATATATATAATTAAAGTGCCCACCACCTCCCCTCAGGAGACAGTGGCAACTGAATAAAATATGAATAGAAAATGGGGAAATAAGTTACTGATATCCGCCTCCCAGCGGCGGGAATGGGTACTACCACCTGGCCGCCCACTGCGTGTGCCGCGAATTTTGAAATTGTCGGACTTCGGAGAATACAGCTATATATATCTGCCAGGTAAGTATGAACAAACTTAATTGTATTACAACCAATCAACATTTCTGGGCTCAGCTCGTGTCGCTGCGCGAAATATCCTTTAATCTATTATTTTCTAGGGTAAATGTACTAACACATACCAAGAATAATAAATAAAATAAAAGAAAAGGTCAGTATAACTGACTCGCTACCCTCCAAGAGGGTGTCGGTATGAACACTAGGCGAGTGAGACCACTACCACGAGCCAAATACCAATAGAAATCTCCCACAACAAAAACCCTCCATGAGGAGAGCCGACCCACAGAGTGAGCAGCTCGTACTACTACTACTCCATCCCATTCTGCCGACTGCTGCGCCTCTGGTGGCCATCCTTTTCAGTTAGCGCACACGAGTCACACGTGATATTTTTTTCTCTGTGTTTTTTTGTGCCCTTTCGTTGGATTTATCTATGATGGAGCGTGCAGCTATTGCAGCAGCTAAGTTAAGTACTCAGTATTTATGGTTAGTTGGTTTTTTCCGGCCCTCAGTCAGTATTTGCCGTTTTTTAGGTATAAATACGAACTCGGGGTCGGAAGCATGGCAGCATGGTTCTGCCGCGTGGTGGGTTCGTTCTCGGTCTCCCATACCTAGAACATCCCCTTATCTATGTACGCTCTATATTTATTACCGTTTTACTTAGGGTACTGTCTACTCAGGTTTGTCATGCATGCATGTCTTTTACCTTATGTAGGCTTCTTCTTTCCAGACCCTAGTCCCGGCTCTTAGTATCGGCCTCTGACTAGCTTTGAGTGGTAGACTTTCCTTCGGGTTAGTCGTACACTCCTGGATTTTTCTCCTACTATATTTGTTTCTTTCTTTTATTTTATTTAATTATACCATGTATTTTGTTATGGTTAGGTTAGTTAGGCGTCTGGCTTAGCCTAGGTCCTGGCTCTTTGAGCCTATGCTACCGCTCTTCAGTTCGGTTGCTTCCCTATAGCAATCTCTCTGATCAAGTCGGTTTTGCCCAGTGGGCCTCCATGCTACCGCTTTTTCATTCAGTTGCTTCCCCGATAGCATCTCTCCTGATCAGTTGGTTGGTCCTAGGCTTAGTTTGTCTTATTTTAGTCTTACCGTCTCGTGGTCACTACGCGATCACGAGACAGCCAGACGCCTGCCCAGTCCCCTTCCCCCTCCTCCCGCTCTTCCATAGAGTCGGGGGAGGGTGGGTCGGTCTGCCCACGCTCGCTCCACATACCCGAGCATGCTTCCCTCTCTCCCCCCAGGCGGAGGGGCCAGGGAGACGGGACAGACCCAGACTGGACGCGACCTCTCCGGCTTCTCGGTCCGGCCCGGTGGTGATGTGGTGGGGGGTACTGGCCTTTCCCCCATCCGTTGCTTCCTTGTCGCTCCGGTTCGCTCGAGCCTGTATGTCTCCTCGCTCTTCCCGACCTTTCTAGGACTCCTTTCCTGATCGGAGTTCACCCTGGCATCCAGCCGGGAAGGAAATGTTCAATCCTCCCAGTAGAGTTGGACCGGAACATACAGTGGGTCCCTGCTAACCTTACCGTATTGCTGAGTTACTACACTCCGCTACGCACTGGACTTGGTCCGGTTCGTTTGAGTTTTAGGTTTAAGCGTTATTAGATTAACTATAAGTTTATCTTAAGTACCTTAAACCTTCCCCCCCCTCCCTTACATGTCTTACCGGATATCTCCGGGATTATAGCCTATTCAGGCGAGGCAGGGGGGGGTTATGCCCAAAATTTTTCCGAGCTCCGGCATGCAACGGAGTTCTTCTGTCCTTTAGCCTGTAAGTTATTCTTTAAGATACTCATGTGTTCCTTCCCACTTTACAGGCCACCAACTGTGAGCATCCGGGATGCGCCGCCACACTTCAGGACCCATGTGGACACGAAGTTCGCCGGTCCCATGCTCCATGCGCGACTCTGCACGGGGACATCCAGGTCTGGTACCATGAGACGTGTACTCATATGTTAGCGATCTGGTGAGCCAGTTTTTTAGAAGGGGTGAGTATTCCATCTCCGGTAGCTGCTCCGCTTCTGTTTTAGTGCTTAAGTTTTCATCATCCACTTTAACTTAAGGCATCTAAGTTTAAGTTATATTTTAAGTTTTAGTTTTAAGTGATTCTTAAATCTAATCTACGCCCTCACTTCCCAGGCGCCGGCAGTGAAGGATACCGCACTGGCAACCCTGCGGGCCTGGGTCGGCGGTTTTGGGAAGAACGCCGCCAAGGGTATGCCCTACATCTTGGAGAAGCAGTTGGCGCTGTTAATCTTCCCCGGAGGCAAGGCGACAGGATACGTCGACCCAGTAGAGGCGGCCCCTACTATCGCCTTCATCCAACAACAGCTGGCTGCCTCATTAACTGATCAAGACCAGGATATCTCCACGGACGTCGCGACTTTAGATATTAATGTGGAACCTATGGTAGGTGTAGACGACCTGTTGGTCGAGGTAGGTAGGGTGGACACCCAAGGGTCACCCTTGGGCGTAACTGTTTTCTTCTACTCCTGCAACCTCTCCATCCTTCCAAGGCTTTTACAGGTGATGAATTATATACTCCTCCTGACGCTTCGGTTAGACCTAAGGTCAAGGGTCAAGCAGTGAAATCCTTGACTAAGACGTCGTCGTCGTCTAAGAAGTCGACTTCGGCGTCATCCTCCTCACGTAAGTCTCCGGCTGGGAATCCCGGAGCAGACAGGTCTAAAGCTTCTAGCTCCGGCTCTAAGTCCTCGAGGAGTAAATCCTCCAGAGAGAGATCTCGCACCCCGGCAGAGTCACCAGTTCCGCTACCCTTGGTTCCGATTCAGAGCCACCCCTCCACCTCCGCAGCAGCTCCGGCCTTGGACTCCAATGCTGGCCTGTTGCAACAGGTGGGCGACCTGGTTGGGTCCCTAAAGAGTAGCATGGAACAAATGATCTCTCGTCTGTCGGATAGGATTACTTCCCAGGACTCCATTATAGCCGGACTGAGAGAAGCCCCTCTAGCCTCTCCTCCACTTTCCAATACGAGTGGAACTCAGCTTCCTCCGTATGACTCGCTACCTCCGTTCTCGATGAACAATCCATGGAGAGTAGCGTCATACGCCCCCTTCCAAGACGGTCTCATTTCCATATCCGGAATTCGGAACTCGAAGGATAGAGGACTTCGAGTTCTTCCCGGAAGACCTCCAGCCTCCGTTCATAGGCTACGCAAGGCTTACAGCTTCAGCCATGGTTCGGGATGATAGGGTGACCAAAGGAGACAGTCCTCTATTCACGAGACCAGGCTCAGAGAGAATGGGCTCAGATGTTTTAGAGGACATGGATTGTTCTAATACCAGATACAACCTTTCAAGAGTCCCTTTACCATTTTCACAATGGATGAGAGTACCCTGCTCCCGTTCCTGACAAAGATCGCGAGGTCTACCATCCCAGCGGCCCAGAAGGGGGAACCCATGCCTCAATTGAAGGAAGCAGATCCCACATCTCCGTTGCTCCCCTCAGCCGGAGAATTGTGGGAGGACTTGCCAAACACCTTCTCAGCTGGCAAACTCAAACCGGACTGTGCTATGGAGCAGTTTGGTGAAAAGCTACCCAGGCTCCCAGATGGCCTTATTCAGGCTGAATTTGACGCGAAATCGCGATTAGCCAGATCAATTAACTCTATGGCTATGTCCGAGGTAGCAACCATAGCTTATGGCTCAGAACCGCTTTTTAAGCTCATGACCAAAGCCCTGACTCAAACGGTACAGTCGGATATGTTTGAGTTTGCCACTGCTAGAACGAATTGTAGGAAGCTATTTCCTACAAGAGGCAACCATTCGACATGAAGCCGAATAGGTTACTCTCGTCTAACATCTGGGGAGCAGATCTCTTCCCAGAAGCTATGAGGAAGTCCAGTCAGAGGCTACGAGGCTGAAACCAGAGCCTTAAGGACCGTTGGGGCCTTACGGCTAAGAGGAGACAAGACCTAACACCTAAAGGTAAGGGACACAGGAAACCTAGGCGTTTCCATCCTTACCAGAAAAAGCAGCCACGCTTTCCTCAGCAAGTTTCCAGCCGGTGCCCTTAGTGCAAACAGCCCAACCTTCCACCTCTAAGGCTCAATCACAGCCAATTTTATGTGATATCCCCTCAGCCTCAGCCCCTCCACCTCTTACGCCATCTCTCCAGCTTACAATCAAGCCTTCGAGAGTCAAGCTTCACAGAAGTATGACCGCTCGGGTAAGGTAGGCAGAGGTAAGCGTTCCTTTCGTGGGAGAGGATCGGGAGGCCCCTTTAACAGGGGAAAGCACTTCAGAGGAGGCCGAGGCGGTTACCAGAACCAATGAAGAACTTCAGGTAGGAGGGAGGCTGTTTCACTTTCGCCACCGGTGGAACTTCAGCGAATGGGCTCAGAGCATAGTGTCAAAAGGGCCTGGGTTGGAGCTGGTTGACGAACCCACCTCCATCCAGACCTTTCCGTCAACTTCCTTCCAAAGAATTGACAGAGTACGCAGAGGACCTCCTTCAAAAAGGAGCTATAGCGAGAGTCAAGAGATTAAAATTTCAAGGTCGCTTGTTCAGCGTGCCAAAGAAAGGCTCACAAAAAAGAAGGGTAATCTTAGACTTGTCCCGCTTAAACTTAGCCATCCGCTGCGACAAGTTCAAGATGCTTACGATCTCACAGGTGCGGACCTTACTTCCCGTGGGGCCGTCACCACCTCTATCGATCTTACAGACGCCTACTATCATATCCCTATTGCAAGACACTTCCCGTCCATATCTGGGTTTCAAGATAGGAGACCAGGCATTCTCCTTCAAGGTAGTTCCCTTCGGACTCAACGTGGCACCCAGGGTGTTCACGAAAACTAGCGGAAGCGGTAGTGCAACAACTCAGATCACAAGGGATTATGGTAGTAGCGTATCTCGACGATTGGTTGATCTGGGCTTCAACAGTCGAGGAATGCAACAGGGCTACACTGAAAGTGATTCAGTTCCTGGAATATCTAGGCTTCAAGATAAACAGGACCAAGTCAAGACTCACTCCAGAGTCAGACTTTCAGTGGCTGGGCATTCAATGGAATCTATCCTCCCATACTCTGTCGATTCCATCAACCAAAAGGAAAGAAATAGCGAAGTCAGTCAAGCAATTTCTAAGTCACAAACTGGCGTCAAGGAGAGCTCAGGAGAGGATCCTGGGTTCTCTCCAGTTTGCATCAGTGACGAACGTCTTAATGAAAGCCAAACTGAAAGACCTAACCAGAATCTGGCGCTCACGAGCAAATGTCAGGTCCAGGGACAAACTATCCTCAGTCCCTCTGATTCTAAAGAATCGTCTTCGGCCGTGGGCGAAAGTCAAGAATTTGTCAGTGTCAGTACCCCTTCAGTTCCCTCCACCAGGGATTACCATCCACACAGACGCGTCCTTAAGCGGTTGGGGAGGGTATTCCCAGGTCCAAAAGGTTCAAGGAACTTGGTCACCTCAGTTCAGTCAGTTCCATATAAACGTACTGGAGGCAATGGCAGTGTTCTTGACTCTAAAAAGGTTGCGCCCACCAAAGTACTCCCACATAAAGCTAGTTCTGGACAGCGCAGTGGTATTCATTAGTATAGAAACAGAGGAGGCTCCAAGTCACGTCATCTAAATCATGTGATGGTAGCCATCTTCTCCCTGGCAGACAAGTTCAGTTGGCATCTCTCCTCCACTCACATAGCTGGAGTGAGAAACGTCATAGCAGACGCGTTATCCCCGATCAGTGCCCCTAGAGTCGGAATGGTCACTGGACAACAGTTCGTTCCAATGGATCCTTCAAAGAGTCCCAGGGCTACAGGTGGATCTCTTCGCATCTCAAGCGAATCACAAACTTCCCGTTATGTAAGCCCCCAACCTGGACCCTCTGGCCTATGCCACGGACGCCCTGGCTCTAGACTGGAACAACTGGAAGAAGATTTATGTCTTTCCCCCAGTGAATCTTCTTATGAAAGTTTTAAACAAACTCAGGACGTTCAAGGGTCAAGTGGCTCTAGTAGCCCCAGACTGGCCGAAGAGCAATTGGTATCCCCTAATTCTGGAGCTGGGCCTTCGTCCTCTTCGGATCCCCAATCCCAGGCTCTCCCAGTCAGTACAAACGAAGACTGTGTTCGCTTCCTCAGGGATTCTCAAAACCCTAACTTTATGGATTTCATGAAGTTTGCGGCAAAAAGAGATGCGAATATTGACCCTCAGAATATTCTCTTCTTGGAATCCGATAAAAGGGATTCAACTTTGAGACAGTATGATGCTGCTGTCAAAAAGTTAGCAATCTTCCTGAGAGAATCTGATATTAGAATCATGACAGTTAATTCAGCTATATCCTTTTTCAGATCCTTATTTGAAAAAGGTTTAGCAGCTAGCACGATTACGACAAACAAGTCAGCCTTGAAAAAGATATTTCAATTTGGGTTCAACATAGACTTGACGGATTCCTACTTCTCGTCTATTCCTAAGGCATGTGCTAGACTTAGACCTTCTGTAAGGCCTACGTCAGTTTCATGGTTCTTAAACGATGTTCTAAAACTGGCTTCAGAAACCGATAATGACACATGCTCGTTTATAATGCTCTTAAGGA